>NC_090349.1:40810627-41110627 GCF_035084215.1 Heptranchias perlo
GGAGATGGTTCAGGTACAGTCTAGGCACATTTTCACAAGGCAGAAAGGTAGGGCAACTAAAGCCAGAGCTCTCTGGTTGACAAAAGAGATAGTGAGTAAGATGAAATTGAAAAAAAGGGGCGTATGACAGATGTCAGGTTGATAACACAAGTGAGAACCAGGCAGAATATAAAAAGTTCAGTGGGGTAGGGAAAAAGGAAATTAGAGGGGCAAAGAGAGAGTATGAGAATAGACTGGCAGCCAACATAAAAGGGAATCCAAAAGTCTTCTTCAGGCATGTAAACGGGTAGTAAGATGAGGGGTGGGGCCGATTAGGGACCATAAAGGAGGTCTACTCATGGAGGCAGAGGGGATGGCAGGGGCACTAAATGAATACCTTGCATCGGTCTTTACCAAGGAAGAAGATGCTGTCAGAGTCTCAGTAAAGGAAGATATAGTTGAGATACTGGATGGGCTAAAAATTGATAAAGAAGAGGTATTAGAAAGGCTAACTGTACTTAAAGTAGATAAGTCACCAGGTCCGGATGGGATACATTCTAGGTTGCTGAGGGAAGTAAGGGTGGAAATTGTGGAGGTACTGGCCAAAATCTTCCAAACATCTGTAGATACGGGGGTGGTGCCAGAGGACTGGAGAATTGCAAATGTTACACCCTTGTTAAAAAAGGGTGTAAGGATAAACCGGCAACTACAGGCCAGTCAGTTTAACCTCAGTGGTGGGGAAACTTTTAGAAACGATAATCCGGGACAGAATTAACAGTCACTTGGACAAGTGTGGATTAATTAGGGAAAGCCAGCACAGATTTGTTAAAGGCAAATCGTGTTTAACTAAACTGTTAGAGTTTTTTGATGAGGTAACAAAGAGGGTTGATGAGGGCAATGCAGTTGATGTGGTGTATATGGACTTTCAAAAGGCGTTTGATAAAGTTCCGCATGGTAGGTTTATCATCAAGATTGTGGCCCAAGGAATATAGGGGGCAGTAGCAGCATGGATACAGAATTGGCTAAGTGACAGGAAACAGAGTAGTGGTGAATGGTTGTTTTTCGCACTGGAGGGAGGTGTAAAGTGGTGTAAAGTGGACTTGGGTGTACAGGGCACAATTTCAAAATTTGCAGATGACACAAAACTTGGAAGGGTAGTGAACAGTGAGGAGGATAGTGATAGACTTCAAGAGAATATAGACAGACTGGTGGAATGGGTGGACACGTGACAGTTGAAATTTAACGCAGAAAAATGCAAAGTGATACATTTTGGTAGGAAGAACAAGGAAAGGCAATATAAACTAGAGGGCACAACTCTAAAAAGGGTACAGGGACAGAGAGATCTGGGGGTATATGTGCACAAATCGTTGAAGGTGGCAGAGCAGGTTGAGAAAGCAGTTAAAAAAGCATAGGGGATCCTGGGCTTTATAAATAGAGGCATAGAGTACAAAAGCAAGGAAGGCATGATGAACCTTTATAAAACACTGGTTCGGCCACAACTGGAGTATTGTGTCCAGTTCTGGGCACCGCACTTTAGGAAAGATGTGAAGGCCTTAGGGAGGGTGCAGAAGAGATTTACTTGAATGATTCCAGGGATGAGGGACTTTAGTTACGTGGATAAACTGGAGAAGCTGTGGTTGTTCTCCTCGGAGCAGAGACGGTTGAGAGGAGATTTGATAGGAGTGTTCTAAATCATGAAGGGTCTAGACAGAGTAGATGGAGAGAAACTGTTCCCATTGGCGGAAGAGTCATGGACCAGAGGGCATAGATTTAAGGTGATTGGCAAAAGAACCAAAGGTGACATGAGGAAAAACGTTTTTACACAGCGAGTGGTTAGGATCTGGAATGCACTGCCCGAGGGGGTGGTGGAGGCAGATTCAATCGTGGCCTTCAAAAGGGAACTGGATAAGTACTTGAAAGGATAAAATTTGCAGGGCTACAGGGATAGGGCGGGGGAGTGGGACTAGCTGGACTGCTCTTGCATTGAGTCGGTGCGGACTTGATGGGCCGAATGGCCTCCTTCCGTGCTGTAACCTTTCTATGACAGAGAGAGAGACAGAGAGATACACACGGTGAGAGAGAGATACACACAGAGATAGAAAAACAGAGAGAGACAGAGAGATACACACAGTGAGAGAGAGAGATACACACAGAGATAGAAAAACAGAGAGAGACAGAGAGATACACACAGTGAGAGAGAGAGATACACACAGAGATAGAAAAACAGAGAGAGACAGAGAGATACACACAGTGAGAGAGAGAGATACACACAGAGACAGAAAAACAGAGAGAGACAGAGAGATACACACAGTGAGAGAGAGAGATACACACAGAGATAGAAAAACAGAGAGAGACAGAGACACACAGACAGAGAGAGAAAGACAGAGAGACAGAGAGAGAAAGACAGAGAGACAGAGAGAGAGGACCTGGGGATGGTAAGTGGATGAAGGTGAGTAACACTGTGGCTGTCAGCTCCATCATCACCTCACACATCAGTCCCTTCAGAAGGCACCCAGGTCAACACAGCCACTAATTCCTAACCGACAGGTCTATAAAAGGCACGATTCTTCTGACATCTTGAGGCTTTTAACGAATTGATGGATGTTTCTCTCCGAGCTGAAATCCTTTAGGGCACAACAATGAATTTAATGACTTGCCCCTCAATGTCTGAAATACTTTTAACAATGTAGAGAGCCACCTCCTGTTATCAGATGAATGTTGTGTTCTGTCTCCATTGAATAAATAAAGTGGGAGCTGATCACTGGGATGCTGGTTTACTTGCTCCACTTTCCACTATGGTGGCACTTATTGAATATGCTGTCATACCACAGAAAGAAAGAAAGAACTTGCATTTATATAGCGCCCTTCACAACCTCAGGACATCCCAAAGAGCTTTACAGCCAATGAAGTACTTTTTTGAAATGTCGTCACTGTTATAATGTAGGGAAGTGCGGCAGACAAATCTGCGCACAGCAAGATCCCACAAACAGCAGCGATAATGGCCAGATAATCTGTGTTTTTTTTAATTGATGTTGGTTGAGGGATAAATATTGGCCAGGACACCAGGGAGAACTCTTCTTCGAAATAGCGCTATGGGATCTTTTACGTCCACCTGAGAGGGCAGACGGGGCCTCGGTTTAGCGTCTCATCCAAAAGACTCCTCAGAATGATAGTGAGGCTCTGTGCGTCTGAAGAAGGCCTGTTTCATAAACTAAATACCATTGGCTATTTTTCATGCTCTTGGAACAAGGTCTTATTTAATCAATACGATGTACTGTAGGGCTTCCTACTCTGGCTCGGACTCCGATGAACTATTTACTTGATAAATCTGCGAACTGTTATGCTTGGCTCACTCTGACGTTTAGTGAGCCAGGTTCTGTGCAGCTATGCCAAGTACAGAAGTTCAGGACCCAGAGAAGGGCTAAGTGGGTAGGATTTTTTTTTTTATTCGGGGTGGGGTGGGGGAAGGGGTTGTGGCAATGATGGTTTGGCACAGTGTGACTGGTTGGAGGGTTCTGGTGAGTCAAATGCCAGTGGTCCGTTACCATCTCACCTGTGGTCTGATTGTGTCTGCCACTGAACGCCATAGGTGGGATTGTCCACAGGGTGCGTTGGGTAGGAGGAAATCTGCTGGTCCAACTCTTCACCTTTGCCTCACCAGCTGAAACTTGACATTAGCTAGCGTGGCGGCCATTTTCCTCAGTCATCACTGCATGCTGTGGGTTGCCAGTGGGCGGCCTCAGGGGAACACCAGGGCACGCCCGGAACATTCCACTTGTCAACACAATGGAACATTCCCGCTCCTCCATAAAAATTCAACCCCCCTGCCCAAAACGTACTCGGCCGTTTTTTTGCAGCGGTCTCTTTAAGGGCCGCTCACTGCCTGGTACAAGAGGGCGCAGCATGCCCGGTGCACCCTCTGCCCATTTTGTACCTGAAAATGGGCGTGGGACCCCAATTTACATTAGCGAGCAGCCTCCCCAGCCGTTTCGGGATGGAGATGCGTCCATTTGCAGACCCGCCTGGAAATCGCATCAGGGCCCGGCCTTGGGAATCCAGGGAGCAGCCACGGTTTCCCTCCCAGTCACCCTCGCAAGGTTGGGGGCTGGCTCCTTTGAAACCGCCCCCACACGGTCCCGGGAGTTAAAATTGGATAGCCAAGTGGTGAAGGATGGAATACTAGAGCCTGGTCTTCAGTTGTTTCCAGGCCTTTATTCACAGAGATCCCCCCCTTATACACACACACCACACCCTCGATAAGCTCTCCTATAAAAAGGATACAAGAGAGTCCCCAATTGATACCCTCCACCTGAATACAATTAACATTAATTGATATAAATCATACAATTAACTCCAGGAGTTTATGAAGAGGAAGCCTCCATCCCTTCAGCCAGTGTCACTCTCGGCATTCACTGGGTTAAGTGATTGGCTTCAGTAGTTGGGCTGGCTTCAGCTCTTGGTGCTTCATGAACGAACCCAGCGATGTTTCCACGTTAACAAGCAGAGGATTGTTGTTTCATCACCGCTTTGGCACAATGATAGCGCCAAGCGCTGAAGAACAGATGTGGTCAATTTACTTTGGCTTTTACTATTCACACTGTTCAAGCCATGTGAAGGATGTCATTTAACAACATCAACTGTGTGATTTAATGAGGGGGGGGGGGGGGGGAAGAAAATTCAGAGGAATAAAATGCTGCAAAAACACCATGTGGACAGTTTTAATCATTTACTTCATGAACTTTTGTTTGATGTTTCTTTAATGAGAAAGAAAAGCAAACTCTTTTACCATTAATAAGCCAAAATAAGCCCGGTTGGATAACTTTCTATTTTAACTTCAAATTAGTACCATTTTAGATCCAGCTCTTTCTTTAAATTCATTCTTCGGGATGTGGGCATCGCTGGCAAGGCCAGTGTTTATTGTCCGTCCCTCGTTGCCCTTGAGAAGGTGGTGGTGGGCCTTCTTTATAGTCCATGTGGTGAAGCTGCTTAGGTAGGGAGTTCCAGGATTTTGACCCAGCAATAATGAAGGAACGGCCGATATATTTCCAAGTCAGGATCGTGTGTGACTTGGAGGGGAGTTTGGAGGAGATGTTGTTCCCATGTAGCTGCTACCCTTGTCCTTCTAGGTGGTGGAGGTCGCAGGTTTGGGTGGTGCTGCTGAAGAAGCCTTGGTGAGTTGCTGCAGTGGCTAAAAGAGCAGGGCATAGTCTGGGTACTCTGCCTCCTGACACCTCAAAGTCTCTCCACCATCTACAAGGCTCAGTGTGATGGAATAGACTCCACTTGCCTGGATGGGTGCAGCTGCAACAATACTCAAGAAACTCGACACCAACCAGAACAAAGCAGCCCGCTTGATCGGCACACCTGCCGTTGAACTCAATATCCAGCCCCTCTACCAATGGTGCACTGTGGCTTTATTATGTACGATCTAAAGGGCGCACTGCAGCAACTTGCCAAGGTTATTTCGACAGCACCTCCCTCCCCTCCGACCTCTATCACTGAGAAGGACAAGAGCAACAATCTCATGGGAACACCATCACCTGCAAGTCACAAACCATCCCAACTTGGACATATATCGACGTTCCTTCATCGAGGCTGGGTTGATACCCTGAAATTCCCTACCTAACATCATTGGTGGGAGCACCTTCACCACACGGACTGCAGTGTTTCAAGGAAAAGACTCGCCACCATCTTCTCAGGGCAACAAGGTGGGCAATAAATGCCGGCCTTGCCAGTGACGCCCACATCCCAAAAACAAATAAAGAATGTCCCAATAAGCCATTGGAGGCGGCTGGTTGTGAATGTTTTTTCTTCACACTACTCTCTCCGAGGTATCAATTGTTGACCTCATCGTTAAGATGTGCTCAATCACCTTTATTCTCTGTCCCATGATGTATTGACTAATCCAGTTGAATTACACAACCCATAAAACTTAGCTTTGCAGAGCACACATCAAGATCCAATCAATCGGTGAAATATGACCCTTCAAAGTTCTTGTAACCCATTCATCTCTTTGCCTTCTTCCTCCAGCTAAGTGAGAAGGCCGCAAGATCCTTCAGATGTCAATGTTGCTCAGTGCAGTAGTCATGAGGAGACATACAAGCCAGGGAGAATGTCACACTGATGTTGAGAAATGGCTAAATTCATCACTTATGACGGTAAGTGGGCAGGAATTTCACCTAAAGAGGGATCACATTACAGTGGTAATTGGTGTAGTCCATCTTGTATCAATTTTGACACTCAACAGCAATGATAAAAAGTGCCTCCATTACTAATTAGCGTATTGGATTGCAAATGGAAACCCCAGAGGGAAGATGGTGCCAGCCTTTGTATCCAGCCAGAAGACTTCACTTCTATTTAGTACAGTTCTTACGTTCCACCCCTAGCTCCAAAATCAAGTGGCTTTATTTTAGATCTAAGTTTTGCGGGTTGATCGAAAGATAAGGCATCAGACTTTGTCTCGAACTCCCAAGCTGTAAGATTTAGGTGGACTACATTTTCTCCAATTAATTTCACAGATGGTAAAATCATCAAATTTACGCAGAACCTGTTGGGAGCTGACAGAGCCTCGCCAAAGTCAAAGGGGGTAGTTTGTTAATCTTCCTGAGATAGTCGGGGATGATTGACAGCGTGCTTTGTAGCCCAGTGAAAGAGCTGCATCTTAAGTTGATTCCCATTACATACACAATGTATTTATACACTAATATACTGGATGCTTCGTGTTGCCATTATGCGGTAAAGTTTAGTCTGTTCATCTTCCATTCAAGAAATACCTGCAAGTCCACTTTCAGACATTCCTGTGTCAGAATGTTTAATGTCTGACACTTTTGCTACACAAAGGAAGGCTGCATTAAAGTATTTTTTTAAAACATGATATGATAGACTCAGATTACGTGTGGGGGCAACTTTAACTGGATTTGCAACAGGAAAAATATAGATAAGTTATTGTAACCAGGGCTGATGGCTGGAGATGTGAATTACCAGACATTTCTTGTTAAATCTGCTGAAGGCGAGACCAGAAATATAACCCGAGACATTGGGACTCAGGTGTTACTGACCTGTCCTGTGGTACCCTGGCAACCAATCAGGTATCTGCGGACACCATTTGGGGGACCAATCCCATCTTTTGCATACCATTTGTCACAAGTTGCCAATGTCTGTTAGCAGCTTTTTAACAAAAAAATATATTTCAACAAGACGAATTGTGCAAAAATAATTCCAGTACAAAGGACCTGTTGAAAGAGTGACTTGTAATTGTCTTTCTTTGGCCCAAATAGACTGTGTTTAACAACTATCGGATCACAAGCTCTCTATTAACACACTCCAACCCTCTCAAATACTCCCAGAACATTCACGATTCAGTGCAGTGAACCTTTCTTTTGATAGCAGGCTCTTGTCCTTGACTCCGATGGGGGTCATTCTAACCTAACTCGCTGTTGGTGGGGGGCGGGGGAGGGGGGAGTTTCACACTCCGCTCGAGTTTACTGTCCATTGAGGTGGACTGGTGGAGGACACGAACCCAACGGGTTACATAGAATTACATCGAATGTACAGCGTAGAAACAGGCCATTCGGCCCAACCGGTCTATGCCGGTGTTTATGCTCCACACGAGGCTCATCCCGCTCTACTTCATCTCACCCTATCACCATTCCTTTCTCCCTCATGTGTTTATCGAGCTTCCCCTTAAATGTATCTATGTTATTCGCCTCAACTACTCCTTGTGGTAGCGAGTTCCACATTCCAACCACGCTCTGGGTAAAGAAGTTTCTCCTGAATTCCCTATTGGATTTATTAGTGACTACCTTATATTTAGGGCCCCTAGTTCTGCTTAGGTTAAAGTGACCTCCCGTGTTCCTCTCAGGACGATTTGAAAACACACACTAAGAGGGCAACCTCAAAGTCCCTCGGTTCTTAGTGAAGCTTCAATTAGTGGCTGCACATAAAGCACATTCTCTTGACAAATCTCCTCAAGGGTTAGAGCAGCAAAATAAAATGCTCCAGATATAAAGCGCACAATGGCTCTGTTTTTGGAGTTGTGTGGCGGGTCTTATGGTCTTCAATGAATTCTGACATGGTTCCAGTGAGTGAATGTCCAATATGTTACAAATTGGAGAGCCGGGTGGTGAAAGATAGAATACCAGAGCCTGGTCTTCAGTTGCTTCCAAGCCTTTATTCACATTGATCCACACCACACCCTAGATCAGCTCTCTTATAAATGGATGCAAGAGAGTTCCCAATTAATACCCAGCACCTGAATACAATTAACACTAATTGATATAAATCATATGGAAACAATTAACACAATAAAACTCAATCTTAAATAAAACGTCACAATGAGACTACTCTGGCACCCAAGTTCTCCAGTTTCCATCCAAAAAAATACTCCCTTCACCATTTTTATCTTTAGAGAAGTGGGGGTAAATTTTCACCTTCACCCGCCCATTGTGGAACCCGACTGATTTTCGTCGCATTGATTTTTAAAAAATTACCTTCGTTATTTTGAAGTTAGCACATCATGGTTGGCCACCTGATCGAGACAGCCATCCTTCTACTGTCTCCAGTGCAAGCAATAAGCAAGTGGCCTCCGGGAGCCTGGCTTCCCATCGCTGGTCACTGGACAGGTGGAAAGTTGTGGGTGTGCAACAGCGGGTGTGAGGGGGCTGGACTCAGCTGCGATACCCTTCATGGAGGAATAGTCTGTCAGCATTTACCGAGGCTAGGCTGAAGCATGGCCAACGGGCGAGGCACGGAGGGTGGACTTGTACCCGGACACGAGTCAGTCCCATTGGGAAAGGACGGGAGAAAATCGGAGGGAAAACCATAGTTTTTAAATCTTTGTCCTCACAGTGAATCAGGATACTTTGCAATGATCGTTATGTTGTACACGCGATGACGTCATTGAGTGTGCAATGATTTCACAGCGACTCCTTGGGGTGAATGCGGGTTGTAAACTTTCGCGGTGTCAGCTGTGGCTCAGTCGGTCGCTTTCTCCCCTGAGCCAGAAGGTTGTGTGCTCAAGTCCCACTCTTGAGCACAAAAGCTGGGCTGACACTCCCACTGTAGTACTGAGGGAGTGCTGCATTGTCAGAGGTGCTGTCTTTTGGATGAGACGTTAAACCGAAGCCCCGTCTGCCCTGTCAGGAGAATGTAAAAGATCCCACGGCACCATTTCGACGAAGAGCAGGGAATTCGCCCCGATGTCCTGACCAATATTTATCCCTCAACCAACATCACTAAAAAAACAGATGATCTGGTCATTATCACATTGCTGTTTGTGGGACCTTGCTGTGCGCAAATTGGCTGTCACGTTTCCTACTTTACAAAAGTGACTACACTTTAAAAGTACTCCTTTGGCTGTAAAGCGCTTTGGGACGTCCTGAGGTCGTGAAAGGCGCTATATAAATGCAAGTCCTTTTTTTCTATTTAAAGAAAAATGAATCAATAGGTTCAGAAGCAGGAACCAAAATTCATGCATCAAGAGATTGTCATGACAGCTGGTGGAAAATGTTTTTGCTGCTAAACGTTAACACAGTCTCTTTAAAAATAATTACCCCTCTAGTGCTTTATATAACATCAGCTGTCTGTCATGTCGGGTACGGCTACGTCTTCAGACTAATATTGCTTTAGCAGTTAGTTAGCATGTTGTCCCGACTGAATCTGTATCTGCCTAAACCCTAGAGCAGTGCCTATCATCACTCGAACAATCTCTCACATAACACTGACTGATCTGAATGGAGTCCTTTCTTTCGCTGACCGAAAGTTTCTAATGCCTGCATTTTGTTTTGCTGTTGTGTACGCTGATTGTCAACATTACTAATATATCCCGTACTTATAAACTAGACAACTTTTTTATCACCTCGCTATGTAAACAGCACATTCAACTTTTACAGCCTTATGTTCTGTCTAATCCAAAATTTGAGCTCATCCAAAACTCTGCTGCCCGTATCCTAACTCGCACCGAGTCCCGTTCACCCATCACCCACTGTGCTCATTGACCTACACTGGCTCCCGGTCCACCAAGGCCTCGAATTTAAAATTCTCATCCTTGTTTTCAAATCTCTCCATAGTCTCGCCCCCTCCCTATCTCTGTAACCTCCTCCCGCCCTCCATCCCTCCGAGATCTCTGCGTTCCTCCAATTCCGGCCTCTTGTGAATCCCCACTTCTTTTGTCCCACCATTGCCGGCCGTGCCTTCAGCTATCCAGGCCGTAAGCTCAGGAATTCCCTCCCTAAACCTCTCCGCCTCTCTATCTCTCTCTCTCCTCCTTTACGACACACCTTAAAACCTATCTCTCACCTGCCCTAATATCTCCTTATGTGGCTCAGGTCAAATTTTGCCTGATAATCGCTCCTGTGAAGCGCCTTGGGACGTTTTACTACGTTAATGGCGCTATATAAATGCATGTTGTTGTTGATTGTTTACACACCATCTGCAATCTCGCAATGAAACACTTTTTAATCAGACTCCGCCCTGAGCCGGGAACTCCAGAGGGAGACTCCCCCCACCCAAAGCTGAGTATTCAAAGACTAACTGCAAATACTTTCATACAGTCTAAATGTAGCCTTGGAGTTAAGAGTGACCCTTCCTCCCTGTCCACCGTGCTCAATCTTAGATCAACTTCAGCTCCACCGACTGATTAAAATGGAGAGATCTTGCATTTATATAGCACCTTTCACGACCTCAGGAAGTCCTGAAGTGCTTTACAGCCAATTCAGTACTTTTGAAGTATAGTTACTGCTACAATGTAATGAATCGCGGCAGCCGATTTACACACAGCAAGATCCCACGAACAGCAATGAGATAAATGACCAGATAATCTGTTCTTTTTTTCAGTGATGTTGGTTGAAGGATAAATATTGGTCCAGGTCACCGGGGAGAATCCCCCTGCTCTTCTTCGAAATAGTGGCCGCTGGATCTTTTACATCCACCTGAGAGGGCAGTGAGGGCCCTCGGTTTAACGCCTCATCCGAAACAGATGCTTAAATTTGAGCTACCAGGCTTATCTGAAAGTCCTCTTCGAGCACTGCCACCAGAGGCTCCTTACAACATTAACTGGGATAGCAGGAGCGGGCACGCACAGAGACGCCCGTGCTCACCGCGCCCAATCACGCCACCGCGACGTACACAAACCAACGTTCCGGTTTGCAAACCAGAAATACAGGGTCAAGGATACAGGTTCAAATCCTTTCTGCCCCTCAACATTTCCAGAAAAGAAACCACATCTGAAGGTGGGAAAACTAGAACAGGGAACATCTCATTTTACTTGTGGCTTTGGACTTGAAGTCACAGACTAATCCCACGGAATTTCACCCCAAGTCTGCACCTTTAAAGATTCACTTTTATGATATTCTTTGCAAGTTGCAGGAAATACACTTTCACCACAGTGTTCAAATTTGTAAATGACTGTTTCTTTGTCTCACTTTTTGTTGAAGCTTTTCCTTTTTCCACTTTCTAGTGATTTTTTTTAGTGTTTTGGTGTTTTTAGCCCACAATTCCATCAGTAAAAAGAGATTTTACTTTTCAACTTTTCACATTTAACACCAATTCTGTCATCCTCTTCGTCGCCTCACTCCCTCCTTCCCCCCCACACCCTCCCTCCCTCCCCCCTCATTCCCTATCTCACTCCCTCTCTTCCTTCCCCTCAATCCCCCCTTGCTCCCTCCCTCCCTTCCCCATCCTGTCCTCTCTTACCCATCCCTCCCCTATCACTCCCTCACCCTTCCCTCCCTCCCCCTCACTCCCCTCCCCCTCTTACTCCCTGCCCCTTCACTTCCTCACTCCCACCCCATCACTCCCTCCCTCTCTCCCTCCCCGTCACTCTCTCCTTCCATCCCTCCCTCCCTCACACCCTCCCCTCACTCCCTCACTCCCTCTCCCTCACTCTCTCCCTCCCTCTCACTCCCCCTCACCCTCCCTCACCCCCACTCCCCCTGACTCCCTCCCTTCCCACTCCTTCCATCCCTCCCCCACTCCCTCCATCCCTCACCCTCACTCCTCCTGAATCCCTCCCTCCACACTCCCTCCATCCCTCCCCCTCAATCCCTCCATCCCTCCCCCTCATTCCCTCTCTCCATGCCCCTCTCACTCCCTTCCCCTCACTCCCTCCATCCCTCCCTCCCCCTTACTCCCTCCATTCCTCCCCCTCACTCCCTCTCTCCATCCCCCTCTCACTCCCATCCCCTCACTCCCTCCATCCCTCCCTCCCCCTACTCCCTCCCTCCCACTCTCCATTCCTCCCTCCCACTCCCTCCCTGCCCCCTTCACCCTCAATCCCTCCCCCTCACTCCCTCCCTCCCCTCACTCCCTCCATCCCCTCACTCCCTCCCTCCACAGCCCCTCCCTCCACACCTCCTCACTCCCTCCCTCCATCCCTCCCTCCCCCACTCCCTCCCCCTCAACCCCCCCATCACTCCCTCCCCCCTCACTCCCTCCCTGCCCCCTTCACCCTCACTCCCTCCCCCCTCACTCCCTCACTCCCCGACCAATCTGCAACAACACGCTGCTGTCGGGTGAGTCCGCCTGTCAAACGCTTTCTCCAGCAGCCCCCTCCCCCCACCCCCTCCCCCGTTCCCGACCGTGGTCACGTGACTCTGGAATAATAGCTGCGTCTGGCAACAGATGACGAGCCCATTGCCCCATGGTCTGACAGAACAGGGGCAGAGAAAATAATCAATGGGAAACCATGGAAAGAATCCCTGTCTAATTATCTGTGGTGGGTGATGATCTCCGCAGTGTTGTGAAGCTGCCACAGATTCTCTATGCGGCAGACAGGTCCAGCTGTACCAAGACCACACAGAGGCTGCGAGGCAGATGCTTTAACCCTTCGACGCCTGGAACATCTTCATAGCTTTCAAGATCTGCGCAACATAGCATTAGCGTCTATCTATAATAATTAAAATTGTTACGTCTGTGTGCACTTGCTGTCGACTTTCTCCATTATCCATCCACATATATAACGGGAACTGCCTCTATAAACTTGTCCCCGCTGTAATTATATCCTCCTTATTTATAATGGAAATGGCCTATAAAAACTTGTAGGCAGTGCACTGCCTCCAGTGGAGGCAGTGCACTGCCTACAAGTTTTTATAGGCCATTTCCATTATAAATAAGGACAGGAATTTATAGTGGAAATATATAAATAAGGACAGACTGTATGACTCTAAAATGGAGATTAAAATACATCTGCAATTCAAACTATATCTGGTCCATTCATCCCCTGCCTCTGCTTTGGGTCGATACAGAGAATCTATTTCCTCTTGAGGGGAAGTCCTGAACAAGGAGGCATAATCTTAAAATGAGAGCTAGACCATTAAAGAGTAAAATCAGAAAGCACTTTTTCACACAAAGGGTGGTGGAAATCTGGAACTCCTCCCCCCAGAAGGCTGTTGGTGCTGGGTCAATTGACATTTTCAAGACTGACATTGATAGATTTTTGTTGGGTAAGGGTATCGAGGGATAGGGAACAAAGGCAGGTAAATGGAGTTCAGGTACAGATCAGCCATGATCTAATTGAATAGCAGAACAGGCTCGAGGCACCTTCTACAAGGCACAAGTCAGGAGTGTGATGGAATACTCTCCACTTGCCTGGATGAGTGCAGCTCCAACAACACTCAAGAAGCTCGACACCATCCAAGATAAAGCAGCCCGCTTGATTGGCACCCCATCCACCACCCTAAACATTCACTCCTTTCACCACCGGTGCACAGTGGCTGCAGTGTGTACCATCCACAGGATGCACTGCAGCAACTCGCCAAGGCTTCTTCGACCTCTACCACCTAGAAGGACAAGAGCAGCAGGCGCATGGGAACAACACCACCTGCACGTTCCCCTCCAAGTCACACACCATCCTGACTTGGAAATATATCGCCGTTCCTTCATCGTCGCTGGGTCAAAATCCTGGAACTCCCTTCCTAACAGCACTGTGGGAGAACCTTCACCACACGGACTGCAGCGGTTCAAGAAGGCGGCTCACCACCACCTTCTCAAGGGCAATTAGGGATGGGCAATAAATGCCGGCCTCGCCAGCGACGCCCGCATCCCATGAACGAATAAAAAAAAATGGCCGACTCCTGTTCCTATGTTTCTATGCTTCACCTGAAAACTACATTTGGTCTTGACTCCCCGTGTGAGACGCCATGAGACATCAGCTAGTCTTATGCATAACACTTCACCCATCACACTTTAACTGTCATACTTTATCGCAGGAGATCTGCCTCTCTTTCCTAAAAGTGCTGACTCTCGCTAGAATTTGTTCCCACAAACATTGGCCACACTCGTGTACCTTGTTAAAGACACTATTCCTCAGGTTTAAGGCCAGACAGCCGGGGAATCACAACTGAGCCCTGTTCTCACTCAATGCCCACACTGGCGCCCTTGACCATGTGGGTGTCACAACACAGGACAATTCTACTCTCACCCAATGTCCACAAACGCTCACCTTTTAGCAATCAAGAGCAGCAGCCCTGGCTAATTGTGTCCCTAACTAACACAGGGCACCAAGGTCAATTAGGGTGATAATTGCTGAAGACTATTTGAACGCGGCAGCCAAATTGCACACAGCAAGATCCCACAAACAGTAATGTAATAATAACCAGATAATCTGTTGATCTCAGGGTGATAATCTGTCACCCTAAATAAGATCAGCTAATGGAGCACAGACTGGGAATCTAATCTGGAATCTTCCTAGTCGGTATGGCTCAGTTTGGGAAAACGTGATGCAGATTTCAACAAAGGAACTTGATTTTCTATAGTGGCTTTTATATCCTCAGGATGTCCCAAAGTGTTCCACAGCCAACAACTTACTTTTTTGATGTACAGTCACTCTTGTTATATAGGCAAACACGGCAGCTAATTCGCAGACATTAAGGTCCCACAAACGGCAAATAAGGGAAATGAACAGTTAACCTGTGTTGATCGGAGGATAAACCTTGACAGGAAACTTCCTTTTTCTTCTTCAACTAGTTCACGGGATGTTTTATATCCACTTCAACAGGAGCCTCAGTTTAACTGCTCACCTGAAAGGCAGCATCACCAACGATGCCACACTCCCTCAGTACTGGACTGAAGTGTCGGCCTAGCTTATAGAAAGAACTTTCATATATAACACTTTTCATGACCTCAGGAAAGCACTTTACAGTCAATGAAGTACTTTTGAAGTGTAGGAAACATGGCAGCCAATTTGTGCACAGCAAGGTCCCACAAACAGTAATGTGATAATGACCAGGTAAGTGAGGTTGGTTGAGGGATAAATATTGGCCAGGACATTGGGGAGAACTCCCCTGCTCTCTTCAAATAGTGCCATGGGATCTTTTACATCCACCTGAGAGGGCAGACAGGGCCTCGGTTTAACGTCTTATCCAAAAGACAGCTCCTTTTCAGAGAGTGCAGCACTCCCTCAGTACTGCTCTGAGCTTTTACACTGAGGTGATAGCCTAGGTTTTATGCTCAAGTCTCTGGAGTGGGATTTGAACCCACAACCTCCAGAGACGAGAGTGCTACTAACTAAGCCAAACCGGCAGTGATCAAAGGTTTAATCTACTCAACCAGCCCACTTACATGATTGCAAATTGGGGTCAACTTCCAGATGGTGGACTGTGGGACACTTTTGATGGACTTTAGAGATTTTCTTGAGAGAAAAAAAATACTCCCAGCATTTCCTGCTGCGTTGTCCATGATGATGACACTAAAAATTCTCTTAACTAATTGATCCACAGGTGTCTAGGTTGAGTAAAAACAATGCCAAGTGTTGTCCTGAGCCATACACATTAGTAAGGTCCCATGTTCAATCCCGTGTTTATCACAATAAGCCACTTGAGCAATGCAAATCATTGTTTTGCCACTCTGGGAGGGTGATTTTAAAACCCAAGAGTGGGTGTGTTGGAGTTGAAAACAGTTGTTTTTTGGGTCGCGACCTCAATCCGGCTTCATTTCCGGGTTTAATGTCGGCCCGGAAAAGTCCAGGCTTTGCAAAGTCTGAAAATTTAGTGGTTATGATCCAAAAAAACCAACTATTTTCAACTCCCACCCGCCTCCAACCCACCCGTTCTTGGGGTTTAAAATCACCCCCTGGCAGTGAGCAGGTTAAAATAGCCTTCAGCGAGAGAAACAGAAACTCTTTTCACTGGGTCTAAAAGATCTTGTCAAACAATGTAAGAAATTCCAGCATTTACGAACATACAAAATTGACGGGCGGGGAAAGACCAGCTGGTCCATCAAACCTGCCCCACACTCATGATGGCCGGAGCCTCATGGCTAAACACTTCTTCCCTCCCCAGACCTCCCCCCACCCCTCGCAGTCGTGTAATTTCCTGGGAGAGGCAAAAAAACAGAAAAACCCCAGGGCCTATAAGGGAAAAAGTACTCTGTAAAATTCTTCTGGGGCCAGGATTTATTTCCAGGCAGCAAAAAAAAACAACTCCAAGAAATCCTGATTGTAAAAACCCAATCTCCACTCTGCCATGATGTGGGTGGGTTATTGACTGGCAGCCTGGGTGACTGCCCACGATGCTGAAATCTCTTGGAGCGAGGGAGCTATTTCGCAAGTTTTGTTTTTCAAACATCAAGCGTTCCAAGAACCTTAAGATTCTTTCGTATCTGTTTCTGTTGCTTAAAAGCAAACAACTGTTTGAATCAATGGTGAGTGCCAATGACCTCATCTGTGTTATCGACAGGGAGAAGTTACTGAGGCTGAGACCATGGGCCGAATTAACATACACAGCTGAAATTACATGATATCTGAACACCCTGGGTTAATGGTCACGGGTGGAAAATTGTCCTACGTGCGGCTATTAAGACATGATGGGTAGCAATTGTTGGTGATTAGACAAAATACGTTGGGGTTGCTTTAAAGAAGCCCCTTAATCTATGGGCTAGGATCTAACCTCTTCTGAAGAAGATGTCAAACATTCGCTCCAACATCTTTGGCGTACAATCCGAAAAAGACCTCCATGCCAAGGGAAAATTCTGCTTCTGCCCATGCAACTGGGATATTGGAGTTGGACGAATCGCGATTGGCAACTGAACGGCAAGACACTAATCCCGTCGGCTTCAGATGACATCGTAAAGCGAAGCTCAAGAGGTTTATGGTTGTCAGCTGAACCCTAAGGATTGGATTACTATCTCAAATTAACTGATACCCACCCAGTATTAGATTATGCGGCGGTTGCTGAGTTATTAATATAAAATATGCCTTTAAAAAAAGAGGTCGGCGTTATTAAATTGCCTCGTGATCCTCGATAGCTAAAAGGCACTTTGTGCACACTTGAAACAAAAAGGCAAATGGTGGTAATCGGAACTAAAAACAGAAAAATGCTGGAAGTACGAAGCAGGTCAGTCAGTATTACAAAAAACACAAGGGAAGTTTAACGTTTTACATGTGTATACACATGAGTAGAACTAGGTATGGATGTGTATACCCTTCAGTAGAACTAGTTAGGGATGTGTATACCCTTCAGTAGAACTAGTTAAGAATGTATATACCCTTCAGTAGAACTAGTTATGGATGTGTATACCCTTCAGTAGAACTAGTTAAGAATGTGTATACCCTTCAGTAGAACTAGTTATGGATGTGTATACCCTTCAGTATACTAGTTAAGAATGTGTATACCCTCCAGTAGAACTAGTTATGGATGTGCATACCCTTCAGTATACTAGTTGTGGATGTGTATACTCTTCAGTATACTATGATGTGGAGATGCCGGTGATGGACTGGGGTGGACAAATGTAAGGAATCACAAGCTTTCGGAGATTATCTCCTTCATCTGACGAAGGAGATAATCTCCGAAAGCTTGTGATTTTAAAATAAATTTGTTGGACTATAACCTGGTGTTGTAAGATTCCTTACATTCAGTATACTAGTTATGGATGTGTATACTCTTCAGTACAACTGGTTTTGGATGTGTATACTCTTCAGTACAACTGGTTTTGGATGTGTATACCCTTTCAATAGAACTAGTTATGGAAGTGTATACTCTTCAGTAGAATTAGTTTAGATGTGTATACCCTTCAGTGGAACTGGTTTCGGATGTAGGATACAAAACATTAAGTTGTATTGTTTATTTACATATACTGACTGACCTGCTGTGTACTTACAGCATTTTCCACAGCACAAAATGTGGCAAAAGCACCAGAATCGCTCAATAATACAGCAAAAAGCACAAAGAAAGCTCCTTTCCTGTAAGTCTGGTGGGCAGAAGGGATGTCTGGGAGGGTACTCAGCCACACAGACCAGGAGATCCTGGATTTAATCATCGGTCGGTGCTGGGTCAGCTCAGACTTACAATTATATGTCAACATCCTTGGGTAGAGAGGGAGACAGTCAACAACAGCAATAACAACAACTTGCATTTATACAGTGCCTTTAACGTAGTAAAACGTCCCAAGGCCCTTCACAGGAGTTTAATCAAACAAAATTTGACACCGAGCCACATAAGGAGATATTAGGACAGGTGACCAAAAGCTTGGTCAAAGAGGTAGGTTTTAAGGAGCGTCTTAAGGGAGGTGAGAGAGGCGGAGAGGCAGAAAGGTTTAGGGAGAGAATTCCAGAGCTTAGAGCCTAGAGAGCCCGTGAAGTATGGGCACTTGAAGGGTATGGTAGCATAGTGGTTATGTTATTGGACTAGTGATCCAGAGGTCTGGACTAATAATCCAGAGTCATGAGTTCAAATCCTGCTATAACAGCTGGGGAATTTAAATTCAATTAATTAAATAAAATCTGGAATTAAAATACTAGCATCAGTAATGGTGGCCATGAAACTACCAGATATGTCGTAAAAACCCATTCGGTTCACTAATACCCTTTAGGGAAGGAAACCTCCTGTCCTTACCTGGTCTGGCCTACATGTGAGTCCAGACCCACAGCAAAGTGATTGATTCTTAATTGCCCTCTGAAATGGCCTAGCAAGCCACTCAGTTATACAATCTCACCAAAGAAAGTCATAATCAGAATAAAACCAGACACGACAAAGGTAAACCAAGCCCACTCGACCCTGTAAAGTCCTCCTCACTAACATCTGGGGACTTGTGCCAAAATTGAGAGAGCTGTCCCACAGACTAGTCAAGCAACAGCCTGACATAGCCATACTCACAGAATCAGACCTTTCAGCCAACATCCTCAGACTCTTCCATCACCATCCCTGAGTATGTCTTGTCCCACCGGCAGGACAGACCCACCAGAGGTGGCGGTACAGTGATATACAGTCAGGAGGGAGTGGCCCTGGGAGTCCTCAACATTGACTCTGGATCTCATGGCATCAGGTCAAACATGGACAAGGGAGGAAACCTCCTGCTGATGAATCAGTCCTCCTCCATGTTGAACACCACTTGGAGGAAGCTCTGATGGTAGCAAGTGGCACAGAATGTACTCTGGGTGGGGGACTTCAATGTCCATCACCAAGAGTGGTTCGGTAGCACCATAGCTGCCAGACTGGGCATCTGGCAGGTGGTGAGCAAACCAACATGAGGGAAAAACCTACATGACCTCATCCTCACCAATCTACCTGTCGCAAATGCATCTGTCCATGACAGTATTGGTAGGAGTGACCACCGCACAGTCCCGTCTTTGCACTGAGGACACCATCCAACGTGTTGTGTGGCACTATCACCGTCCTAAGTGGGATAGATTCAGAACAGATTTAGCAGCTCAAAACTGGGCATCCATGAGGCGCTGTGGGCCGTCAGCAGCAGCAGAATTGTATTCCAGCACAATCTGTAACCTCATGGCCTGGCATATTCCTCATTCTACCATTACCAACAAGCCAGGGGGTCAACCCTGGTTCAATGAGGAGTGTAGAAGAGCATGCCAGGAGCAGCACCAGGCGTACCTAAAAATAAGGTGCCAACCTGGTGAAGCTACAACTCAGGACAACATGCATGCTAAACAGCGGAAGCAACATGCTATAGACAGAGCTAAGCAGATTCCACAACCAACGAACCAGATCAAAGCTCTGCAGTCCTGCCACATCCAGTCATGAATGGTGGTGGACAATTAAACAACTAAAAGGAGGAGGAGGCTCTGTAAACATCCCCATCCTCAATGATGTCAGAGTCCAGCACGTGAGTGCAAAAGACAGGGTTGAAGCATTTGCAACCATCTTTAGCCAGAAGTGCCGATGATCCATCTCGGCCTCCTCCCGATATCCCCACCATCACAGAAGCCAGTCTTCAGCCAGTTCGATTCACTCCACGTTGTATCAAGAAACGGCTGAGTGCACTGGATACAGCAAAGGCTATGGGCCCCGACAACATCCGGCTGTAGTGCTGAAGACTTGTGCTCCAGAAATAGCTGCGCCTCTAGCCAAACTGTTCCAGTACAGCTACAACACTGGCATCTACCCGACAATGTGGAAAATTGCCCAGGTATGTCCTGTCCACAAAAAGCAGGACAAATCCAATCCAGCCAATTACCGCCCCATCAGTCTACTCTCGATCATCAGTAAAGTGATGGAAGGTGTCGTCGACAGTGCTATCAAGCGGCACTTACTCACCAATAACCTGCTCACTGATGCTCAGTTTGCGTTCCGCCAGGACCACGCGGCTCCAGACCTCATTACAGCCTTGGTCCAAACATGGACAAAAGAGCTGAGTTCCAGAGGTGAGGTGAGAGTGACTGCCCTTGACATCAAGGCAGCATTTGACCAAGTGTGGCACCAAGGAGCCCTAGTAAAATTGAAGTCAATGGGAATCAGGGGAAAAACTCTCCAGTGGCTGGAATCATACCTAGCACAAAGGAAGATGGTAGTGGTTTTTGGAGGCCAATCATCTCAGCCCCAGGACATTGCTGCAGGAGTTCCTCAGGGCAGTGTCCTAGGCCCAACAATCTTCAGCTGCTTCATCAATGACCTTCCCTCCATCATAAGGTCAGAAATGGGGATGTTCGCTGATGATTGCACAGTGTTCAGTTCCATTTGCAACCCCCCAGATAATGAAGCAGTCCGAGACTGCATGCAGCAAGACCTAGACAACATCCAGGCTTGGGCTGATAAGTGGCAAGTAACATTCGGGCCAGACAAGTGCCAGGCAATGACTATCTCCAACAAGAGAGAGTCTAACCACCTCCCCTTGACATTCACCGGCATTACCATCGCTGAATCCCCCACCATCAACATCCTGGGGGTCACCATTGACCAGAAACTTAACTGGACCGGCCATATAAATACTGTGGCTACAAGAGCAGGTCAGAGGCTGGGTATTTTGCGGCGAGTGACTCACCTCCTGACTCCCGAAAGCCGTTCCACCATCTACAAGGCACAAGTCGGGAGTGTGATGGAATACTCTCCACTTGCCTGGATGAGTGCAGCTCCAACAACACTCAAGAAGCTCGACACCATCCAGGACAAAGCAGCCCACTTGATTGGCACCCCATCCACCACCCTAAACATTCACTCCCTTCACCACCGGCGCACTGTGGCTGCAGTGTGTACCATCCACAGGATGCACTGCAACAACTCGCCAAGGCTTCTTCGACAGCACCTCCCAAACCTGTGACCTCTACCATCTAGAAGGACAAGAGCAGCAGGCACATGGGAACAACACCACCTGCACGTTCCCCATCAAGTCACACACCATCCCGACTTGGAAATATATCGCCGTTCCTTCGTTGTCGCTTGGTCAAAATCCTGGAACTCCCTTCCTAACAGCACGGTCTGCAGCGGTTCAAGAAGGCGGCTCACCACCACCTTCTCAAGGGCAATTAGGGATGAGCAATAAATGCTGGCCTCGCCAGAGACGCCCACATCCCATGAATGAATGAAAAAAAAGATACCGGAGGGGTGTTGGTGCCTATAGAACGTACCCTAGCAAGAGACAGCTGTGTGACTCATTGCGGTTGTGCACTCACCTCTGAGTCAGGAGGTTGTGGATTCAAGTCCTGCTCTAGAGACTTGAGTATAGAATCCAGGCTGACACTCCAGTGCAGTACTGAGGGAGTGCTGCAGTGTCGAAAGTGCTGTCTCTCGGATGAGATGCTGAATCGAGGCCCTGTCTGCCCTCTGAGGTGGATATAAAAGGCCCTGTGGCAATATTTGGAATAAGAGCAGGGGAGTTCTCCCTGGTGTTCTGGCCAATATTTATCCCTCAACCAACACCATTTAGAAACAAATGATCTGGTCATTATCACATTGCTGTTTATGGGACCTTGCTGTGCGCAAATTGATTGGTTTGTTTCCCAAATTACAACAGTGACTGGACTTCAGAAGTACTTATTTGGTTGAATAGCGCTTTGGGACGTCCTGGGTTTGTGAAAGGCGCTATATAAATGCAAGTTCTTTCTTTCCTCAGGAGAGGAGGGGCGGGAAAGACAAAAAAGACAAACATCGCAAGAACTGACTCTTGAGTACGACAGTTGTCTGGTTTGTAATGTTTGCCGGGGCTCGGGGTTTGGGGGGGTGGGGGGTCTCTCGTTTTTGAAGGCCCATCCATCTGGATGGCAGCTGAGATTGTTTTCTGAGTTAGTTTCCATTCCTGACGAGAGGTCCAATCTTATGTTTGGACGGTTCGAGGCCTTTCAAAACCAAGACTTCTTGTCTCAACAGATTGCATCATAAATTTCAACAAAATAAAGGGCCTCGGGAGACTTATTGAACTCCCTTTTTAAAACCGTCATGTCTGAGTTATCTAATAGGGAATTCATGAGCTTTACTTAATGTAGCAACATCAAAGGAAGCATAATACAGTATGTAAATCAGAGAGATTTATTGTTTCATAATTAGAATTTTTTTGGGGCCACCCAGTACTTAATTACAATATTGCATTCCGCCACAAGAAAGGACAATAATTCTTTAAGCCCCGAAACCCCCGGGGAAGGCAACTTGGCTTAATATTGTTGATTAAAATGTTTGCGATTAGTAATTCTTTATAAGGGCTTAACGATTTCATTAGATTGAACAAATTATGTTGTAAAAATGAAGACAGGAATGACAAGAAAATGCATGCCACCAGAATCTGCTTTGGCTCAAAGCTAAACCTCGTTGGAAACCGATTTCTGGGGTGTACTATTGCAGCTAGCTCACAACTTTAAGGCCATGATATGAGAAAAGACATAGGAACATAGGAACAGGAGTAGGCCATTCAGCTCCTCGAGCCATTCAGTTAGATCACGGCTGATGTGTATCTTAACTCCGTCTACTCGCCTTGGTTCTGTATCCATTAATACCCTCGCCTAACAAAAATCTATCAATCTCAGTTTTGAAATTTTCACTTGACCCCCAGCCTCAACAGCTTTTTTCAGGGGTTTGCGGGGGGGGGAGGGCAATTGGAGAGACCATGTCAGTCAATTGAGCCTGTGTCTTTCAGAGATTGCGTACAATCTATCCTGTTGTCAACCTCACCATCAACCTGTCTGTAGATATGGGCCTGCAAAGTTCATCTCTACTTCTCATTGTTAAGTCAAGCAAAACTCCAGAAAGGAGTTACATATATATATATATATATATTATAGTTATATATATTATATATCCTTGATCATTTGCTTTCCTTGGCCTGATAGATCCATGGTCCCTTCAGCTCAAGACTCATCATGTTCCATACAGGGATTACCTCAATCCTTGTGACCCCCAGGGCTGTCTCTTTCTTTATTTAACAACCACATTGCTTTATGTTTTTAGTTGCTCTTTGAGATTTCCTCATCTCAAAACAGCATCTGCAAAGATCTGGGAAAACTTCCAGTACTGGAAGCTGGTGGGGGGGAGCTGTACCTGGGGGCGGGTTTTTACAGCAGTTTTCAATCTCTTACATGTCTATCCATAATATATGCTAAATACTATTTATACTGTAAGAGCTAATAAATCCTTCCTCAAGAGTTAAAGCTCTTGGCCTACACACAGCACTTCAATGTCTGGCTTTAGCGCTCCTGATGCAGAGCTTTAGTGTGCCAGTAGAGCAGAGGTGTCAGATATGGCTCAGTTGGTAGCAATTGAGCCTCTGAGTCAGAAGGTCTATGGGTTCAGATCTCACTCCAGAGACTTGAGCACAAAATCTAGGCTGATGTTCCAGCGCAGTACTGAGGGAATGCTGCACTGTCGGAGGTGCTGTCTCTCAGATGAGATGTTAAACCAAAGCCCCAGCACTATTTTAAAGTAGAGATGGGGAGTTCTCCCCCGGTGTTCTAGCCAATAGTTCTCCCTCAACCAACATCACTACAAAACAGATGATCTGGTCATTATCACATTGCTGTTTGTGGGATCTTGCTGTGCGCAAATTGTGGTTGCCGTGTTTCCTACATTACAACAGTGATTACACTTCAAAAATACTTCATTGGTTTTGAGATGTCCTGAGGTTGTGAAAGGTGCTATATAAATGCAAGCACTTTTATTTTTCTTCCTGTCGGGAATTCAGCGCGTGTCCAAAATTCCTGATAGGTGCTCGCGGGGCGGAAAGCTTTACGTTGGGAGCGCTAAATGCCAAAATATTCTCACCGCACTTCACACTGCAACATCTGCTTATGGTTTCCGAGAGATTATGGTTGAGTAGATTGGGACGCTACTCATTGGAGTTCAGAAGAATGAGAGGCGATCTTATTGAAACATATAAGATTGTGAAGGGGCTTGATCGGGTGGATGCGGTAAGGATGTTCCCAAGGATGGGTGAAACTAGAACTAGGGGGCATAATCTTAGAATAAGGGGCTGCTCTTTCAAAACTGAGATGAGGAGAAACTTCTTCACTCAGAGGGTAGTAGGTCTGTGGAATTTGCTGCCCCAGGAAGCTGTGGAAGCTACATCATTAAATAAATTTAAAACAGAAATAGACAGTTTCCTAGAAGTAAAGGGAATTAGGGGTTACGGGGAGCGGGCAGGAAATTGGACATGAATTTAGATTTGAGGTTAGGATCAGATCAGCCATGATCTTATTGAACGGCGGAGCAGGCTCGAGGGGCCGATTGGCCTACTCCTGCTCCTATTTCTTATGTTCTTATGAGAATAAGAGCCTATTACTGCAGGTCCAGTGTGCAGTGACAGGACAGAGGACAAAACTAGGAACAGGAACAGAGCAGTGTTTGACGGAATACAAAGCTCCCTGTGAATTTGTGCACGGGGCTCCTGCCAAGTGCTTGGATGTTGAGCGGGTAACGGGTGACTGTAGTAAAGATCAAGAAAGGGTATTGGTTTCTGAGGTATCTTCATGCAACAAGAGCATCACCTTGCCTTTATATAGTGCTCCTCACTTCAGGCGGACAACTCAGAGCTCTTCATAAAGAGAAGAAAATTTGACACCGACAGGAAGGGAGTTAAGAAGGGGTAAAATGGAGATGGGGCAGGGTTGAGAGTAGGAAATGAGGGAGGTGGGCCAGAGGGATTTAGGGAGGGACAGGATAAGGGGGGAGAGGGACGTAGGGAGGGAGAGGATAAGGGTGTAAGAGAGGTGTAGGGGAGAGAATAAGGAGGGAGGAATGTAGGCAGGGAGAGGATAAGGGGGGAGAGGGGTCTAGGGGAGAGGATAAGGGGGGAGAAGGATGTAGGGAGTGAAGGATAAGGGGGGAGAGGGATGTAGGGAGTGAGAGGATAAGGGGGCCGAGGGGTGTAAGGAGGGAGAGGATAAGGGGGGGGAAGGATGTAGGGGAGAGGATAAGGGGGCCGAGGGGTGTAGGGAGGGAGAGGATAAGGGGGGGAGGGATGTAGGGGAGAGGATAAGGGGGCCGAGGGGTGTAGGGAGGGAGAGGATAAGGGGGGGAGGGATGTAGGGAGTGAGAGGATAAGGGGGGAGAGGGATGTAGAGAGGGAGAGGATAAGGGGGCAGAGGGATTTAGAGAGGGAGAAGATGAGGGGGAGACACTTAAGGAAGGGGAGGGATTTAGTGATGGTTGAAAGAACAGCCACCACTAGTGTCCAAGCAATAAACTTAGGGCTGAAGGAGGTCAACTGGACAGAGCCATGGAAGCGTTTGAAAGTAAGTACAAGGAGCTCGAATTTGATTTGATTCAAAGTAGAGTCTGGGGCGATGGAGATGGGGGGCTTTGAGAAAGTGAGGGCAGCTCTCTGACTGTGTTGCAGTTTGCAGAGGGTAGAAGCAAGGGATACTGGGTTGCAGAGCACCAGAGAAATTGAGCCTCAAGGTGACAAAGGAATGTACAAATTAACCCTTGCACTAAATCAGTATTTGCAACACAAAGTACGTTTTAGCATCAAAAATGAAACAAACATTTGCTTAGATTAACAGTGGCCATCCAATCACACACCTCCACAGGCAATCTCTGCTCCTGTATAACTGACAATAAACTGACACCACAAGTGAATTTTACGTACAAGTTTGATTTTTAAAATTATTACTGAGGAGCCCAGATAAAGAGTCAAGGCCCATAGTATAAGAGGCCTTCCATGGTGATTAGGGAACTGGTTAAGGTGTGAGGCTGGAGAATTCGGACAACAACTAACTTGATTGAGTTTTTTGATGAGGTAACAGCGAGAGTTGATGAGGGCAATGCGGTTGGTATTGTGTATAAGGACTTTCAAAAAACGTTTGATAAAGTGCCACATAATAACTTGTCAGCAAAATTGAGGCCCATGGAATAAAAGGGGCAGTGGCAGCTTGGGTACGAAATTGGCTAAGTGACAGGAAACAGAGAGTAGTGGTGAACGATTGTTTTTCAAACTGGAGGAAGGTGTACAGTGGTGTTCCCCAGGGGTCGGTACTAGGACCACTGCTTTTCTTGATATATATTAATGACTTGGACTTGGGTGTACAGGGCACAATTTCAAAATTTGTAGATGACACGAAACTTGGAAGTGTAGTAAACAGTGAGGAGGATAGTGATAGACTTCAAGAGGATATAGACAGGTTGGTGGAATGGGCGGACACATGGCAGATGAAATTTAATGCAGAGAAGTGCGAAGTGATACATTTGGCAGGAAGAACGAGGAGAGGCAATATAAACTAAATGGTACAGTTCTAAAGGGGGTACAGGAACAGAGAGATCTGGGGGTATATGTGCACAAATTTTTGAAGGTGGCAGGGCAGGTTAAAAAAGCATATGGACTCCTAGAGCGGGGGAATAATGGGACTAACTGGATTGCTCTCACAAAGAGCCGGCAGAGG
This sequence comes from Heptranchias perlo, assembly GCF_035084215.1. Lineage (NCBI taxonomy): Eukaryota > Metazoa > Chordata > Chondrichthyes > Hexanchiformes > Hexanchidae > Heptranchias > Heptranchias perlo. The sequence continues at coordinate 40,837,632 of NC_090349.1, forward strand.
CTCAATGGGCCGAATGGCCTCCTTTTTTGCTGTGACGATTCTATGATTCTAACGATTGGCAGCTTGTTGAGGGGCCTCTTCATTGCAGTTTTTTTAGGAAAGCGTTTGGAATCGCGGAACGTGATCCCAAAAAAATGGCAAAAACATTTCTGAATTCTGGGCTTTGCGGTTCTTCCGGCAGATGATCGGGAGAACTCCAGCAGACATCCAGCCCCGACGATTCTGGACATTTGTGTCAGAAGAAGAATATTTCCTCCCCCTTATTCCATCCTATTTTATTCCATTTGATGTGTTCAGTTGGTCCTCACGGCACTGTGCTCTAACTGGCCCAGTGTCTCCTTCACTCTATTACATGTCAATTGATGATATAATTCCATTGATCCCTCCTACAAAACGCTAAGTTCTGCTGTTTTGTTTCCTTTGCACTTTGTGCGTTCTGTATCTGTGAACAGTTGTGTCAGCACTTGCGACAAATTAAGCCTTGTAACCCACATGAACCCATGTACACAGGTAAGATGGATTTGAACTAAATGTCCTCAAAACTAACAGCCCTTTGTGATTTATGGAAATATGTGAGTGCTTTCTTTCTCCCCTCCCTTTATAAACTTATTTTATTTTTATTTTGTATCTTTGTCAGATGTAGCTGTTTCATTAACAAATATAATGGGGAGAAACTGTTTCCAATGTCAAGAGGGTCAGTTACCAGAGGACACAGATTTAAGATAATTGGCAAAAAAATCCAGAGGGGAAGTGAGGAGGTTTTTTTTTTACGCAGCGAGTTGTTCCGATCTGGAATGCGCTGCCTGAAAGGGCGGTGGAAGCAGATTCAATAGTAACATTGAAAAGGGAATTGGATATATACTTGAAAAGGGGAAATTTGCAGGACTATGGGGAAAGAGCAGGGGAGTGGGACTAATTGGACAGCTCTTTCAAAGAGGCACGATGGGCTGAATGGCCTCTTTCTGTGCAGTAAGATTCTACGATTCTATGTTTTGGCTTATACACGAGCTCTGAAAGGGAATTCACTTCCATTTTTGACACCCAAAGTGTTGGCGTAAAACATCATAACCTCGGTAATTCAAAGTAGCGATTAACGGTTTGGCTTTTAGTGGCAAAACCATGACACCAGATGGGTCACTGCCAATCCCACTGGAATACAAAGGGGAGGAAGTGATGCTGTTGTACAGAGCCATGGTCGGACTCTATCTGAAATCTTGAGGCACCGCACCTCTGTGAGGTTGTATTGGCCTTGGGGAGGGTACAGCGCAGATTCACCAGAATGATACCAGGACTTAAAGGGTTAAATTATGAGGCCCCCTTGAATTCAGACGGTTGATCTAATTGGGATGTTTAAAATGATAAAAGGATTTGACAGAAAAAAACTATTTCCTCTGGTGGGGGAATCCAGAACAAGGGGGGGCATAATCTTAAAGTTAGAGCCGGGCCATTTAGGAGTGAAATCAGGAAGCTCTTCACACAAAGGGTAGTGGAAATGTGGAATTTGAGATGTGGGGCAAAGGCGGGTAAATGGAGTTGAGGTAAAGATCAACCATGATCTAACTGAATGGCGGAACAGGCCCGAGGGGCTGAACGGCCTCCTCCTGTTCCTAAGCGACCATGAAACCTCAGCAGATTCCATTGGCTTGACGACGTTTTTTTTTCAATTTTTTAGGGAGACTCTTCAGCCTTGTCAAGAGGAAGATTATCACTGCAGCGGCATCAAGCACTCCCAGCTTACCCACACCGCGGTAGGATGCAGAGCTCCCTCTACTCTGTGCCAGCAATATGACAGTCTCATGAAAGGGCACGCTCGATTGTACCCACAAAACAGTTTCCTGTTTCCCAAACCAACCATCCTGTGGCATCTCTGAGTAAGGCTCCCCCCTCCCTCCATACCAAAACCCCAACTGTTTTGAATAGAGGCGCTAACCAGTGCTAAATTGGGGTGGGGGAGGGGAAAGGTTTTGTGCAGTGGGGCCATGGTGACTCGGGACCAGATATACATAGAATTTACAGCACAAAAACAGGCCATTCGGCCCAACTGCTCTATGCTGGTGTTTATGCTCCACGTGAGCCCCCCTCCTACCCGACTCCATCTAACCCTATCAGCCCAAACTCGTTTCCCCACAGATATCGTACAGGCTCAAACTGGATTTTTTTTTTGTTAGAATTGTGCAGAGCAGCCAACTCTCAGCACGAGAGAGAGAGAGAGAGAGAGAGGGAGGGGGAGAGGGAGACAGAGAGAGAGTTAGAGAGAGAGACAGAGAGAGGGAGAGGGAGTGTTAGAGAGTGAGACAGAGAGAGGGGGAGAGGGAGAGAGAGAGAGAGAGAGAGTTAGAGAGAAAGAGACAGAGAGAGGGAGAGGGAGTGTTAGAGAGAGGGAGAGAGAGAGAGACAAAGAGAGAGACAGAGCTAGAGAGAGAGACAGAGCTAGAGAGCGAGAGGGAGAGTTAGAGAAAGAGAGAGAGAGAGGGGGAGAGAGCTAAAGAGAGAGAGACAGAGAGAGAGGGAGAGTTAGAGACAGAGACAGTGAGAGAGAGACAGAGAGGGAGAGAGAGACAGAGGGAGCGAGTTAGAGAGAGAGGGAGAGAGTTAGAGAGGGAAAGACACAGAGAGAGGGAGAGACAGAGGGAGAGAGAGACAGAGGGAGATAGAGAGTTAGAGAGAGTTAGAGAGACAGAGAGAGAGGGAGAGAGTTAGAGAGAGAGTTGGACAAAGCAGAGAGCGAGAGAGAGAGTTAGAGAGAGAAAGACAGAGAGAGAGGAAGTTAGAGAGAGAGAGGGAGAGAGGACCCGCATGAAAAACGATAGTCTGCATTTTTTCACTTCAGTACTCCATGATTAATGAGTGCGGGACTGTTGAGGCAAACGACAAGAATTGGAATAATGTGCACTGTACGTAGAACCATGTGAAGGAATGTAAACAATGGACTCTGTGTTGGTCTGAAACAATGACATGAGACAGACATCTGAACAGTTTTTGTTCCCAACATTCACAACCACAACCTCTAGGCAACGTAAAGTAGACACTGTTATTTTGTTTGGACCTCAACTATTATTTATATTTATACATAACAATGAGGTTAAAAAAAGAAAGACCTTCTCGTCTTTCACGGGGTGCCCACTTGTTACTAAAATTCTCTCGCACAAAGCAGCAGATTGAGAATTTTGAGGAATCAAACACCCTGAGTGAAAACACCAACGCCCCCTTCTCCAAACGGGGTGAGAGAATTGGCGAGGGCTTTGGGAAATCAACGAAAGTAAAAAGCTGGCCGTTACAGATCACGTGACGAACGATGCGCAAGTTCATTGCAGATTAAGTCAGAATAAATTTCGGAGGGACTGCGCAGCTGCATTCGTATTTCTGCACCGACACTAAACGTGAGATTCTCATCTCTCCCCGACATTCTCCTGTAGTCTTCCGAAAGTGCTGACTAAGACTGATGCCCTTCAGTGCCGTACACTAGTGGCCACGTTCGGGCGGCGAGAATCAGCCAGCTATTCGCTCATGAAGAGCGTCGCAGTTAAGCTGAATCTTCCCCTCTCCAGGCATCTACGCACAGGCACTCTCAATCAGGACTCACTGAATAACTATCAGGAACAGGGGCGCCTGTCTGATTTTCTCTGCTCTCTTGCTCAAGGGGCCCAAGGGCAGTAAGAGAGCACCATGGCTGAGATCAGCTAACCCAGTGGAGACCATACCGCTGGCTTTCCGATTCTGGCTCAGTCAGTAGCACTCTGGGCAGTGCAATTATCCGCAGGGCCACTGACAGGGTTGAAAAATTAAGGAGTTTTTTTTTTTGCAGTCCTGCTTTGGAATATTCAAAGCTGGAAATTTGTCGGAGATTATTTTTGCGAAAGGATTGTGTTTCAAGAATTGAAGAAATCTTTCTCAAAATTTCAAAGGGAGATGTAACCACAAGCTCATAGACATATTAATATTCAGGACCTTTGAATCTGCTCAGACTGGTGCTGATTCCAGCCAATGGTCTCCATTTTAAGCCAGAAAAAGTGGATTAGTTATTCCCATTGAGTTATCTTTGTTTAAATATAATTTTTTGTGTTCATTAATTTAAGGGATTGTAGTGTTGGAGAACGAGACCCTTCTCTTTTCAGACACCTAGGGGTAATTTTAACCCCCAAGAACAGCTGGGCTGGGAGCGGGTGGGCAGTAAAAATAGTTTGTTTTTGGAGCGCGACCACATCCCGGCTCCACTTCCGGGTTTAGCCCAGTCGCGTTTGGATGCGCGCGCACAACAGAAACCTGGAAGTCCCGTCTCCACTTAAAGCCGGCGTGCCGATACTTAAAGGGGCAATGTACCTCACTGCGATAGTTGAGGCACTTAATTATTTGTATATTAGAAATGTCAAACAAATTTACCCTTACCTGTTCAGGGTTTCCCATCACTTCTGATTCACGTCAGGTGAAAGCAGGCGGGAAGGGCTGAATCCATGAGGTGAGGGCCTTTATTACACTGCTCGTGGGCCCGGAGGAGCAGGAGTGCTTCATCCAGGCCCAACAAGCTCACCTGGTGCGACAGGACCCCTGCGATCGGCCGCCCTCCCCGCCCCCGCAATGCTGGACCTCCACCCCCGATGCTGGACCCCCCCCACTATCCTCTCCAAGGCCCACCCGATATCTCCCATATCCCTCCACCTCCCTCCTCACCCCTCCGATTTCTTGCAGGGGCCACAATCTCGCTCTCTCCCTCCCTCCCCACTCTCTGATTCTCGGCTCCTTTCCCCCCCGACAGACGGCCAGCCTGTCAATCTGGCTGCCTGGTGCGTGGGAAACCCAAAAGCTCAAATACTCGCCTCCAATTGAGTTGCGATTGCAGATTGCGACGCACTCACTTGACTTCTGGGTTCCCCACGCGACAATCTACCCACACGCTGAGTTCCTGGCTCCCAGCTAAAATCATCCCAGTGTCAGCATCAGGCACTCCCACTGCCAGCTATAGCACACCTGAATGCAGAGCATAGCCCTGTCTACTCTGCCCCAGAAACACGCCTTGGTCCCACAAGCACCTCGAGATTGACAATCAGTACCAAAGCTTGTGCTCACTGGGAACTCGATGGAGCCTGCCCAGACTCATTTCATACTGGGTCCTTACAGAAGACAGAGAGAGGAGACTCTCATCCTATTAGCCTGGGCTGGATTTGGGCCCGGGTCCCAGTGGTACAAGGCCAATATCTAACCTACTGCAGCATCCAGGTCACCAGAGCTCTTTGTGTTTGATGTAACGATCGGATGACACACATATTTGATCTGACCGGGATCAACCCATGGGATCAGAGTCTCACAAAAGCATCCCTCCAATGTCCGACATCAGATAGCTGTAGGGCAAAGCTCGCGTGATGGAGGAAACCGTAGCCCAGTACGAGTTGGCAGCTTCAGGAGAACATTGAGATACTCGATGCATCTCACACACCAACACCCCGTTTGGAGTTTTCCAACTATACCTCAACTAATTTCACTGAAAATTCACAATAATATTTTCTCCAGTTTGAGGCTTGAAACCACATTGTATGATATTAATAACTAACACATTCATATGACATTCCTATTTGAATAAAGGAATTTAAAATAAATGGCTTTGGTAAGATGCGGACAGAGCAATTTGATACAAACACATTTACCGCTAATTCCACAAGATGTGATTTCAGCCCACATGTGTTTTATCTCATTGCACATTCAGAATGATATAAATCACCCATAATCAAAATAACCATTTATCACATGTCCTTTGTCATCCCCTTAATTACTTTAGGGGAATTTACACAAATATATCATACGAATGGCTAATTATCACAAGAGCTTTATGAAGATATATGACTCTGAAATACAGGTTATATGAACATGATTCATTTTTCTTTGTAAAATAAACTTCCAAACGCGATTGTTGGTTTTAAAACCATTTGTCCCACTAATGAATGTGAGTGCAGCAGTTATACATTATCACTGAAGATGGGGTACTAAAATATTTCAATGTGTACAGTTTAGAGCTGACGACGTCAGTGTGAGGGGATTGTTGTGATTGAGTTCAAAGGCGGTACAATACTGGCAGATGGAATATCGCGAGCAGTGTGCCTGTGATTCCCTGATATAGACCGCACGTACTTGGAAGATGGTTCTTTAAATGTATTGTTCAGACCCATTCACATGGTCATACATTCAGAATATGCACAAATATGTAGCTGCCCTGAATTAAAATGCATTAACACTGTCCCAGGTGAGCAGCCTTTTCGTATTTAAACTGGTGGGTGAACAATTAAGTGCAAATCTCCACTCAGTCAAATCGGCCAAGTAGCTTTTGGATAAATGTACAGTTGTTTTTTTTGCAATAGTAATGTAACGGCTTTTGTAAAAAAACAAAGCGGGGAGATCTTGACTTTGTGCGATAGTGTACAGCGGGTAACAGTGAATCGGCAGCTTGTTTTACATCTCTCCTGTTTTTCATTTCCATTGAAGTCAGTGTTCACAAACTGCAGGACCCCCACCCTCAGGATCCGATGAACCCCACCCTCAGGGTGGACAAACCCCAAAGGCCCCACCCTCAGGGCTGATAAACCATAAAAGCCCCACCCCCCCCAGGGCTGACAAACCCCAGGAGCCCCACCCCCACTGGAGTGCCGATAAGTGATGCACTGGGAACCATATTAATGCCGCACTGGGGGTGCATATTACTGGATGCACAGCCAACATTCACTTCCCACACTCACTGAGCAGGCTGAGTCAAGTCAGCAAAAGAATTCCGACACCCAATCCCATGTAAAGGGCCCATAGTGACAGAGTGACACGCTTGTGACAATGACAGATGCACATTGGTGTCTTGTAGAAACTTTCCCTTTGGTGCACGTTTGGAATCACTACTCACTCCGAAAGTTAATTTCTACACATTGTCAAATTAGCCATCAAGACAATCAGCACCTGAAGAAAAAGGTGGAAAAAGACACTACAAAAATACGCAATCCGAAAAAAGAAGGCTTTGAGTCGCAGTGCCTTAGCTTTCAAGCCAATCTCCGCAGTTAGATGAGTTTTCAGCACAGAAGTGCTCGTCAATGGCTAACCCTCCATCAGCACCGCTTAGTTATCTGCCTCTATAGTTAAAATACAAAAGTAGCACTACCGGTTACTTCACAATAAAGCTTCCCACACATGCTGCTACATTACAAAGTCCATCATTCTTCACCAGCTGAACTGAGGTTCCTGCAGAGGAGCAGATAAGCAAAATCTCTTCCTCATCAGCTTAAGTGTTGTTCTGATGAAGTGCAGCTCCTCCCCTAGTACTTCCTGGGAGCAAAGGTTACTTGCAATCAAGCTCTGTCCAAAAAAACTCTGCGAGTCATTCATCATCCCCCCCCACATTGCTCATCATGGTTTGAAATTGGAACATTTACAGCTATTATTTTTGAATTGATCATCAAAAAGGTGATTGTGATTGGAAATTCGCCCTCTATTTCACCAAAACAACACAACTTGCATTTTATATAGCGCCTTTAACCTGGTAAAACGTCCCAAGGCACTTCACAGGAGTGATTATCAAACAAAATTTGACACCGAGCCACATAATGAGATATTAGGACAGGTGAACAAAAGCTTGGTCAAAGAGGTAGGTTTTAAGGAGCGTCTTAAAGGAGGAGAGAGTGGTAGAGAGGCGGAGAGGTTTAGGGAGGGAATTCCAGAGCTTAGGGCCTAGGCAGCTGAAGGCTTGGCCACCAATGGTGGAGTGAAGAAAATCAGAGAAGCCCAAGAGGCCAGAAATAGAGGAGCGCAGAGATCTCAGTGGGTTATAGGGCTGGAGGAGGTTACAGAGATCTTGGAGGATTGTAGGACTGGAGGAGGTTACAGAGATCTCGGAGGGTTGTAGGACTGGAGGAGGTCACAGAGATAGGGAGGGGCGAGGCCTTGGAGGGATTTGAAAACAAGGATGAGAATATTAAAATCAACCGTTAGGACAGGTGACTAAAAGCTTCATCAAAGAGGTAGGTTTTAAGGAGTGCCTTAGAGGAGGAAAGAGAGGTGGAGAGGTTTAGGGTGGGAATTCCAGAGCTTAGAGCCTAGACCGCCAAATGCACGGCTGCCAATGGTGGAGTGAAGGAAGTGGAAGTTCCTTTATTTTGTTTCTTGCCACTCCTGATCTTTATCCATTCCTCTCCTGTAGGTCCGGACTCAGGCTGAGGTATAGTTCCATGGGCTCTAATACTCTGCTGATACTTAACCCATAGCCATTTCGCACATGGGAGTCTCGACTTGCCTCGACAGTGACTGTCCACACACACAACCCTCTTGTACCTTATTATAGTCTTCAGCTCCAATATTCTTCCTTCAGCAAATCTGCATCGGGCATCTGTCATTGAACAAGAGCAGCAGTTAGTGCAAAGCAGGTTCCGTAGAATGCCAGCGAGTATGTGGGTACGATAGACTAGTGGTTGTGTTACTGGGACTAGTAATCCAGAGGACTTGAGTTCATATCTCATCAATTAAGAATTTGAGTTTGGTCTATAAGAAGCTGGTATCAGTAAAATTGACCATGAATCTGTCGGATTGTCTTAAAAACCCAACTGGCTCACTAGTGTCCTTTAGGGAAGGAAACCTGCCGTCCTTACCCGGTCTGGCCTATATGTGACTCCAGTCCCACACCAATGTGGTTGACTCTGAACTGCCCTATGAAGTGGCCTAGCAAGTCCCTCAGTTGTTTCACCACCTTCTCAGGACAACTAGGGATGGGCAAGAAATGCTGGCCGTGCCAGCAATGCCCACATCCCAAGAATGAATGCACCTCGCTACACCTGCAACAGGTGAGCCCACTTTTGATTCACTCAGTAACACACTCCCTCTACACCCCAAACTTTAACCTCCACACTTCGAGTGCCCTCTGTCAAGGTCACTGCATGCTGCCAATGGGAAGGATACAACAACAGCTTAAAGCCCTGAGTCACTGATTTTAAATTTCGATCTGTGGGGTGAAGCAAGACTTTAGCAAGACACAAAGTTATATCAAAACCGCCACTGTAGTGATTGAAGGAGGCGGCTCATCACCACCTTCTCAGGGCAGCTAGGGGAATGGACAATATAATACCGGCCTTGCCAGCGATGCCCACATTCCGAGAATGAAGAATGGCCATTGTGTGGGATATCAACGCGCTGTCGCCATGGGAATGAGCCAGTGGCTTCAGAAGGGGAAAGAACATTGGAAAAGCAAAATTATAACTGAGAGCAAAGCATATCTTGTTATTGTAACTTTTCCAAACTCCGCAATATTAGGAAATGTATGCCCAATGTTGTAGAATCAAGAGCCTTTATGTGACCGCTCCTTCTGCGTCTACCGTGTTATAATCGATAGATGTAATTAGACATTGGTTTAAAAAGGACCCAGAATGAAACAGAGTCAGGCTATCAGATGAGGACGGGCCATTTTATTTCCAGAGAGGAAAAAAAAAATCCCAGCCACTAACAAAGCAGCTTTTTGTTGGACGTCCTGCCTCTCGGCCTAGCTCGATTGGATTGATTAACACCTGTTGAAAGCGACTCCCAGCCGGGGAGGAACCAGCCAATCCGCTCCCAGCGTCTGTCGTCCTGCTGTATCAGGTTAGCACAGAATCAGGCCCATTGTACGTACGACCAGGAGTTACACACTGAATACCCACAGGGGCAGGATGACATGGCGGAACTATTTTTTCCTCCGCTAATTGGGAGGCAAAGGAGTCTAATTAAACAACGGTGAGTCAACTTTAATTGCGACATAAAACAAAAGGAGGAGCCCACCCTTTTCAATGACGTGTGTGGAGAGGAAGAGATCTTTCATTATTTAATACACAAAGATCAGAACGCATCAATGTAAAGGCTGCAACAGCTGTCTGAAAGGCGACTTACAAAGGGTTTGTTAACCCCTATTGTAGGAGGAAACTGCATCCCCCTTTATTACTCATGTTCCCACAATGGCCCATAACAAGATCTGTCATCGTATAATATACAAGGCAGCACTAACATCTTTAGTTTAATTATTTTGCATTAGAGAACTATTTGTACTGCACTGAAAGCCCGATACAATTAACCTTGCAGGCAAACAGCCTGGGGTTTAGGTCGTGTCTCCTATCTATTTGCGTTGGATGATCTTGGAAAACAAAAACGATTCATGCTGTACACTTTCAAATCATACAGAAATGGATAGTAACCAGCCATTGTCAGATTGACGCTAACGTCTGACCAACAACAGCCTGCGATGAAATATCACTGAATCGCGTTACTGAGTGACACTCCCAGGTGTAATAATAAACGGTGGAAATTCAACTTCCTTAAACACAGGATGGCAAATAAAAAAGGACCAATTGTGCTGGTCCAATTAGTAACATTCTTCTCGTTTTCAAACCATTGTCGTGTCCCATTTATAGATGGTTTACACATGTAAAATGTTAATCGAGGCTCTAGTTTTAGTGTTTGTCAACCTGCTTCAAAGCAGCTGGCCACATAATTAAACTGCTCAAGCAGCACAAGTACCTGTTAGAAAAAAGTAAATACAGCGTTAGAAATGATTACAGTTTCCTTGTGCCAAGTGCTGATCTCTGTCACCGTCAATTGCAAGGCAAACAGTCGGGCAGATCCGCGTTGTTTGGATTCGGGACGTCTATTCACTGCTTCGGTGTGGAGTGTGCGATACTCTGCTGCCGTGTTCTCAAAGGTGATGACATGTAGTCAAAACATAGAATTATTCCCCCCTTACCCCCCCCCGCCCTCTCCCTTCAGGAACACAATAATTCACCGAAATTAAACTAAAACCTGAGTGAGTAGTTTGGCACGATTAACGGCGTACTCCTTTTGGAGGAGTCCAGGAATCACTGGGGTACACAGGGACATGGGAACAGGAGGGGGCCATTCAGCCCCTTGAGCCTGTTCCGCCACTCAACTAGATCATGGCTGATCTGTATCCTAACTCCATCTGCCCGCTTTGGTTTCATACCCTTGCCTAACAAAAATCTATCAATCGGAGTTTTGAAATTTTCAATTGACCCCCAGCCTTATCAGCTTTTTGGGGGAGAGAGTTCCAGATTTCCACTCCCCTTTGTGTGAAGAAGTTCTTCCTGACATCGCTCTTGAACGGCCCGGCTCTAATTTTAAGTTTATGCCCCCTTGTTCTGGACTCCCCCACCAGAGGAAATAGTTTCTCTCTATCTACCCTATCAACTCCTTTAATCATCTTAAACACCTCCATCAGATCACTCCTCAAGAGAATACAAACCTTGTCGATCCAACCAGCCCTCATAATTTAACCCTTTTAGCCCCAGTATCATTCTGGTGAATCTGCACTGCACCCCCTCCAGGGCCAATATATCCTTCCTGAGGTGCGGCGCCCAGAACTGAACGCAGTATCTCCAGATGGGGTCTAACCAGAGCTTTATATAACTGTAACATTGGGGTAGGTTCACAACTTGCTGCATTGGGTGTAAAACTGGCGATGTGGATCAGACGTCCATTGTAAAACGCGTTCGATTTTCATTCGCTTGATTTCAATGGGAATAAAAATGGGGCAGTTTCTACATAGGGCGCGTGATCCACATCACCAGTTTAACACCCGGCCAGTTGAAATTCTAACCCCGTTCCCTCTCTCGGTGCTGCCTGGTGTAGGCTGCCAGAGATCTTTAAAGCTGGGTGATGTCGCGTGACCTTTATCAGGCTCCAGCGCCCACTGCATAACCATCTAATTGAAGATCTTTCTCTATCCTCTAGCCTCCAGCCTCGCTCTCTCTCCACCGCAATCGTTCTCATCTTTCGGACGAGGCCCCGTCTGCCCTCTCAGGTGGGTGTAAAAGATCCCTGGGTATTATTTCGAAGAAGAACAGGGGAGTTCTCCCCGGTGTCCTGGCCAATATTTATCACTCAACCAACATCACTAAAAACAGATCATCTGGTCATTATCACATTTTGGGACCTTGCTGTGCGTAAATTGGCTGCCGTGTTTCCATAGAATCATAGAATCATAGAATGATACAGCACAGAAGGAGGCCATTCAGCCCATTGTGCCTATGCTGGCTCTTTGAAAGAGCTATCCAATTAGTCCCACTCCCCTGCTGTTTCCCCATAACCCTGCAATTTTTTTGTCTTCCTACATCAATTCTTGTTTCCTACATTACAACAGTGGCTACACTTATAAAAGAATACCTCATTAGCAGTTAAGCTGCTTGAGGTTGTGAAAGGCGCTATATAAATGCAAATCTTTCTTTCTTTCATTATCGCACTGCTTTTTGTGGGACCTTGCTGTGCGCAAATTGGCTGCCGTGTTTCCTACATTACAACAGTGACTACACTTATAAAAGAGTGCTTCATTGGCTGTTAAGCACCTTGGGATGTCCTGAGGTCGTGAAAGGTGCTATATAAATGCAAGTCATTTAATCTTTCTCTATGTTATGATCCTCTGCACATTCTCCATTATCCTGAACCAGGTTCCAATCCCATTTTGACCAGTTTTAATCCTGAACCAAGGCTATTCTCTGCTGTTTCAGAAATTGACTTAAAATATCTAAAGTCAATTTTATGACTCACATTTTAGCGCATCCTGCTGATTCACCATGAGCAATGCCACTGGAGATCTGCTAGTCATAAAGAAAAATAATTTTAAATTTCCCCTTCGCTCTATCTCCCTTCTCCTATCTTTAAGGGTCCTACAAGTTCTTTAATACGTTGTCTGCATAACCCCCCCAGAGAATCATGTTATTTCCCCTGATATCTCCTGTACGGCTGGAGGTCACAGATGAATCCTTTATGGTTTGTTATGGCTCAGTACCATACTGCGAGCCCATGTACCCACAAAGCTACCAGCTTTCTGTAATTAGAAAAGAAAGAACTTGCATTTATATAGCACCTTTCACAACCTCAGGACGTACCAAAGCCCTTTACAGCCAATGAATTACTTTGGAGGTGTTGTCACTGTTGTAACGTAGGAAACACAGCAGCCAATTTGCGCACAGCAAGATCCCACAAACAGCAATGCAGTAAATGGCCTGATCATCTGTTTTAGGTGTTGGTTGAAATTAATATTGGCCAGGACACCGGGGAGAACTCCCCTTGCTCTTCTTCAAATAGTGCTGTGGGATCTTTTACGTTCACCTGAGAGGGCAGACGGGGCCTCGGTTTCACGTCTCATGGTGCAGAGGTGGGAGGGAGGGGACGACGCACAGTAGACCTGAGCCAGAAGGACATAGCGATGGTGAAGGTTGCATTGGTCGGGTGCATTGGCATCTCAGAGGGAATTGAAGATGAGGGTGGACATTTTCGAACAATTCAGTGGGGGACTGGGAACTGATCAGTGGAGAGATTGATAATAATGAATAGAAATAATAAATATTGTCATAAGGTCGAGGATGGGCACTGTCCAGGGAGAGGGTCACTCTGGCTGTGCACCTCTCCCTCGCAGTCTAGTCCGTGCCCGGGTGGCCTTGGTGAGGGAACACGAGGTGAACACCAGCACGCTTGTGGCCTTCCGTGACCGGTGGGAATAGAGGGGGTTATATTGGATAACACCTGAAATCGGGCATTGGTATCGCAGTGCACTATTGGCCCATGCCCGTTGGTTGCGATGCAGGCAACATGTAACGTTCGTGCTGCCTGCTGATTTAAACGATAGCTGCGTGGAGCCAGCGCTTCCCACGCTGTTGAGTCGCTGCACACATCAGCAGGGGGCCCCGATATCGGGAGCGGCTAGCACTACTTAAAGGCAGCCTGCAACTCTTAAAGGGGAGGTGCACTGCGGCTGCAGGAAATGGTGTGAGAAGTGATTCGTGGGCTGTGATAGTTGGGAGAATGGTTGCGTCTGTGAGAGAGCGACACTAAGGTTCTCCGCTGATGCACTAGAAGCCTTGGTGCAAGAGGGGGACAGAAAGAGGGACATCCTATATCCGCAAGGGGGCAAGAGGCCCTCCAGACATAGGCTGAAGAGGCAGTGGGAGGTAGTAGCGGGCGAGGTCAATGCCAGGAGCACGGCGCCAAGAACGTGGACGAAGTGCAGAGAGACATTTGACACGAGTGGTCAACTTGAGTGAGTTCAACTTTCGAGTGGCATTTCGTACCAACTGCACCACTAGCCTCATCCACTGCTCCACACACTATACCCACCATCACCCACCTACCAATGAACTCTTTCAATCAGTACTCAACCCTTCAAAATCAGATGCTCCATCTCACCCTCACACATCACCACCGATGCGAGCCGCACACCCACAACTCACAGCTCACACACCCTGGCAGCTGTTCAACTATGTCAGCCACCAAAACACCTTGCAGGACACTCACTGACACACTTCCCTCTTTCTTGCAGGAGAAGGTGGCGCACAGCAGGAGGCAGCGGCTCCATGGAACATGAACCCGCTGTCCTCTCTCAGGGTGACAGCATTCCGGGCCCACCCCTGCCACTCCGCCAGTGCCCTTGCTGTTGCCTGTCAGCCAGCCAGCCCACTCCCTGCAGAGTAATGAAACTTGATCCAAGTGTAGGAAGCCTCCAAAAAAAACAGGTACAAATGCAACAGCAGCCAGACGAAATAATCCACCAACTGACCAGTAACTCCCTTTAAATAGCGCTGGTGGGAGGGGGGTCCTTCATGCCCTTTACGTGATGTTCAGCTGTGTGAGGTTGGATGAAGCGTGGAGTTCCCAAATAGCAATAGGTCCCTTTAAATCGGCACTGCACATAGATTTGCATCATAATCTCCCTACTCTACACGCTGCCGGCGGTCGTTAGGGTGCGGGCGCAAATCCCTGTACCAAGATGGCATCTTGCGTGCTTCACAGTGGACGCCATTTTCGTGGCTTAGGTGTCCTCGTAGCGCCTACAAAATGGGCGCTACACGGCCCAATTTCATCTCCAGAGTGATCGACACCGATAATAAAGTCATGATTTCAATCGGGAGTTTATTTTAGTTTAATTAGATTGTATGTCGAAGTCTAGTATCGGTGCCTCCTCAGTTCGAGGGGTCACTTGTACAGTTTGCCTTCCTGTTAGTGATATGGGAGGCAGCCCATTTAAAATAGACAGTTGCGTTTTGAAATTAATTTTTTTATGTTAAACTTTTACTTTAGGCTACGGTAAATACGGTGAAGCCTGAAATCAAACTTTGTGAGGATTTGCCCCCAATGTGGAGCCTCTTTGGATGGGAGAGTAGATCAGAGATAGGCCAAAAACACTATAGGCCCAATACTGTGATAGAAAGAACTGCATTTATATAGCACCTTTCATGACCTCAGGACGTCCCAAAGTGCTTTACAGCCAATGAAGTACTTTTTAAGTGTAGTCACTGTTGTAATGGAGGGAAACGCAGCAGCCAATTTGCACTTAGCAAGATCCCACAAACAGCAATGTGATAATGACCAGGTAAACTGTTTTTAATGATGTTGGTTGAGGGGTAAATATTAGCCAGGACACCAGGGACAATTCCTCTGCTTTTCTTCTAAATAGTGCCATGGGATCTTTTATGTCCATCTAAGAGGGCAGATGGGGCCTCGGTTTAACATCACATCTGAAAGGTAGCACCTCTGACAGTGCAGCGCTCCCTCAGTACTGTACTGAAGTGTCAGCCTAGAATACTTGTGCTTTAGTCTCCTGGAGTGGGACTTGAACCCACAACCTTCAGACTCAGAGGGCAAGAGTGACACCCACTGAGCCACAGCCGACACCTTTTAGTCCACAGGTGATTGCGTTCCCATGTATCGTGGCTGCCGACCCTCACAAGCATGAATCCCCTTGGGACGCGGGTGACACTGGCAAGGCAGCGTTTATAGCCCAGCCCAAGCTGCCCTGAGGGCATTAAGAGTCAACCACACAGTGTGGGACTGGAGCTAAATGTAGGCCAGACCAGGTAGGGACGGCAGGTTCCCTATCCTGATGGACATTAGTGAACCAGTTGTGTTTTAGCAACAATCCAGCAGCTTCCATGGTCTGGTGCCAGCTCACAAATTAGCAGATGTATTGAATTCAATTTAATACACAGGATTCTCTGGAAAAAGAATCTCCTGGCATCTAACCTAGTTCTGGCCTTACATAACCTGAGATTGTCAACCCCTGCTCCTCCCTGATCTATCTAGTTGAAACGAGCTGTCTACACAAACACAATGTATCCCCTTCATCATCTTATAAACCTCATTCAAAACAGCCCTAAGTCTACGCTTCTCTAAAGTGTAGACTCCCAGCTCTTTACTCCTATCTTGGTAGATGCTGAGGGCCGCACCGTGTATTTCCAGCTCTTCCTGTTAGGCAAATATAGCAGATGAGGTTGGGAAGTGTTGATATTTTTAAGGGGCAACTATCCCCTTGTTTTTGGGGGAACAAAAGTGCCCCAAAACAGAATGAACTCCTGGATAGAAGAGTGAAGGTGACACCTTGAGGTAATTGGCAAAAGAACCAGAGGCGACATGAGGAAAAAAAAATTTACGCAGCGAGTTGTTATGATCTGGAATGCGATGCTTGAAAGGGCGGTGGAAGCAGATTCAATAGTAATTTTCAAAAGGGAACTGGATAAATACTTGAAAGGGGAACATTTGCAGGGCTATGGGGAAAGAGCAGGGGAGTGGGACTAATTGGATCGGTCTTTCAAAGAGCCGGCACAGGCACGGTGGGCCGAATGGCCTCTTTCTGTACTGTATCATTCTATGATTCTATGATTATGAACCTACAAGCTCTGGGTTACTAGTCCAGTACCATAACCATCAAGTCTACCCATTTGCTCCTCAAGGCTACTGAATAATCAGATAGCAAAGATGCCAATGGCTTGTGCAATGTAAATCATTCTCTTATTTCCTTTTAATTCTGTTCAAACATTTATTTTGAACGTTCATCCTTCTGAGTGAATAAAAATTCTCCGTGAGCTGACCTGTAAATATTTGGCAACGGCCGGAGAGAAAGGAGTCGGTTTCACCATGGGGTGTCAATCACCCCGTGATGGACAGGTGCCGAAACGGGACAGGTGAGAGCTTTCCACCGTATCCCTCTAGACAGACAGGTGATTTCATTTTGCAAAGAAGAGAAAAAAAAATCTTTCAAAGCTCTATGACAATGGAGAAAGAGGAACATTTCACAGCTACGTGCGAGTGAGGTTCAAACAATCACAGCTGCAACGTTACGAAGCTTTTCATTGATACAAGATTTTCTTTTTTATCCTCGAAAGGTCTTGATGACGAGCCAGGGCCCATATTATAGGACATCACCCAGGTTGAAAACAGCAGGACAGAAGATGAGGTAAATCGAGAAGTAAGTGACACCAAGCTTTGGGTTTTTAAAAAAACCTATCAATTATAGGAGGAAGGGAAGACTGAAGGAGGAAAAGGGGTTTCATAGTTTTAGGAACAGGTGTCGGCCATTCAGCCCCTCGAACCTTTTCCACCATTCAATCAGATCATGGTTGATCTGCACCTCAACTCTGTTTGCCTCCTTTTTGCTCCATGTCCCTTGATACCCTTATCCGACAAGAATCTATCATCACAGTCTTGAAAGTTTCAATCGTCCTGAGGTCCTGGCAAAGAATGAGATAAAATGGGAGATGGTGCCATGAACCTTGATGCTTACTGCACTTCAAAAGTAATTCATTAGTTGTGATGCGCATTGGGATGTCCCGAGGACGTGAAAGGTGCTATATAAATGCAAGTTTTTGCTTTCAACACAGTGCACACATTGTTATAATAGGTTATGATTACTGCATGGGGTAATTTTGCAAGGCTTCTATTCTGACATTTCGTCTTGCTAGATGGGAGCATTGGTTGGAGTTAGGACTATAACACCCTGAATATCTCTTATCTCTAGGCGAATACCTCATAACTAGAACCAGTCTTTCCCTTTCAGAGCTAATTATTACAAAATTAGAAAGAGGGAAACCTTTGTATTTATATAATAACTTTATCACGTCATCAAAATATCTTAAGGAACTGCTCACAATGAATTACTTTTGAAGTTTGGTTCCACTCTTACTTATCCCATTGTAACCAGGACATCTCGAG
Organism: Heptranchias perlo; assembly: GCF_035084215.1. Classification (NCBI taxonomy): domain Eukaryota; kingdom Metazoa; phylum Chordata; class Chondrichthyes; order Hexanchiformes; family Hexanchidae; genus Heptranchias; species Heptranchias perlo. Next base: position 40,855,608 of record NC_090349.1, read on the forward strand.
CAATGGCTTCTTCTCCCACTCATGCCCCACCATCCCACAGTCTCCCTAGGATCTGTCCTTGGCTTTCTCCTCTTCCTCATCTATAGGCAGCCCTTTGGAGACATTATTGGCAAACAAGGGGTTAACTTCCACTCCGCTGACACCCAGTTCTACCCCTCCACCACCTCTGCTGACCCCTCTGCTCCTCTGTGCTGCCAGACTGCTTGTCTCACGTCCAATCTTGGTCGGTCCGTAACTTCCTCCAGCTAAACATTGAGAAGATTGAAGTCATCGTCTTCTGCACCTGCCATAATCTTCATACCTTGTCATTGTCTCCATCCCCCCTCCCTGTTGGACTGAGTACAGCTTCCAACTCCGTATCCTCTCCATCACAAAGACCGTCTACTTCCATCTCTGTTACATTGCCCACCTCAGCCCATCTCCATGCCTTTGTCACCCTCAGTGTTAATTACTCCAATGCTCCCCTGGCCTGCTTCCCCCCTCCACCCTCTGTAAACTTCAGCTCATCCAAAACTCTGTTGCCACTATCCTATCCCACCCCTCACCCCTGTCCTCGCTGAATTACATTGGCTCCCAATCCCCCAGCGTCTCAAATTTAAAATGTTCTTCCTGGTGAGTAAATCCCTCCATAGAGGCACTCCTGTCATTCTCTGTAAACTCTTCATCCTTCGGCCCGACAACCCCACAAACAATCTGTTCTTCTGCTCTGGCCTCTTTGTATCTCCCCACTTTGCCCCATCATTGGTGCCTTCAATGCCTCTTTGTATCTCCCCACTTTGCCCCATCATTGGTGCCATAAGCCGCCTAGGTCCCACTCTTTGGAACTCCTTCCTAAACTCCATCCCTCCTCCATCTCCTTCTGTTCCTTTAAGACCCTCCTTAAAACCTACCACTTTGACCACCCCTCCTAATAACTCCTTCTTTGGCTCGATGTCCCATTCTTCTCCTTATGCCTCGGTTGGGACACTTTGGGACATGTTTCTGTATTAAAGATGTAACAGTTCGTTACATAGTATAAAAAGGAAAGAAAGGACTTGCACTTCTACGATGACTTATGGTGAACTTAAGACGTTCTAAAGTGCTTCACATCCAGTGAATCTCTTTCTGTAGTGTAGTCGCCAGGAGAACTCCCTGCTCTTCTTTGAATAGTGTCATGGGATCTTTAACATCCAAATAAACAGCCAGACTTGGGCCTCAGTGAAAGATCTTAGCCTAAAGACCCTCCAATGATGCAGCACTCCCTCGGTACCAGCCTACATTATGCCTTGGAGTGGAATTTAAACCTGCAATGTTTTGATGTCGAGGTGAGAGTGCTACCACATTGACACTAATCTCCAATTCTTATAAAATATCACTGTTAGCAACACTGCACAAAATACAGAGTTAACATCCACAACAAGATATCAATAACAAGCTAGAAAGAAATTCATTAATAACAGCAAAATGACCCAGGCTCGGCTTCGCTTTGCTTCTGTCCCAAAGCAGCTAACAACCCGAACCATCGCGATGTGTGCTGCACTAAATTATCTCTGCATTCACTCAATTGCAGACTATTTTTCGCGACTGTTCATTGTCTCCCTTTTGTTACCTTGAGGGCACAGGAATCGATGGCAGACTGATTTCAAAGCAAATGCCTTTCAATTGCTCCCAATGCAGGCGGATTTTTCAAGAGTCCTACTTTAGAACTGGTCTAAAGTGACACTGCGACTTTGCGTGATCATTTGTGGTGCCCATCTCCTAGCATTTACTACAGACAAATGAAAAGGCCTTCCGCATTTAAGGGTTACAGTGGAGGCCCATCTTAGATCATCCATCGCAGCATCCGACTGCTTCTTAACAAATTTCAAGGTTTTTCACCCCCAGTACCTGACCTCACCCGGGAGCCCCTTCCATTTGTTCAATATTCATTGTACGAAGAAGAATTTCCAGATACTAGTCCTAGATTTTCCTTGAACTAGTTTGAACCTGTACCTGCTTGTCTCAGTGCTGGGGTTTAGTATGAAGCATTGCTTCAGATTTACTTTTTCTATACTCTTCATAGAATCGTAGAATCATGCAGCACAGAAGGAGGCCATTCGGCCCATCGTGCCTGTGCCGACTCTTTGAACGAGCTATCCAACTAGTCCCACTCCCCTGCTTTTTCCCCATAGCCCTGCAAATTTTTCCTTTTCAAGTCTATATCCAATTCCCTTTTGAAAGTTACTATTGAATCTGCTTCCACCGCCCTTTCAGGCAGTGCATTCCAGATCATAACAACTCGCTGCGTAATTAAAATACTCACTCCTCCCCTGGCTTGTTTGCCAATTATCTTAAATCTGTGTCCTCCGGTTATCAAACCCTCCTGCCACTGGAAACAGTTTCTCCCCATCTACTCTATCAAAACCCCTCATATGTCTCCCCATCTTATATTACATAGAATTACATAGAATTTATAGCACAGCAACAGGACGTTCTGCCCAACTGGTCTATACTGGTGTTTATGTACCACACGAGCCTCCTCCTACTCTACTTCATCTAACCCTATCTGCATATCCTTCTATTCATAGGAACATAGGAACAGGAGTAGGCCATTCAGCCCCTCGTGCCTGTTCCGCCATTTGATAGGATCATGGCTGATCTGTGATCTAACTCCATATACCTGCCTTTGGCCCATATCCCTTAATACCTTTGGTTGCCAAAAAGCTATCGATCTCAGTCATGTACTGTCACGTACTTATCTAGCTTCCTCTTAAATGAATCTATGTTATTCGCCACGTGATAGCAAGTTCCATATTCTAACCACTCTCTGGGTAAAGAAGTTTCTCCTGAATTCCTTATTGGATTTTATTGGTGACTATCCTATATTTATGACCCCTAGTTTTGGACTTCCCCACAAGTGGAAACACCTTCTCTACGTCTAACCTATCAAACTCCTTCATAATTTTAAGGACCTTTATTAGGCCACCTGTCAGCCTTCTCATTTCTAGAGAGAAGAGCCCCAGCCTGTCAGTCTTGCCTGATGGTTATATACCTGTCTGTCACCTCCTTGAATAGCCCCTTCAGTCTTTCCTCACAGCTCAGTCCCTCTGACACCAGCAAATCAGCCTCACGGCTCTTCCCCGAAACTCCTACGGTTCTTCAATCTCTCTCTTGTATCTTGGTGACCCGATTACAATATTCAAAGTTTGCCCGGAGCACTACATGCGTTGAACATGACTTCCTCCAACTTGTACTCAACTGGGTTGCGTATGTGGTCCAGCTTTCCCTATCTGCTTTGTTGATTGCTGCTCCACAGTGTTTGTGACATATCGGGGGTTGATTTTAAACCCCAAGAACGGGTGGGTTGGGGGCGGGTGGGAGTTGCAAACAGTTGTTTTTTGGGTCGCGACCTCAACCCGGCTTTATTTCCGGGTTTAACGTCGGTGTGGAAAAGTCGAGGAATGCAAAGTCCGAAAATTTTGCGGTTGCGACCCAAAAAAAAAACAACTGTTTGCAACTCCCACCCGCCCCCGCCCCCCCCAAACCCACCCATACTTGGGGTTTAAAAATCACCCCCAAAAAAACGGCAAGAGGGTCTTTCAATTTCAACTGTTGACGTAGCACTGCAGATGACCAATAGGTGGCAGCATGGATACAATGTCAGGGCACTTGGACTGGAATCCCCCACAGTGTGGTTTTCATTTCCTATAATCAGGGCCGTGGGTTTATAGTGAGCGAATGAGTCAAATTCCGTTTTAATTACGTGGGATTTTTCCCATTGCTTTGGGGATTGTGTTCCGTCTGTATTTCCCTGAAAACCAAAAAAAAAACAGGAACCTTTGCGATAACTAAAATCACGAAACATATCAAAATTTCACGTACTAAAGCTAAACTGATTTCACAAATAAAATTGTGTATTTCAAAGTATGATTTAAAAATAAAGACAGAACGTATTTTTTTAAGGTGGGGACTGAATTACATTCGCATGACCTCACCCAATTCTCCCTCTCCCTCTAATCCTGTTTCACACCTGATCTCCATCTCCTGTTTGCGACAGTGTGCGTCATTGACTATATTTATACATATATAGTTATTTTGTTGAGTTTAAACCACCGCAGGAGGGTGCGACCTGATGTAACGGCCTGTCCCTTTAACCAAATGCATTTGTTTTTGCTTCCCGTGTCCCTAACATAACAGGAATATTCCACATACCCGAAGCAGTCACTCTGTTTTCAGGACTGTAATATCTCACCAAGAAAACATGGAGGATTCTTCATGTCACTGCTGCCCGTATCCTAACTCGCACCGAGTCCCGTTCACCCATCACCCCCTGTGCTCGTTGACCTACACTGGCTCCCGGTCCGGCAATGCCTCGATTTTAAAATTCTCATCCTTGTTTTCAAAACCCTCCATGGCCTCGCCCCCTCCCTATCTCTGTAACCTCCTCCAGCCCTGCAACCCTCCGAGATCTCCGCGCTCCTCCAATTCTGGCCTCTCGCGCATCCCCGATTTTCATTGCTCCATCTTTGGCAGCTGTGCCTTCAGCTGCCCAGGCCTTTAAGCTCTGGAATTCCCTCCCTAAACCTCTCCGCCTCTCTACCTCTCTCTCCTCCTTTAAGACGCTCCTTAAAACCTACCTCTTTGACTAAGCTTTTGGTCACCTGTCTTATTATCTTCTTATATGGCTTTGTGAAAACTTTTGTTTGATAATCGCTCCTGTGAAGTGTCTTGGGACGTTTTATGTTAAAGGTGCTATATAAATGCAAGTTGTGATTGTTATTGTTGTTATTACTTTATCACAAGATTTCAGTAAAGCCAATAAAACGTCTTCCCTTCCTCTCCTCCTGCTCCACAGAAGGTTTTGGCTCCTACAGCCCTAGTTCCCCCACACCCGACTGGGGATGTTTCATGTGTAGTTCTGGATGGCGAGCTATTCAACTGCGGGGGGGGGGTGGGAGGAGGCCGTGTTCACAGCAATGCCTTTTTGTTACCTTCACTCAATGTCCAACACGTTCACTTTCCGGTGGAGGTGACTGGGTGGAATTCAAGAGCGGGAATTCCTCCCTCACCTCAGGAGGGGAACGGGGGCCAATCCTAGCATTCTCTCCTGCCATCCCTGACTGGGATCAGCCAACTCTGCAAAGGGATGGGACCTGGTGGGGTGTCTCCTGTCCTGCAGGGGTCATTACCACATCAGGTGGTGCACTCACCAACGGAGTCATCGAGGTTGATGGGGTGGGGGGTTGCAGAAATGGCGGTAAAGCATGGTATTGTCCAAGTGGCATTATTTTGGTTGCCCGTTTAATGCCCATCGGAAAATTCTGGTCAAGACGAATCGGCTTTGTCAGTCTGTCAGATGTCTGGTCCCAGGTCCGTTGTAATAGGACAACGTAAGATGCTTTAAGATGTAGACCCTGCGATTGGTTCCTAATTACATTTCCTTTTTGAAAGCCTGTGCGCTAGGGTTGCCAACCCTCCAGGATTGCCCTGGAGTCTCCAGGAATTGAAGATTAATCTCCCCGAAACAAGCAAAACCCCCGGGGAGAAAAAAAATCATTATGTGTTTTTTTTTCCATTTTCTTTGACCGTTATTGTTTATTAGTTATAAAATTATTGGAGATGGGGAGCGGCGGGGAGGGGGGAAAGACTGTTTGACTGTGAGGGACAGTTGGAAGCGGAAGGTCATGTGATGAAACCTCCAGGAATACGTCCAACCGGAGTTGGCAACTGTACGCTGACATGTTGAAGAACTCTCTTCAGCCACGAGGCTCAGCTACATCAGCTGCGGGGAGTGATAGTGATAGCTGGCGGTGCCCCTTCCATTGGTCTGATCTGACACAAGGGGCAGAAATGTCCTCATTCATCCATGAATGAGGCGGAAAATTCTACCCTTTGTTCAGCAAGGAGCCCGAGTGCGACTCCAGCTTGATTCAGGTCAATATTCTGGAGCCTGGCGTAAATTTTCATTTCTCCCTCTTGCCTGTTGAGAAAAAGAAGGCAGCCCTCGGCTGTCGATGAGATGGTTTTCCCTTGGGTATCGCCAGGACACCCTCACTGAGCTATTTTCTTCTCATTCTTTTCAAGCACACAAAATAGAAAGGAACAAAATATATAAATTGGCCGTGGCATCCGCAGATTGGATGTTGGAGTTAACGAGCCAGACTTTGCTCTGGGCGCCAGATAAGTGCCAGGCAATGACCATCTCCAACAAGAGAGAGTCTAACCACCTCCCCTTGACATTCAATGGCATTACCATCGCCGAATCCCCCACCATCAACATCCTGGGGGTCACCATTGACCAGAAACTTAACTGGACCAGCCATATAAATACTGTGGCTACGAGAGCAGGTCAGAGGCTGGGTATTCTGCGGCGAGTGACCCACCTCCTGACTCCCCAAAGCCTTTCCACCATCTACAAGGCACAAGTCAGGAGTGTGATGGAATACTCTCCACTTGCCTGGATGAGAGCAGCTCCAACAACACTCAAGGAGCTCGACACCATCCAAGATAAAGCAGCCCGCTTGATTGGCACCCCATCCACCACCCTAAACATTCACTCCCTTCACCACCGGCGCACTGTGGCTGCAGTGTGCACCATCCACAGGATGCACTGCAGCAACTCGCCAAGGCTTCTTCGACAGCACCTCCCAAACTCGCGACCTCTACCACCTAGAAGGACAAGAGCAGCAGGCGCATGGGAACAACACCACCTGCACGTTCCCCTCCAAGTCACACACCATCCCGACTTGGAAATATATCGTCGTTCCTTCATTGTCGCTGGGTCAAAATCCTGGAACTCCCTTCCTAACAGCACTGTGGGAGAACCGTCACCACACGGACTGCAGCGGTTCAAGAAGGCGGCTCACCACCACCTTCTCGAGGGCAATTAGGGATGGGCAATAAATGCCGGCCTTGCCAGCGACGCCCACATCCCATGAACGAATAAAAAAAAACTTGCCCGCAGACTTTTCATGGGCTTTTGCACAGCAAGTTCCTCTCATCGAGCACCCAATCCGGCACGGTGCCCTCTACAGGGCATCTGGGACCTGTGTGAACGGGGCAAGCAACTGTGCATCCCCTCAATCAATCAGATTGTAGCATCGTTAATAAGCAACGCGGAGGCTGAACCAGGAAGTGTTAGTTAGAATAGCGAATTCTGGTACAGAGAGCGAAATAAAGAGAGGGCCAGAAATCTGGAATTAAAAGACAGAGATAAAAGAGACAGAAAGAAAAAGTGAAAAAGTAAAAATTTTAAAGTGTTTCTTTTTATATTTCCAACAACAATTGAAATCTGAAGGGATGAAAACTCAGCTCTTGCTAAATTTAATTTTCAGTGCCAGGGAGGTTGTCTGGCAGTCATTAAGACTTAGCACGCCGTTAAAATTTTGGATACACTTAAAAAACCTGATGCACTTTTTTCCGGGGAGATTAGTTTTGTTTCCCTCGGGACAGGAGAGGAACTTTGCCCCATTGCTGTCGTTTCAACGGTGAGTCATCCGGCAAGGCCTCCTTCCCGCGAAGTTCCTGGTAGCGGAACCTCCGGATTTCCGCGTTTAACAGCACCTCTGCGGTCGCTGGACGTTGCTCTTCCATTTGGCCTGAAGTAACGCTGAGCGCTGTTAGGCTCGCCGGTATTTTTAGAGCAAATTCCAGCCCAGTAAGAACTTGTATATTCGCCTGAAGTAATCAACAAAAATAACTGACTAAACAAAGGCGTTTTATCACAATAATTAAGCACCAGGTTTCTCTCTCCAATTTTCTCCTCTTCTGAAAGCGTTGATTCACCAGGTAATTACCAATGAGGACGACCATTTGGCCCATCTTAGTACATCCATCCAGAATGACCCTATAGTCCCTCTATCGCAGCGTTCATTTGGTTCTTGCATGATCCATGGGAACATAGGAACAGGAGTAGGCCATTCAGCCCTTCGAGCCTGTTCCGCCATTCAATTAGATCATGGCTGATCTGTACCTTAACTCCATCTACCCGCCCTTGGTTCCATATCCCTTAATACCGTTATGTAACAAAACTCTATCAATCTCGGTTTTGAAATTCTCAATTGACCCCCAGCCTCAACAGCTTTTTGAGGGTGGGAGTTCCAGATTTCCACTCCCCTTTGTGTGAAGAAATGCTTCTTGACTTCACCCCCTTGTTCTGGACTCCCCCACCAGTGGGAAATAGTTTCTCTCTATTAACCCTATCAAATCCTTCAATCATCTTAAACACCTTGATTAGATCACCCTTTAATCTTCTATACTCAAGGGATCACAAGCCTCGTCTATGCAACCCGTCCTCATAATTTAGGCTTATATAGTTTGAGTATGACTGGTTACATAGCTCATCATCCTTGCTGAATTGGCTGATTGCTGCTCACTGGCTTACATCTCTATGGGCGCTGGCAGCCCCTCCTGTACCTCACCGTTCTTCATGCGTGAGCTTTACATAGTCAGCGGACTATTCCACTGCGGAGGGCATCACAGCTGAGCCTGGTTCTGTTTTCACCTGACAATCATAGCAAGGTTAGGAATTGTTAGACAACAAAAAAAAAACATCAGAACACCAAGATCTGTCCCTATCGGCAGCTTGAGATCTGTGCAGATTAACGGGGGCGCACGGATTTAGATTATGAATGGGCCCCACGAGGAGGTATCACAGACATGAAGACAAAAGGCTCGGGTACCCCTGCCTTAATCCAGTCATTAACTGTTGAGCAAACAATGTAGAACGCATGTGTCCTTGAGCAAGTATTCTCACTGATGGGAGTGCAATTAATTGATAGCAACCAAATTATTATTATTGTTATTACTCTTAGTTTAAAATGGGGAAAGAATTATGTTACGCAGATCAGAGGAAGTGAAATACAGATTAGAGAGCAGTGAAGATCTCCACTCATGCCCCGAGCAGTCACCTTGATCAAACATAGTCTATTCTGCATCCTTTGCCTCAGTATTTGCTTTCCCCTGCTCGCCCCCATGACCCATTGTTCTATTGGTTAAATGATATGTTTTAAAATGTAAAGTGTGTGTTTTTTTTTCAAACAATGGATTATAATGCATGCTCCGACGGCTTAGCGAGTTAATGGATTGTGTGGCCTGCTTCACCCAGTCACCAGGTTCAATTCCTCCCCTGCGTCTGAGTTAACTGACCTCGGGCAAGGTGGAGCAAGACAGTCACTCTCCCCCCACACCCCCCCGAGAGAGAAGGAGGAGGAGATTTGACCACGCTCGCTATGCGGTGATGTTTGCTGGGAAGTGTGTGCTTGTGTGTAGGTGTTGGGTGAGTTCTGCATCAGACCCAGTCGTGATTACCCCTGTGGTCAAATAGCCTTCTGCCTATCAAGGCTCACACATGAATAAGGACAAGTAACTGGTGCCCAGGGCGGACGAGGGTAGAACTGGAACAAGAAACAAGTGATGAGTCATGCTGTTTGGTACAATGTCATACATATACAGGAAGCTTAATGTACAATATGATCAATGTTGCATTATCATGATTTTGAATTAAATCCAAACTCGTTTATTACAGAGACGAATTGAAGCAGGAACTGTAGGGTGGTGTTTGTGTTTTCTTTATAAACTGGACAAATTTCAAAAGGATACAAGCTCACATAAACAGTCACTGCAGTTGTAAGTTTTCAGAACCATTATAATGATCCAAATGTAGTTTTAAACAATCTCTGAATAGCTTAACACAGAAATGTTCTGGGAAATTGTTAACTTTATAGAAATTCTACCAATTTGAACTTACGTTGCAGTTGGGTGGAGCATTGAATCCAGCCTCACTTTGTGTCCTACACAATGTGCTTCCATTAAGCTATACCTTAAATTAAAAGTATACTGGCCCCTCATGCACTTACTGGGGGCCCTCGGAACATCTCCTATCTGGCACAATCATCTACCAGAAGCTCTTGATCCCCCAAGTGGCCTCCCAGTTGCTTATAAATCTCTGCTGATTTGCCTCCTCCCAGGATATTCTTGCTCTTGCCTCCTGTGGCCTTCCATGAGATGGTTGCCATTGGTAGAGTCCCAATGGGACACTTCTATTGGCATGTTCTGGACAAGCTTGGCACCTAGTTCCTCTCTTTTCTTGTCAACTTGATGAATCATGTTTCCACTCCATAATAGAGGATTAATGCTACAGCTGTGCTGTAGATTTTGAGATGTGCTAATGTTGTGTCCATACTTTACCAGCTGGCTAATAGCTGTGGCAGAATGGGGCAGCAACCATTTTGTCCAAGAATGTAAAATCCTTCCGTGGCCCAAGAATTACTTGTGTTTGCTGCTTGTGGCAGTGACCAGGTGCCATTTTGACCATGGTTTTGCCCTGCACTGCACTGTCGAAGGTGCCGTCTTTCAGATGAGATGTTAAACCGAGGGCCCGTCTGCCCACTTGGTGGATGTAAAAGACCCCATGGCACTATTTCGAAGAAGAGCAGGGTAGAGGAACAGAGAGACCTGGGGGTATATGTGCACAAATCGTTGAAGGTGGCAGGGCAGGTTGAGAAAGCAGTTTAAAAAGCATACGGGGTCCTGGGCTTTATAAATAGAGGCTTACAGCGCAAAAGCAAGGAAGTTATGATGAACCTTTATAAAACACTGGTTCGACCACAACTGGAGTATTGTGTCCAGTTCTGGGCACCGCACTTTAGGAAGGATGTGAAGGTCCTTAGAGAGGGTGCAGAGGAGATTTACTAGAATGATTCCAGGGATGAGGGACTTAAATTATGTGGATAGACTGGAGAAGCTGGGATTGTTCTCCTTGGAACAGAGAAGGTTGAGAGGAGATTTGATAGAGGTATTCAAAATCATGAAGGGTCTAGACAGAGTAGATAGAGAGAAACTGTTCCCATTGGCAGAAGGGTCAAGAACCAGAGGGCATAGATTTAAGGTGATTGGCAAAAGAACCAAAGGTGACATGAGGAAAAACTTTTGTACGCAGCAAGTGGTTAGGATCTGCCCGAATTGGTGGTAGAGACAGATTCAATCATGGCCTTCAAAAGAGAACTAAATAAATACTTGAAACGAAAAAATGTGCAGGGCTACAGGGATAGGGCGGGAGAGTAGGACTAGCTGGATTGCTCATGCATAGAGCTGGCGCGGACTCGATGGGCTAAATGGCCTCCTTCAGTGCTGTAACCTTTCTATGATTCTATGATTCTAAGTTCTCCTCGGTGTCCTGGTCAGTATTCATCCCTCAACCAACATCACTAAAAAAAACAGATTATCTGGTCATTATCACATTGCTGTTTGTGGGATCTTGCTGTGCACAAATTGGCAGCCACGTTTCCTACATTACAACAGTGACTACACTTCAAAAGTAATTCATTGGCTGTGAAGTGCTTCAGGACGTCCTGAGGTTGTGAAAGGTGCTATATAAATGCAGGTCTTTCTTTTTCTCTTTGTATTAATTCCGAATCCCACCTTAACAGCAAGTCTGTCCCATTCCCACTGACACAGTTCAGATAGGGGTACATTCCTACTGGGACAGGATGAAACCAAGCTTCGACAAGTGAAGTGTTTCGTTAACACCAACTGGGCCTGAAATTATTCAAAATCCCTCGAATGTGTTTCATGGGAGTTCAATTTTTCCATCTTTTAAAAAAAAATCGCACAACTTTAATATCTGCGTTTTCTGTGGGATTTGGGAGTGAATTAATCCCTCCATGGCCTCGCCCCTCCCTCCTCCAGCCCTACAGCCCTTCGAGATTTCTGCGCTCTTCCAATTCTGGCCTCTTGCGCATCCCTGATGTCCTTCACCCCACCATTGGCGGACGTGCCTTCAGCTATTCAGCTCTGGAGTACCCTCCCTAAACCTCTCCGCCCCTCTCTCCTCCTTTAAGATGCTCTGTAAAACCTACCTCTTTGACCAAGCTGTTTGGTCACCTGTCCTAATATCTCCTTATGTGGCTCGGTGTCAAATTTTGTACGAATACACTCCCGTGAAGCGCCTTGGGACGTTTTGCTACGTTAAAGACGCTATAAAAATGCAGGTTGTTCTTGTTGAGTTGGAGGGTCTGTGTTAATAATGAAAACACACAAATAATGGCAGAATTCTTCAACTTGTACTAATAGTAGCCAACTGGTGTTCAGAAAGGATAGTTCTGACACATCACAACTTATGACACATCCATTCCTCAGGCATCATTTTTGCTTCCGCAATCTCATTGCCTTTTATTTTACACAAAAAAAAGTCCGATTCGATTGTGCCATGTTGACAGCAGGCTGCAGGTTCGCAGGTGTGGTGAGTGTCAGAAATTCTGTGGGTAACAGGTCAATCTTGTAATTGTTCATAAAGCAACTACAACTTACAGCGCGGCCCTTCTGCTCCATCTTCTCCGGTGCAGATGCATCTTGTCGCACAATGGTAGATTCCTTCGACAGCACCTCCCAAACCTGCGATCTCCGCCACCTGGAAGGACAAGGGCAGCAGGTGCATGGGAACAACACCACCTCCAAGTTCCCCTCCAAGTCACACACACCATTGCCTCATACTATGAGGTGAATAGCATAGATGCATTTAAGGGGAAGCTAGATTAACACATGAGGGAGAAGGGAATAGAAAGTTTATGCTGATAAGGGTCGATGAAGAGGAGTGGGAGGAAGCTCATGTGGAGCATAAACATTTGCTCAGACCACTTGGGCTGAATGGCCTGTTTCTGTGCTGTACATTATATGTAATTCAGGCTTGGCATGTATCGGCCGTTCCTTCATCGTCACTGGGTCAAAATCCTGGAACTCCCGACCTAACAGCACTGTGGGAGTACCCTGACCACACGGACTGCAGCGGTTCAAGAAGAAGGCCCACCACCACCTTCTCAAGGGGCAACTAAGGATGGGCAATTAACCCTGGCCTTGCCAGCGAAGCCCATGTCCCTAGAACGAATTCTTAAAAAAACCCTACCGTACGTTTTCGAGACGGCGCCAATCGGAACAAAGAGCTTGTGAGTGGCTGACCACCAGTTCCATCGGCCATTTCTCCCCCAGCCAATAGATCGTCACAACTGAAAACATCGACATGGTCGCCTCACCCCAGCAAACTGGCCGATCTCTGTCGAATAACGACTCCCAACTGCTGGACACATTCTTTCATCAGCCACATTGGTATTTTGATCACAGGCCAGCTGTGGGAACTCATCCTCAATGCAGGAAGGGTTAAAATACCGGCAGACTCTATCGAGTGCACAGGCCGTGAGGCTGTATTTTCTATAACAGGCCACTTACTCAATCGGACAAGTGGTTTGTGGAGGGGTAACTGCAGCAATGATATGCGGCACCTATCAGGCACGCATCATAAAATGCTGTTGGCATTTGCACGTTTGCTGGATAATTTATATATAGAAGTGGAAGAGAACAGCTGATCGCAGGCAGGTTAGGGTATGTCATCTCCCAATATACACTCTACTATTTGAGTGTCAGCATTGGCTCATTGGGAGCAATCTCACCTTCTGAGTCAGAGGGTTGTAGGTTCATAGTCCCACTCCAGAGACTCGAGCGCATAATCCAGGCCGACACTTCAGTGCAGTACCGAGGGAGTGCTGCACAGTCGGAGGTGCTGGCTTTTGGATGTTAAGCTAAGGCCCCACCTGCTGACAGATTCATACAGCACAGAAGGAGGCCGTTCGGCCCATTATGCCTGTGCCGGCTCTTTGAAAGAGCTATCCAATTAGTCCCACTCCCCCCTTCTCCTTCCCCATAGCTCTGCAAATGTTTCCTTTTCAAGTATTTATCCAATGCCCTTTTGAAAGTTATTATTGAATCTGCTTCCACCGCCCTTTCAGGCAGTGCATTCCAGATCATAACAACTCGCTGCGTAAAAAAATGTCTCCTCATCTCCCCTCTGGCTCTTTTGCCAATCACCTTAAATCAGTGTCCTCTGGTTACTGACCCTCCTGTCAGTGGAAACAGTTTCTCCTTATTATCTCTATCAAAACTGCCTCCTAATTTTGAACACCTCTATTAAATCTCCCCTTAACCTTCTCTGCTCGGAGGAGAACAATCCCAGCTTCTCCAGTCTCTCCACACAACTGAAGTACCTCACCCCTAATCTTCACAGGTGAATGTAAAAGGCTCCATGGTAATATTTAAAGAGGAGCCGGGGTCTTGTTCTAGCCAACAAAAAAAAGGGGACTATCTGGTCGTTTATCTCATTGCATTTATCTCATTTGCACGAATTGGCTGCTGCATTTCCCTACGTTAAAACAGTTGACAAGTAGTTCATTAGCAGTAGAGTGCTTTGGGAGGTCATAAAAGGTGCTATATAAATGCAAGACCTTACCCCCAACTGCTTTTCCAGTCTGTGTGGGCTTCTGCTGGCTCACTGTGCTGTGTTGCTCCCGCCCAGCAATTCTATACTTGTGGCTAGCTCAAGCGAGGGAATGTTAGGCTAAATTTACAGCTTTGTGCAACCTGCAGGGAGCCTCCCCCACTGGGAGCACGCATCGGAAATTCAGGCGGGTCGCTTGCGAGTTTCCATCCAATTATGGGCAGCTTGCACCGGAATTTCTCATGTGCGTCCCCAGCGGGAGAGGCTCCTCGCAGGGAGCTCAAAATCATAAAATCATCCCTCTTCGATAAACCTATAAACTTATCAGCAATCGATCAGTAGGAATAGTAAACATGGTAAAGATGGGAGCAGGAGTGATCCTCCCGATCCCGCATTAAAAGATCGTGGGCCATCGGCCCCCCCACCGTCCCAAGGTCCGATCGAACCCCCGGGCCAATTAATCCCCCCCCCCACCTCACCCTGTCCCAAGGTCTGATTGACCCCACCTCCCACCGGCCTGATTAATCGTTCCCCCCACAAGCCCGAATAATTGACCCACCCCCCCACCCCGGCCAGATTAATTGACACCCCCCCCCACCTCACTTACCTGAGGTACGATCTTCAATTACGATTCACCGGCAGCTCTGTGCATCTTGCTGGCTCCATGGAAATGAGGCCCTAGGCCCAATATCAGGGGCCAATATTGGGCCTCCTCATTCAGGCACAGGGATCGTTACCTGAATCTGTCCTAATGTCTCCTTCTTTGGCTCGGTGTCAATTTTTGGTCTGATTTACGCTCCTGTGAAGCACCTTGGGACGTTTTAACTACGTCAAAGGCGCTGCATAAATGCAAGTTGTTGTTGTAGTTAGGTCGTCCGCAGTTAGGACTCATCCAACTCCCTTCTAAACTCTTGCAGGGAGTGCACAGTCACTGCAGGAGCCAGCAACCTGTTCCAGAGGCCACCCATTCTCTGTGAAAATAAGTACCTCCTGGCATCTAACATTTATAACCAGCAGGGGCTGTGCAGACCACTAAACCAGTGATACGTGTGGAGCTATATTTATTTTTTTTAAAGGTGATACGAGGAGGAGCAGGTTATATTATTTCACCGGCATGAACAATTGTGAATGGTTAGACTGTGGAACTCATTACCACAAGGAGTAGTTGAGGCGAATAGTTTAAAGGGGAAGCTGGATAAACACACGAGAGAGAAAGGAATAGAAGGTTACGCTGATAGGGTTAAATGGAGAGAGGTGAGGTCAGTTGGGGCGAAAGGCCTGTTTCTGTGCTGTCAATCCTGTGTAGTTCCATTGTCTCTCTTTATGACAAAGCCTGTGATTAACAGGGCCGCCACCTCAAAGAAAAAAGTCAAATTAGATCCACTCCTTGTTTAGACACTGCGAGATATGACGTGCGCCGTCGCTCGATTTTAAAAAATGAACGTCTTCCAAATTTCGGACTCCTCTGGGTAACTGGTTGAACCACATTCCTCTGCACTGGCTGAGGATGTTCTGCTTTCCTGCAGTCGCTCGGAAAAAGGATTGAGTCAAGAGAAAGAGGCTGGGGAAATGTTCATTTGGACGTACTAGTCCTGACGAGAGTCCGCTGTCTCTAAGCAACGGCAGCAGGCGTTGTGAAGGTGCACAGGAGGCGAGCGCCCGGGAGCAATGGTGTCATTCCAAAGGGCTGGCTCTGGTAATGAGCTCTCCAAGCCTTCAGGTGCCAAGTGAGGGCCTCTCTGAACTGCCACCGTCAACTCCCTGGATGGGGGGGGGGGTCGTGTGTGAATTGAGTGCCAACGGTTCCAAGAGGCCTCATGTTCTGATCTGGAACGCACTGCCTGAAAGGGCGGTGGAAGCAGATTCAATAGTAACTTTCAAAAGGGAATTGGATAAATACTTGAAGGGGAGAAAATTTGCAAGTCCAAGGGGACAAGGCTGGGGTGTGGGTCTAATTGGATAGCTCTTTCAAAGAGCCGGCACAGGCACAATGGGCCGAATGGCCACCTTCGTTGCTGTATCATTCTATGGCTTCTATGATGTCCAATGATGCAGCGACTGTGCAAATAGAGTTTGTGAAAGTTTCCTCGGAAGCAGTTTCTCTTCGATCTGCCGCATTGCCCGGAGTTGAAGGAACGTCACTCACTGCGTCCGGGTTCCAGGCAGACTTTTTTCTTTTGTTGGTGTTTATCAGTAGCTGGGCGTTTATTTCTGGACCTTTTGTCTCGAAAAGGAGCTGGGGGGACGGCTCAGCTGAAGCCCCCACCCCGAGTTGCGTCTACCTGACTGATGTGCCCGAGGCTCCTTCAATCATTGCCTCTGTCAGGCTCTACTTGGGTATCTCCATTTACAACACCAGGTGAACCGAAGGAATTTCACTTGGACAAAAAAAAAATGTTCAGTCATTTCCCCCCCTCCCTCCCCCCGACCCCACCCACCCCCCCCACCCCTGCCCACCTCCCTTCTGCTCTTTAACAAAGTAGGGACATGGATCCAAGTCTGAGTAAGGCTTCAGGCAAGGAATGTGAGAGAGATCCAATTTGAGACTCACAGCTTGAAGAGAAAAAGAAAAAGGTTTCTACGATAGGGAAGGGGAAAATGGAATTTTTCAGCGCTGCCATCCATTTTTCTTTTGCCTCATTAACCGGAAGGGTCAGCCATGTCTGCTCCGTCTCACAAAGGAAGTCACTCAGTAACCGTGGCAATGAAAAGGGACGACTCAAATCGCTCAGAGGCCGCTGCACAGTACAGCACCTTTGTGGAGTCAGACTGCAGACGGAGGGGTGGGGGAGTGGGTTGGTGGGGGGTTGGGTGAGAGGGGGAGGGAGGAACAGCTCCCAATCCAACCTGATACCAATACCACAGCCAACGCGGCCTCTGATACTAAATGCAACCTCATCTTTCAGCAGCGCCCTTCAAGAAAGGCCCTTTAGTGATCATTTCTGTGCTCCGGGGAATACAACAGCTCTATTACATGGCGGGGGGGGGGGGGATTTTTAACCTTTACCTGGAGATGCAGGAGCACTTTATAACATAGGCTGACTTCAGCCATTTTACATATACTGCAACAGCCGCTCAGCAATTTTCATAATTACATATTTGGATACTGCTCATTGTAAATATGTATGAGGCATTTCACATCTGTGCAGAAATATTCTGCAACAAAAATCGGGCAAATATGAAACAGCTGTACTCAAAGAAAGTTCAATCTAATACTTAGTGCCATTTCCCTGAAATGATCATTTTTCACTCAATAACATATCTGAAGCAAATCTTTGTATCAGAATGGTTTTATTCTAAAAAGCCAAAATATCGCTGATTTATTACTTTTGAAGAATCCCTGGATCAACCTGAAAAGGAAACATCTGCAGGACGATGGGGAAAGAGCAGGGTGAGGAGTGGGACTAATTGGATAGCTCTTTCAAAGAGCCGGCACGGGCACGACGGGCCGAATGGCCACCAACTGTGCTGTTTGGTTCTATGATTCTAACCTTTTATCACCAGAATCAGACAAGACCAAGATATCCCTAAAGTTTTAAGGGTAAAATTTACCGACCTGGAGCTGACAGCAAGGTCTAGGCGTTCGAAGGGAGTGTGGGTCACAGAGTCTGTGCTACAACATCACAGCACTTTGAGCAAGGATCCTCCGCCCCGGGAGTGTAGGATCGATGGATTTACCCTTGGAATATGAATGCGGCTGGTTTTCCCATTCACGTGGGACAGTAGGATCAAAATCCTGGAACTTCCTACCTCATGGCATTGTTGCAGTAACTAAACCGTTCCTGGTGTTCGAGGAGTTTTATTGTTACAATATTAGTGCTTATTTCACTATCGTAGTGAGTGAGCTGAAAACAAACTGAACTGTCTGGATCCGGGGAGACGGAAATTTCCCTGGACCTATCAGCAAGTCTGAGTATTAAAAGAAAATTCTCAACAGGGAATGTGTGACCGGGAAGGTGGGTTGTTTGTATCCATAGGTTGCACCATGTCCACCATCACCTCCAAGTTCCACTCCGAGTCACGCACCATCCCGACTTGGAAATATATCAGCCATTCCTTCATGGTCACTGGGTCAAAACCTTGGAACTTGTTTTCAAATCCCTCTATGGCCTCACCCCTCCCTATTTCTGTAACCTCCTCCAGCCCTACAACCCTCCGAGATCTCTGCTCTCCTCCAATTCTGGCCTCTTGCGCATTCCCGATTTTGATCACTGCACCATTGGCGGCCGTGCCTTCAGCTGCCTCGGCCCTAAGTTCTGGAATTACCTCCCTAAACCTCTCCGCCTCTCTACCTCTCTCTCCTCCTTTAAGGTGCTCCTTAAAACCTACCTCTTTGACCAAACTTTTGGTCACCTGTCCTAATATCTCTTTATGTGGCTCGGTGTCAAATTTTGATTGATAATCGCTGCTGTGAAGCGCCTTGGGACATACGTTAAAGGCGTTATATAAATGCAAGATGTTGTTGTTGTTGAACTTCCTACCTAACAGCACTGTGGGAGAACCTTCACCACACGACTGCAACGGTTCAAGAAGGCGGCTCACCACCACCTTCTCAAGGGCAACTAGGGATGGGCAATAAATGCCGGCCTTGCCAGCGACGCCCACATCCCATGAATGAATATTAACCAAAAAAATCGCGGAATGTGATTCCTGCTTAAAAATAGCAAGTCCTGGAGCCCCACGTAATAAAAATCTTAATTTGACTTCCATCACGGAAACAAAAAAAAGAAAAGACAGGAAATGCTGGAAGTGCACTGTCAGCATCTGAAAGGGAGAGGAGATGGGTTAACCATTCAGGTGTAGTTCTGACAAAGGGGAGTAGAATTCCAGCTCGGCAGAGGGGGGGGGTTCCCCAATTTCCCACCATACCTTTGGCGGGAGATCGGTGGAAATCCCAGGGAACCAGCTTAAATGGCGGGAGATTAGACAGATCCCCACGGAAATTCCAGGCCAGGTCTACACCTGAAACGTTAACTTGTCCTTTCTCTTTTTAAGATGCCGCGTACTTCCAGCAGCTGAGGTTGTTTTTGCCTTTGGCAGATTGTCAGCCGTGGCTCGGCGGGTCGCACTCTCGCCTCTGAGCCTAAAGGTCATAGGTTTGAGTCCCACTCCAGAGATTTGAGCACAAAATCTAGGCTGACGCTCCAGTGCAGTACTGAGGGAGTGCTGCACTGTTAGAGGTGCCGTCTTTCCAATGAGATGTTAAACCAAGGCCCTATCTGCCCTCTCAGGTGGATGTAAAAGATCCCATGGTACTATTCGAAGAAAGAGCTGGGGAGTTCTCCCTGGGGTCCTGGCCAATATTTATCCCTCAACCATTGTCACTAAAACAGATGATCTGGTCATTATCACATTGCTGTTTGTGGGACCTTGCTGTATGTAATTGGCTGCTGTGTTTCCTACATTACAACAGTGACTACACTTCAAACGTACTACATTGGCTGTAAAGTGCTTTGGAATGTTTTGAGGTTGTGGAAGATGCTATATAAATGCAAGTCTTTCTTTTCATCCATAATCTAATCCAGTTCCCCTAAACGTGGGGAATGGCAACCCCTTAGTTTATTACAGGAAAGGGCACTGGTCTTCACAGAAAGACAGTTGGAATGCTGGAATGCAATCCCAAAACACCGGTAAAGATCCCAGATTTCCACGAAATAGGAAGAGAATTTGACTTATCCAGTCATTGTGGCCTTGATCTAAAGTCAACAGCAGCTTGAGTAATTTAACAAACTAACTTCAGGACTAAGCATCATTGGAGCTGTTATATTTCGGTCTGTTTGAAGGCTACAGGGAAACAGCATTTAATTACACTTGGATGAGATAGCAGATAGACAGAAGGTCACCTGGCACGGACAAGACCTGGCCATTAAATCCGGCAGGCTGAAGTCTCAGCCTAATTCTGGTTCTCGTCAAGCTGTAACAGAGTAGCTGTAGCAGATACCATGTGAGAGTTATCAGCTTCTGCTTCCGTCTCGGTACTCGATGAATCTCAGGCTCTCGGCAATCACAGAGGCCCCTTTATCACAGGCCAACTCTTTGACTGTCAGCAACTTGACAGTATGGTGATTTCTCCAGAGACTGTCCCCTTCAAGTCCACCGGCATTTCAGAGGCCTATCAGAGGGCCAAACATGGGTGAGTTATTGTTGTGAACTAATATTCAACTGCCCTGCCAAAAGGACTCTGCCACCATATTGAATCTTGGTTTCAGGGTGTCACATGTGGGCAGGCCTGTGCTAAAGTGTGTCAAAACAAATTGAAGAGATCCTGCTTACTGACATGTTCATTAAGAACATAATTGCATTAAAATGGTACACATAGAAAGACAAACGAGGAAGCATATGTTTGGATATGAATGAGGAATGATCAGAATGTTGGAATGCAGTTGAGTCAGGAAATAAAAAGATGGTATCAGTAAAAGTGACCATGAAGCTGTTGGATTGTCGTAAAAAAACAACTGGTTCAATAATGTCCATTAGGATAGAAAACCTGCCGTCCTTACCCAGTCTGGCCCAGACTGGTTGGCTGTTAACTGCCCTCTGAAGTGGCCTAGCAAGCCTTTCACAACCTCTGGACATCCCAAAACACTTCACAACCAATTAAGTACTTTTTTGAAGTGCAGTAACTGTTGTAATGTAGGAAATGGGGCAGCCAATTTGCACACAGCAAGATCCCACAATGAGATAATAACTAGATCTATCTGTTTTAGTGGCGTTGGTTGAGGGATCAATATTGGCCAGGACACCAGGAAGAGCTCCACCACTCTACTTTGAAATAGTGCAATGGGATCTTTTATGTCCACCTGAGAGGTCAGATGGGGCCTCAGTTTAACAATTCACCTGAAAGACAGCAACTCTGACAGTGCAGCATTCCCTCAGTACTGCACTAGGAGTGTCAGCTTGGAAAATATGCATCAAATCTCTGGAGTGGGACGTGGAAGCCACAACCTTCTGACTCAAAGGCAAGTGTGCTACCCGCTGAGCCATGTCTGACACCTAAGACTAGAGCAGGTGATGTGCTAAATCAAACTTACAGATTGTCTGACCTTCATTTGCGATGAGCAGATTAATCCTCACTGGACATCGTTTACATTTCTGGGCAAATCCTACCACCAATCCATTGTTTCACACAGAATCTTTCATCTATACTTTGGGCCAGGATGTTCCTTCTTAAAATTTAAGAAAATAGGGATAATTACTGGTGGCATTTTAAACAGTACATTACAGTAAAATATTAGAGCTGCAAAATATGAAGCTTCATTACAGATAATTGTCAGTCACTGACATTTATATTCCTAAGAAAGAAAGGTTTAAAAAATTAATTCTCGGGATGTGGGCAAGGCCGGCGTTTATTGCCCATCAATAGTTGCCCTGAGAAGGTGGTGGTGGGCCTTCTTCTTGAAGGCTGTAATGAGTTGGTATGAATGAATAGGCCACTTCAGAGGGCAGTTAACAGCCAACCAGTCTGGGCCAGACTGGGTAAGGACGGCAGGTTTTCTATCCTAATGGACATTATTGAACCAGTTGGGTTTTTTACGACAATCCAACAGCTTCATGGTCACTTTTACTGATACCAGCTTTTTATTTCCAGATTTTTTAAAACTGAATTCAAATTCTCAAACTGCCATTGGTGGGATTTGAACTCACGCCCTGCTACTCACTGTTTTCTTCAAAACTAGTCATTCATATTCTACCTGACTCCCACCCCCACCTCCTTGCAGTACGAGCACATGTTTATGTTGGAAGGTTTGAACATTTAAATAAATCCTCCTCAAGCCTCCAACCCCCTTCCCCTCCCTCTCTCACTCATCTTTATTTTATTGAGATTACTACACGATCAAAGCTTTTCTGATCCTTCCTCTCTTCCGTCCGTGCTCCAAATGTGCTGCCCAGCACACTCATCCTGTCGACCTCACTTTGTTGAAACCAAGACTCATTGCCCTGTCTCCTCCCGTAATTCGTACTTTCCCAGGACTTCAAAACTTTGGACCTCCTTCCCTCCCTCTGTCCGTCACCTTCCTCCTAAAACCCAGAAGCTATTGAAATCTCAAACTTTTATTGCCTAATCGCTACTTCCTAATTTATCTTCTTTTCCTTTTGACCTTGGTGATATCTTGCACAGGGGAGTCTTGAACATTCAATTGGTTTTCTCAATTTAAAGAAAAAAAATTCCTTCTAGGCTAAGGGATGATCTTTGGAAAGAAAGGAGGGAATCAATAAACGAAAACAGAAAAATAACAACACTTAAGATCAAATCAAAGCATAAAACGGTTAGACAAGCAAGTTTCCATGGTGAGGCCTGTATGACTCTACTCTGACCTCAATGACTGCTACTCCACAGCATAAATAAGCAGACAGAATATCTACACATTATCCACACCATTTGGGTTGTTAAGAAGCTGTCGTGAATTGTTATTTCTTTCTTTTTCCATTCCTGAAGTCAAGATGTTGTGAAACTCATTGGGGACACTTGGTTCCAGTCAACTGAAGTAAGTTTTCACGCCTGATAATTAAACAATCACATCCACCCACACTCCTGCTCACGTTACTTTACTGAGGGTTCATAAGGTTCTTGTACCTGTTGCATGCCCCATTGAGTAACCTTTTGATATGTTTTATGTGGCCCTTCTGTGTAAACGTTACAATTATCTCAGCTGTCATCTGCGAGAGTATTTCATAATCATACACAGACTGCAAGTTGAAAAACTTTGAATAATTACTATTGACAGATAGACTTGAGGGGAATTTTAAGGCTCATCAATGCGTGGGCTGTAAGCGGTGGGGACTGGGAATTGGTTTTTATGCTCCT
Organism: Heptranchias perlo; assembly: GCF_035084215.1. Lineage (NCBI taxonomy): Eukaryota > Metazoa > Chordata > Chondrichthyes > Hexanchiformes > Hexanchidae > Heptranchias > Heptranchias perlo. Next base: position 40,878,635 of record NC_090349.1, read on the forward strand.
CAAGGTGTGGGACATCAATAGAGAAAGAAAGACTTATATTTATATAGTGCCTTTCACGGCTTTAGGACATCCCAAAGCCAATGAAGTATTTTTGAAGTGTGGCCACTGTTGTAATGTAGGAAACACGGCAGCCAGTTTGTGCACGGCAAACAGCAGGGTGATAATGGACAGATAATCTGTTTTAGTGAAGTTTGATTAAGGGATAAATATTGGCCCAGGACACCGGGGAGAGCTCCCCTGCTCCTCTTTGAAATAGCTCCGTGGGATCTTTCACATCCACCTGAGAGGGCAGACCTGGTTTAACATCTCAATAAAATAAAGATGAGTAAGAGAGTGAGAGAGGGGACTTGGAGGCTTGAGGGGCATTTATTTAAGTGTTCAAACCTTCCAACATAAACGTGTGCTTGAACTGCAAGGAGGTGGGGGGAGAGGGGAAAGATATCAGGTAGAATATAAATGACATGTTTCAAAGAAAACAGTGTGTATCAGAATGTGAGTTCACTTCACCGCGGCATTTTGAGAATTTGAATTCAGATTAAAAGATCCGGAGATAAAAAAACTGGATTCAGTAAAAGTGACCGTGAAGCTGATGGATTGTCCTAAAAACGCAACTGGTTTACCGAGGTCTGGCCTATAAGTGACTCCAGTCCCATACCAACGTGGATGACTCTTAACTGCCTTCTGAAGTGACCCAGCAAACCATTCAGTTGTATCAAACCTACCAGGGCAACTAGGGATGTCCAATTAATGCCGGCCCTGCCAGCGACGCCCACATCCCGAAAATGAATGATAAAAAGAGTCAGTCTCTCTAATTAGCATCACTTATTCACATCGGGAATTTATATCCACTTGGGAATAAACAACAACAACTTGCATTTGTATAGTGCCTTTAACATAGGTAAAACATCTCAAAGCATTTCAAAGAAGTGTCATCAGACAAAATTTGACACCGAACAACATAAAGAGATATTAGGACAGGTGACCAAAAGCTTGGTCAAAGTAGGTTTTAAGGAGTGACTTAAAGGAGGAGAGAAAGGTAGAGAGGCAGAGAGGTTTAGGGAGAGAATTCCAGAGCTTAGGGCCTAGGCAGCTGAAGGCATGGCCGCCAATTGTGGAGCGATTAAAATCGGGGATGCGCAAGAGGCCAGAAATGGAGGAGTGCAGAGATCTTGGAGGGTTGTAGGGCTGGAGGAGGTTACAGAGATAGGGAGGGGGCGAGGCCATCACAAAGATGAGAATTTTATAATTGAGGCGTTGCCGGACCGGGAGGGAATGTAGGTCAGCGAGCCCAGGGGTGATGGGTGAATGGGACTTGGTGCGAGTTAGGATACAGGCAGCAGAGTTTTGGATGAGCTCAAGTTTATGGAGGGTGGAAGATGGGAGTCCGGCCAGGAGAGCACTGGGGAAATATCCTCTAATTCGGCACTAATTGGGTCCAAAGGACACCCCGACACAGAGAAGGCACAGTGTGGGAAATGGAACATCTCACACTGTTCTGAGGGGTCTTGTGGAATTGGAGCTGAGCCACATCGATGGGACAGAGTCATGAGCGTGATTCACCCCGCGCTTGACTCTGCCACGCCTGACCTCGTACTCCAAATGGAAAAGTGCTCTATTCTCCAGCAACTAATACTCCTCACCTCGACAAGAAATAACGTTTAAAACCCGAATAACTCAGTATTCTATTGTGTAAATATTGATATTAATGCCAAGAAAAATGCTTTAATGTATTACTACATTCAGACCACACAATGCGGTATATTAAATTTATAGACCACACTAAATCACAGTTTACACTTGCAGCTTATAAAGTACACAGACTGTAATATTACAGCTCACACCTGCTGCATTCCTCCCAAATACATCTCATCTATTTCAAACTCTTTGTACTGGCTCCGCATCACTGATAAATAAGGCTTGTTCTAAACCCTTTCAAGCTGACATCTGCATCTAATACTGTAACAGCGATATAATGATATCTTTGTACCAACTCCAGTGTAAAGATTCCTGAAAACTTGATACCCTGAATGTTTTCTTTTGGCTTTTGTTGCCTAACGACCGAATGGTTTTTAACTCCTGTAAATGAATTTCCAAGGCCCCGCTTTCTGGATTTTGACAATTGAAAATGGTTTAAAATTCCTTTCTGAAACGTTTCTTTCTGTAATAAAGGAAAATTAATCTGAAGGACAGATCAAGTGAAACATTTCTGCACGAATGCAGCAGTTACTTTAAGCAGTAAAACCATACTGAATCATACTTTAAACTCCAATATAACCTGAGAGCTTGTAAAGGGGTTAGAGGCAGATCTAAATTACACTTGGCGTTTGCAAGGGGAATCCACATTGCATTAAAGGAACAGACCGATTGCAAAAAAAACTTGCATTTATATAGCACCTTTCACAACCTCAGGGTGTCCCAAAGCACTTTACAGCCAATGAAGTATACTTACTGTTGTAATGTAGGAAACACAGCAGTCAATTTGCACACAGCAAGGAGATAATGACCAGATGAGGGACAAATATTGGCCAGGACACCAGGGAGAACACCCCTGCTCTACTTCAAATAGTGCCACATGATCTTTTATGTCCACCTGACAGGGCCTCGGTTTAATGTCTCTTCCAAAAGACAACACCTCTGTCAGTGCTGTGCCCCCTCAGTACTTCACTGGGAACATTAGTGTAGATTTTGTGCTTAGGTCTCTGGAGTGAGACTTGAACCCACAACTGTCTGACTCAGAGGCAAGGATGCTGCCCACTGAGCCACAGCTGACATCTACAGCAATATCATCGAGCCACACGGAGCAGAAGGACCAGGTTTCATTACCTGGTCTGCGCTGAGTTGGTCGATCTCAGGAGAGGCAGAAGCTGGGTTACCCCAACTGACCTCAGCCCCCTCTAGGCTATTGAAGTGGGGGCCGGGGGGGCTCTGGGAGGTGGGGTATCAGCCCGCTTCCTGCTCCTAATAGATATCAGTCAGCTCCTGCTGGAAAGTGGACCAGCCTGGTCACCAGGTGAGAAGAGAAAGGACTTGGATGTGATGCCATCTATGGTTGAAGAGCCCACTGACACACTGTATGGACTCCCAGATGGAGAATAAAGACTAGAGCAAGGTGTCACAGGGCTGTTGATTCCTGTAGGACCAAGGCACCAGCAGAAGATGGGGGAAAAGGGGAGATAATTGGGGGAAAAGAATGAAAGTGAGCGTAAAATAGAAAGAGAACAAATAATTTTTACGGTCCGAGTAACCTGAGCAAAAAAGTATCTTAACGTGTATTTTCGTATTGTGGAATTTCACATTATCCACCCACTAGACGTTACAAAGTATTTCTGACACCCACAGACTTGTAGCCGCAGGTAGAGAATGCACCAAGGAAAACACGGGCTTATCTTCAACAACACAAACACACGCATGCACACACGTGTCATGCACACACGTGTCTCACACACAACACACACGTGTTTCACACACAACACGCACATGTCTCGCACACAACACGCACATGTCTCGCACACAACACGCACGTGCCTCACACACAACACGCACGTGCCTCACACACAACACGCACGTGCCTCACACACAACACGCACGTGCCTCACACACAACACGCACGAACCTCACACCTCCCATGCACCTTCACACCAACCTGAACACGTACATCTACAAACAGCTGTTTGTCACGCAACGTTGCCTGTCTAAAGAAAGAACTTGCATTTATATAGCGCTTTTCATAGGAACATAGGAACATCAGTAGGCCGTTCAGCCCCTCAAGCCTGTTCCGCCATTCAGTTAGATTAAGGCTGATCTGAATCGACCTTTCATGATGTCAGGACGTCCTAAGCACTTTACAGCCAATGGAGTACTTCTTGAAGTGTAAACACTGTTGTAATGTAGGAAACACGGCAGCCAATTTACCCACAGCAAGGTCCCACAAACAGCAATGAGATAAATGACCAGATAATCTGTTTTTAGTGATGCTTGTTGAGGGATAAATATTGGCCAGAAATCAGGGGAGAACACCTCTGCTCTTTTTTGCAATAGTGCCATGGGATCTTTTAGGTCCACCTGAGAGAGCAGACGGGGCCTCGGTTTTAACAGCTCATCCAATAGACGGCACCTCTGACAATGCAGCACTCTCTCAGCACTGGAGTTTCAGCCGAGATTATGTGCTTAATTCCTGAACCCACAAACCTTCTGCGTCAAAGACAAGAGTGCTAGTTACTACCGAGCCAACGTATGTGAGACACAAGGAGGACTTCCTCCAATGTCGACCTAACTGAATTAAAGTTGCCTTCGCCAAGGTGCATTTGACATGGAAGGTACATTAGTTAAATATCTCACAGAGGCGATGCCAGACCATGAGGAACGGCAGAGTGCCCAGTCACTGTGACACTGGTGCTTTCCTACATGGTGCTGGTCTGTGGACCTCCTGTGATTTTTCAATATCGCTGGTTTTGTGAGTACAGGTAAAGATCACAAACTTCAAATACACTCAGAATCACACTACTACTACTACCACTACAACAATAACAAACAAACAACAACTTGCATTTATATAGCGCCTTTAACGTAGTAAAACGTGCCGAGGCGCTTCACAGGAGCGGTTATGAAACAAAATTTGACACCGAGCCACATAAGGAGATATTAGGACAGCTGACCAAGAGCTTGGACAAAGAGATAGGTTTTAAGGAGCGTCTTAAAGGAGGAGAGAGAATTAGAGAGGCAGAGAGGTTTAGGGAGGGAATTCCAGAGCTTAGGGCCTAGGCAGCTGAAGGCACGGCCGCCAATGGAGGAGCGATTAAAGTCGGGGATGTGCAAGAACATTGCATCGGTTCAAAGTGTCTCACCACGTTGAACACCATCGGCCAGTGGGGAAGTTTTGCTGCCGATCCACAAATTCCTCATAACAATACATTTTGAATTGTCTACTTAACTCTTTATTTACCTTTCATTATTCATGGGCGATTAAAGCCTGTTTAACCGGAATCAAATATTTATACTGCAGCTCGTGCAACAAATTGTAGTCAGATGGAATGATTTGTGAGATTGCCACACTGGAGAGTGACTGTTTAAATATATATTTCTTCCTTGATTTGTTCATAATGAACATGTTGAAAAATCCTTGAATGGAAAGTCTTTTTTTAATTAAAGTGCAGCTTTTTTTTCTCTTGGAACTGTTTTTACAATTTGCAGTAATATCGGTTTATAGTTGTCCCGATTTTTCTAACTGTGCATAATGCAATAAAAGTACATTACATTGCAAAAAATTACTGCCATTAAACAGGTCACATTCAAACTGCTGGGGGATACAGACTCAGGTTAACCTCACTAAACCTCAGGTGCTAGTTTGAGACCAGTGACTGTTTCGGGTATGTCGAAGCAGAGTGAGTTAGAATAATTGGATGTAGATATCCAGTACTGGATGAGCAAAAATTTCCTCCAACTAAATATTGGGAAGTCCGAAGCCATTGTCTTCCTTTCCCCAGCCACTGACTCCATTCCTCTCTCTGGCCACTGTCTGAGGCTGAACCAGACTGTTCGCAATCTTGGCGTCCTATTTGACCCTGAGATGAGCTTCTGACCACATATCGGCTCCGTCACCAAGACGGCCTATTGCACCTTTGTAACATCACGCATCTCCGCCCCTGCCTCAGCTCATCTGCTGCTGAAACCCTCATCCATGCCTTTGTTAGCTCTAGACTTGATCATTCCAAAGCTTTCCTGGCCGGCCTCCCGTCTTCCTCCCTCCGTAAACTTGAGCTCATCCAAAACTCTGCTGTCCGTATCCTAACTCGCACCAAGTCCCATTCACCCATCACCCCTGTGCTCACTGACCTACATTGGCTGGGAATGCCTTAATTTTAAAATTCTCATCCTTTTTTTCAAATCCCTCCATGGCCTCGCGCCTCCCTATCTCTGTAACCTCCTCCAACCCTACAACCCTCTGAGATCTCTGCGCTCCTCCAATTCTTGCCTCTTGCGCATCCCCCATTTTAATCGCTCCATCATTGGCGGCCGTGCCTTCAGCTGCCTAAGCTCTGGAATTCCCTCCCTAAACCTCTCTGCCTCTCTACCTCTCTCTCCTCCTTTAAGACGCTCCTTAAAACCTACCTCTTTGACCAAGCGTTTGGTCACCTGTCCTAAAGTCTCCTTATGTGGCTCGGTGTCGAATTTTGTTCAATAATCGCTCCTGTGAAGCACCTTCGGACGTTTTACTACATTAAAGACTCTATATAAATTGATGTTGTTATTGTTGTAGATGCACAGATCCCACTTACCATCATCCAAATGTTAGCAGGGATGCGACAGGACAATCAGGTGTTCACTAACATTAAAAAGGCCAAAAATAAAAAGGGTCCATTGGCTACATTTTAAACTTTGCTCTGTATCACTGAAGCACAAAAGGACAATCTCCTTGACAAGGCCAGACAGCACATGTTAAATTGTGAAGTTTAGTGACTTCACACCTCTGTTGTATTATACGTTTTGTATCCATGCTTCCCAGTACCACACAACGTCGGCCTTAATCTATTGACAGCACTTGTGCCTCTAAGTCAGAAGATCAGAGGGTCAAGCCCAACTGCAGGACTTCAATCTAGGCTGGTACTTTAGTGCAGTACTGAGGGAGTGCTGCACTTTCGGATGTGCCGTCTTTCAGATGAAATGTTAAACCAAGGCCCAGTCTGCCCTCTCGGGTGGATGTGAAAGATCCCACGGCCACTATATCGAAAAAGAGCAAGGGAGTTCTCCCTGATGATCCTCAACCAACACCAGCAAAAATAGATTAGTTTATAAATAAAGCATTTATCTCATTGCTTTTTGTGGGACCTTGCTGTGCGCATACTGGGTGCCACATTTCCCTACATTATAACAGAGACTACATTTCAAAAGTACTTCATGGGCTGTGAAGCATTTTGGGACATCCTGTGGTCCTGAAAGGCGCTATATAAATGCAAATTGTTTCTTACGTACTGGCCCACCATTTATTCCGTTCAACATAGAGTCATAGTTACAGCACAGAAAGAGGCCATTCAGCCCATCGTGTCTATGTAGGCTCTTTTAAAAGAGCTATCCATTTAGTACAACCCCCTGCTCTTTCCCCACAGCCCTGCAAATTTTTCCTTTTCAGGTATTTATCCAATTCCTTTTTAAAAATTAATATTGAATCTGCTTCTACCGCCCTTTCAGGCAGTGCATTCCAGATCATAACAACTCGCTGTGTAAAAAAAAAATTCTCTTCAACTCCCCTCTGGTTCTTTTGCCAATTATGTTAAACCTGCGTCATTTGATTAATGACCCTCCTGCCAGTGGAAACAGTTTGTCCTTATTTACCAAAACCTCTCAGAATTTTGAACAAGTCTTCAATTGCATTATTACAGGGGTCACTAGGAAATGGGTATTTTTGTCTGTATGCATCACATGCTGGACAGATACTGGTGTTTAAAAGTAGAAACGTTTTTGATGTGTTAGCAATGGTTAAATGGTTCACTAATTGTTGAACAAAATCTCGTGCAAACTGTGATTTAAGGCAGTTTTATTCAGAAATGAGCCAGCAGATGCTTGGACCCTCAAAATACAGTGGGGAGTTCGATGCTAATGATTCCTCCCATTTCTTTGATTTGGATAATTCACCAAATCCAACAATCCACATCCAGTTGACACCAAATGCTTTTCAGGATCTCTCTTGGATTTGAGTGGTTTTAATTCAGGAGGAAATAATACATCCAAAAAATTACTCTGAGCAACTGGCAATCACAAGTGTTTCAGAGAGTTAATGCAACATTGGAAATAACTTACCATCGAGCACCAAATTAAACCAACATCCTGATGTATGTAGAGCCAATGATTTGCTTGGTAGTGTGTAATTTAATTGAAGACCTGCAAGGAAGATTGCAGGAAATTTACAAAAATATAACTGTCAAACTAAACATTTATCTACATATCTATAATATATTAAAGGTCTTGCATATAACAAGCACTTCCTGTAAGTGTCACACTTATTTCCTGTCACACTTTCCTTCATCATGCTTTGTTGATCACATTCCTATTGTTATGAAGCAAATTATCCTCCAATGCACTATATATATATATACACACACAGATTGATATAGTTATGTATGTACACGTGTCTTGTGTCTAGCACCTGTCTGCTACACTCCAACATCAAACTTCAAGGTGTCACCCTTGGTTATAGAAGTAAACCTTTCTTTGAAAAGGAGAAAGAAAGCCAGTCATTGACCTGGAGCCTGAAATTTATGTGCAGTTACAAATGTCCTCTGATTGACCGCAGGAGTTTACAAGTAGCTGCAATAACCTGGCCTATTTGGACCGCTTCCCCTCAGGCAGTACTTAAATAGCGGCCTCTAAAGGGCTGACCAAGTTAGCAACGAAACATCAAAACTATGTCTCAGACCCCATTTGTCCCAAGAGCAATACTATGGAAGGTGCACTAGTTTTGTTAAAAAAAGAGGGCATAGGACGCCTAGATTAAAAATGGCCACATCCTTTCATAAATTTATACGGGGGTTAAAATTACATTTTTGAATGAAGGAAATTGCTTCTGATTTAGAAATTTCCATTTCAAAACTTAGTTTTGCTTTTTTGCTTCTCTGAAAAATTTCAAAAGTAAAACTTTTACCCTCCCCACATTGTTTTCCCCCTTGGATTTCTCTCCACAGAGAGCTAAATCTCTTCTAATGCTTTTCTTCAAGGGTTTTCCTTCCTCTTCAGCTGTCCTTCCATTTTCTGGTCCGCAGTCTCTGACCTCTGATGCAAGGCTGTTAATTAGCTGCAAAAATCACGACCAGTGCCTAAAACAAATACCTTGAAACCTTGCCATGTTACATCAGTAACCAGCATGGTAACACATCCATGGTTAATTACCACAGAGTTAACCCAACAGGTTAAACCATGAGCAGACTAAGGGATTTTGTAGGTTACCCATTTTGCCTGCCCAAATTTAAGTGAAAAAGAGCACAAAAAAGTTACATTTATACTTAAAATAAGTTTATGGGCCTAATTTTATGGATCTGTGAATTTTATTGGGGATATTCCATGGTTTCTAAAATAATGCTTCAGAATAAGGAACTGGCTCAGAAGATTTGACTCCACTTTGACATTAACTGTTATATTCCCAGCTTTTCCTTATTAATTCTTTCCTAATTCAGCAAGAATTTATGGGGGTTATCACTGGTTTTTGTACATTAACAATCTGACATATTTTTACTTGTTGCAGCCTTCCTAACCATATAAAGCTGCAACACAAAGGCTATAAATCATTATCAAACAGGTCAAACCCAAACTGTTAGCAAAAGAACCAAAGAGGAGATGAGGACAATTTTTTTTACGCAGCGAGTTATTATGATCTGGAATGTGCTGCCTGAAAGGGCGGTGGAAGCAGATTCAATAGTAACTTTCAAAAAAGAATTGGATAAATACTTGAAAAGGAAACATTTGCAGGGCTATGGGGAAAAATGCAGGGAGTGGGACCAATTGGATAGCTCTTTCAAAGAGCTGGCATAGACACGATGGGCCGAATGGCCTCCTTCTGTGTTATATGATTCTATAATTCTGAGTTTAGAATTCAGTCTCAGGGTACAAGCTACACCAAGGGAGTTGGTGAGAAGATGGGGAGGTGAGGTTGATTGATGAAAAAGGAATCGACTTGTAGGGCCTAATGGTCTTTTTTTGTAAAAATGCTGACAATTTTCTTAGACATTTATTAAACACTGTTACTGGACCAATAATCCAGAGACCGTGAGTTCAAATCTCACCATGGCAGTTTGAGAATTTCAATTGAGTTAAAAAAATCTGCAATTAAAAAGCTGGTGTCAGTAAAAGTGACCATGAAGCTGTCGGATTGTTGTAAAAACCCAACTGCTTCACTAATGTCCATTAGGGAAGGAAACCGACCGTCCTTACCCAGTCTGGACCTTGTGACTCCAGACCCACGCTAACCTGGTTGACTCTTAACTACCCTCTGAAGTGGCCTAGCAAGCCTGTATCAAACCACTACAAAGAAAAAAGGACTGCAGCGGTTCAAGAAGATGGCCCACCATCACCTTCTCAAGGGCAACTAGGGATGGGCAATAAATTGGGCCTTGCCAGTGACGCCCACATCCTGAGAATGAACTAAAAAAGAGAAATATTATATAACCTCATAACATCATGAACTATATGTTTAGAATAAAACAAATAATTTCAAAGCACATTTCAACAAAAGCACCGTTGAATGTTGGATGGTTTCACTGAGTACGCTACAGCAAGGTGCTGATATGCTGAAGTAGCTGGTTTAGATGTGGACTCCCAGAACAGAGCCATCTAGTGTACAGGCTGTGCATTGGCTCCCGGTCCAGCAACGCCTCGTTTTTAAAATTCTCATCTTTGTTTTTAAATCCCTCCACGGCCTCGCCCCCTCCCTATCTCTGTAACCTCCTCCAGCCCTACAACGCTTCGAGATCTCTGCGTTCCTCCAATTCTGGCCACTTGCGCATCCCCGATTTTAATCGCTCCACCATTGGCGGCCGTGCCTTCAGCTGCCTAGGCCAGAAGCTCAGGAATTCCCTCCCTAAACCTCTCCGCCTCTCTCTCCTTTTAAGAGGCTCCTTAAAACCTACCTCTTTACCTGTCCTAATAACTCCTTACGTGGCTCGGTGTCAAATTTTATTTCATAAATCTCCTGTGAAGCGCCAAGGGATGTTTTACTATGTTAAAGGCGCTGTATAAATTTAAGTTGTCGCTGTTTGTTGTCGCAATTATCTGTACCTATAGCACCAGTCATTGTGAGAGCTAGGAACCTAGAAAAGGCTCTTGTAAATAGAGTGCTCTTATTTAAAATACAGCCTGACTTCTCCTCTGAATGATTGATTGAAACAGGGAGGTAAAGCATGAGGTGGTTTGTTTTGTGAATCTGAAGTAATTCTGCAACTTGATGTGTTCAATTTCTGTCCTTTCACATCTGGGATCTCGTATCAAATCGCAAGATCGATACAAATCAGGTGGGCCATTTGACTCAAATTAGCTCCTCCATCCATGAAGACCCTATAACTCAAACCCCTAACCAGCACAGCAACTGTTCCTGCAATGACTCCATGGGTTTGTCTCCACTACCCTAATCAGAAGTTCAGTTCATGTGCTGATCAGTCTTTGTGTGAAGAATTCCCTGTCGACAGTGATACATTTGCCGGACGTTAGTTTGAATCTATGTCTCCATGTCCTATTATTACAGTTTAGTTTAAAGTAGTATTCCAGATCTATCTTTTCTCTACTATCTCATGTACTTCTACAAGGTGAGAACTCACTTGATTCCTTCCTAGGTTGAAAAGCCCAGGTTTTTCCAGTCGTTCTCATAACTCAGTCCTCTGATAGCCAGATAGGTAGGAGTTGTTGCAAGTCTCCTCTTGTTAATAGTTATTGAGGGTCTAAAGTAAAACAGACTCGAGCAATCTCAATTCAATTCCCAGCAGACATGAACGGCTGAGATCTGTCCTCAGTACGTGTCCTCTGATTTGATATTCACACACAGAGGCTACAAGGTTACAATGTGTGAGAAATTAGAACAGAGGTTGATCTGTCACTGAGCTTGGGCTAGGCATTCTGAGAACAATCGCGCACCTATCTATTCAAACAGATGTATTTGTTCTCGGGATGTGGGCAGCACTGGCAAGGCTGGCATTTATTCAACGTCCCTAGTTGCCCTGAGAAGGTGGCAGTGGACCTTCTCCTAAAACCTCTGCGGTCTGTGTGGTGAAAGTGCTCCCACAATGGTGTTAGGCTGGGTATTCCAGGATATTGACCCAGCGACGATGAAGGAACGGGGATATATATCCAGTAGTAGGGATGTGTGTGATTTGGATGCTATAAATGGGTAAAGAACACATTGATATCTTATCCCTCCCAAAAAAAAATCAGAAACTGCGGTGTCCAATTGGTGTGTTCTTGACAGTGTCAATTTGAACCTGTGATTCCCCACCCATTAAGTTCACTGCAAAGTGGAGCTTATACAAATGACTCACGATTGTTTTTAATAGCAGTCTATTGTGATTATCTCAAACTGGTTGCACTGGCATTTAAAATAAAAGAGCTGTGATCTTGAGATGAATTTTATAAGCTTTTGCTGTGTTAATGTTCCCCAACACACTTCAGACAGTCAAATCCCAGTCTTTACGTGTCCGGACAAGCTCACTGAGTAATTCTCACCGCTCAAGACTATTTGCACGACTATTTGAACCACACACACACAATATTACCTCACGCATCCTGCTCGCAAAGTCCAGCTTCTCAGAATATTTCTCCTGACAAGGAGCTGAGTGCCATGACTTCCTTAACCCTGGAGGTATGAAGAATGACACTAATTTTGGAGCGTTTATTGGAAACAGGGTTGGAAGTAAAGGTCTGCCTGGAAGAACCTTTCTCAAATAAAAAAAAATAGCTATTCAGTCCATCAAACTAATATCTCACCTTCCCAAGTTAGCCCTTCCCTAAGAAATGATGGTCTGATTACAACCCGCTATCCTTTTCCATCTATCATTTGTCGCCCATCATTTGCCTTGTTTAACAAAGTGATTTAGCCAGAGTGGAGGTCAGACAGAGGAATGTGGCTCAGCAAACATTCATTTTCCAAGACCGAGCTATCCTTCACTGCACCTGGCAACTTTTACGGGAACACAAAGAGCAAGAGGTTTCGTCTTCTCACTTCCTGTTTCTTTGCACATCAGTCCAGTTGTGTTTGGCTATTTCCATTGCCTCTGAGGTGAGGTGTGTTACAATCTACAGGCCAGATAATATAAAGCAAAAGTCAGCTCAAGGGAACCTCTGTTGTTATAATTTGTACATAATTGATTTTTATATTTTAATTGAATTATAATGTTCCTATCTATATTTTCTCTCATATTCCTCCATTCAATTTGCACTGCTCCTACACACTCTTCCTGCTCCCTATTCCCTCTCTTGTTGCAGTCAAGACATCTTCACACTATCTCCAGTTCTGTTCCATTCCTTCCTAGGATCTCAAAACTATGGCACTCCATCTGTCCCTCAGACTTTAGAATCATAGAATCATAGAATCATAGAAGTTTACAACATGGAAACAGGCCCTTCGGCCCAACATGTCCATGTCGCCCAGTTTATACCACTAAGCTAGTCCCAATTGCCTGCACTTGGCCCATATCCCTCTATATCCATCTTACCCATGTGACTGTCCAAATGCTTTTTAAAAGACAAAATTGTACCCGCCTCTACTACTGCCTCTGGCAGCTCGTTCCAGACACTCACCACCCTTTGAGTGAAAAAATTGCCCCTCTGGACCCTTTTGTATCTCTCCCCTCTCACCTTAAATCTATGCCCCCTCGTTATAGACTCCCCTACCTTTTACAGCACAGAAAGAGACCATTTGGCCCATTGTGTCTGTGCTAGCTCTTTGCTAGAGCTAAAACTAACCCCAATGCAGTGCTGTCTCCTCCCTAGCCTGTTCTACCTCTGCTACAAATATTTATCCAATTTCTCTTTAAAAGATGCAATGGTCTCTGCCTCGGTTACTCTCTGAGGCAAACCATTCCATGCACCATCACCACTCTGCATAAAGAAACTTCTCCTAACTCTCTCTTAGTGACAATCTTAAATTGGTGACTGCTCAACATTCACTCCCCAATCAGACATAATAGTCTTACCCTATTCACTCTATCAAAACCCTTCATCATTTAATAAACCTCTGTTAAACCTCCTCTTAGCCTTCTCTACTCCAGTGGAAATAGTTCTTAATTGCACAAAGTACGCTAACTATGGCCTAAGTAATGTTTTGTACAAATGTAACATTATTTCTTTACTCTTGTATTCTATGCCCCTATTGATAAAAGCTAATATTCTGTTGGCCTTTTGTCTGGTTTTATCTACCTGCTCTCGCACTTTCAGGGCACTTTGTATTTGAACCCTATGTCTCTCTGGTCATCCACACCCTTCTGTGTATTTCCATTGAGTATATACTCCCATTCCCTATTTTAACTTTCAAAATGTTTTACCTCACACTTATCCACATTAATCTTCCACCCATCTGCCCATTTGTTAACCTGTCTCTGTCTTCTTGAAGTCTTTTACAGTCCTCCTCACTGTTTGCCAAACCTCTTACTTTCTATCTATGCTGTTACATTTCCCCTTATACTATATTCCTGGATTTTTATGAGACACCTTATCAAACACCTTCTGAAAATCCATACACACCACATCTACTGCATTTCCCTTTATCAATTCAATCAATCGCCTCTTCAAAACTCTATTATCTTTGTCAAACATCACCCGCCTTTAACAAGTTCACGCTGATTATCCTTGATTAACCCATGCATTTCTAAATGCTCACTAATTTATCTCACGTTAAAGATTCTAAGAGTTTGACCACAACTGAGGTTAAACTATCTGGTCAATGGTTACTCAGTTAATCCTTCTCCCCCTTTTTGAATGAAGGGGCGACATTAGCTACTCTTCAGTCCCATGGCACAATTTGCATATTTAGAATCATAGACTAGAATCAAAGAATGGTTACAGCACAGAAGGAGGCCATTCGGCCTATCGAGCCTGTACTGGCTTTTTGTGAGAGCAATCCAGTTAGTCTCATTCCCCCACTCCTTCCCCGTAGCCCTGCAAATATTTTCCCTTCAAATATTTGTCTAATTCCTTTTTGAAAGCCACGATTGAATCTGCTTCCACAACCCTTTCGGGCAGCGCATTCCAGATCATAACTACTCTCTGCGTAAAAAAGATTTTCCTCGTGTCACCTTTGGTTCTTTTGTCAATCACCTTAAATCTGTGTCTTCTGGTTCTCGACCCTTTCACCAACGGGAACAGTTTCTCTTTATCTACTCTATCTAAACCTGTCATGATTTAGAACACTCCTATCAAATCTCCTCTCAACCGTCTCTGCTCCGAGGAGAACAACCCCAGCTTCTCCAGTCTATCCACGTAACTAAAGACTCTCATCCCTGGAACCATTCTAGTAAATCTTTTTGGCACCCTCTCTAAGGACTTCACATCCTTCCTATAGTGTGGTGCCCAGATTTGGACACAATACTCCAGTTGTGGCCGAACCAGTGTTTTATAAAGGTTCAACATAACTTCCTTGCTTTTGTACTCAATGCCTCTATTTATAAAGCCCAGGATCCGTATGCTTTTTTAACCGCTTTCTCAACCTGTCCTGCCATCTTCAAAGATTTGTGCACATATACCCCCAGGTCTATGTTCCTGTACCCTCTTTAGAATTGTACCATTTAGTTTATATTGCCTCTCCTTGTCCTTCCTGCCAAAATGTATCACTTCGCACTTCTCTGCATTAAATTTCATCTGCCATGTGTCCGCCCATTCCACCAGCCTGTCTATATCCTCTTGAAGTCTATCACTATCCTCCTCACTGTTCACTACCCTTCCAAGTTTTGTGTCATCTGCAAATTTTGAAATTGTGCCCTGTACACCCAAGTCCAAGTCATTAATATATATCAAAAAAAGCAGTGGTCCTAGTACCGACCCCTGGGGAACACCACTGTATACCTTCCTCCAGTTTGAAAAACAATCGTTCACCACTACTCTCTGTTTCTTGTCACTTAGCCAATTTCGTACCCATGCTGCCACTGCCCCTTTTATTCCATGGGCTTCAATTTTGCTGACAAGCCTATTATGTGGCACTTTATCAAACGCCTTTTGGAAGTCCATATACACATCATCAATCATATTGCCCTCATTAACCCTCTCTGTTACCTCATCAAAAAACTCAATCTAGTTAGTTAAACAAAATTTGCTTTTAACAAATCTGTGCTGGCTTTCCTTTATTAATCCACACTTGACTATTAATTTTGTCCCAGATTATCGTTTCTAAAAGCTTCTCCATCACCGAACTGACTGGCCTGTAGTTGCTGGGTTTATCCTTACACCCTTTTTTGAACAAGGGTATAACATTTGCAATTCTCCAGTCCTTTGGCACCACTCCCGTATCTAAGGAGGATTGGAAGATTATGGCCAGCACCTCTGCAATTTCCACCCTTACTTCCCTCAGCAACCTAGGATGCATCCCAGCTGGACCGGGTGATTTATCTACTTTAAGCATAGCCAGCCTTTCTAGTACATTCTCTTTATCAATTTTCACCCCATCCAGTATCTCAACTACCTCCCCTTTTATTGTGACTTTGGCAGCATCTTCTTCCTTGGTAAAGACAGATGCAAAGTACTCATTTAGTACCTCAGCCATGCCCTCTGTCTCCATGTGTAGATCTCCTTTTTGGTCCCTAATTGGCCCCACCCCTCCTCTTACTACCTGGTTACTATTTATATGTCTATAGAAAACTTTTGGATTCCCTTTTATGTTAGCTGCCAGTCTATTCTCAAACTCTCTCTTTGCCCCTCTTATTTCCTTTCTCACTTCTCCTCTGTACTTTCTATATTCAATCTGGTTCTCACTTGTATTATCAACCTGACATCTGCTTCATCTTACTCTCTATCTCTTTAGTCATCCAGGGAGCTCTGCCTTTGGTTGCTCTACCTTTCCCCCTCATGGGAATGTACCTAGTCTGTGACCCGAACAGTCTCTTCTTTAAAGGCTGTCCATTGTTCGATTACAGTTTTGCCTGCCGATCTTTGATTCCAATTTACCCGAGCCAGATCTGCTCTCAACCCACTGAAATTGGCCCTCCTCCAATTGAGTACTTTTACTCTAGATTGTTCCTTGTCCTTTTCCGTAACTAATCTAAACCTTATGATACTATGATCGCTGTTCCCTAAATGTTCCCCCATTGACACTTGCTCCACTTGGCCCACCTCATTCCCCAGAACCAGATCCAGCAATGCCTCCTTCCTCATTGGACCAGGAGCATACTAGGAACATAGGAACATAGGAACAGGAGTAGGCCATTCAGCCCCTCGAGCCTGTTCCGCCATTTGATAAGATCATGGCTGATCTGTGATCTAACTCCATATACCTGCCTTTGGCCCATATCCCTTAATACCTTTGGTTGCCAAAAAGCTATCCATCTCACATTTAAATTTAGCAATTGAGCTAGTATCAATTGCCGTTTGCGGAAGAGAGTTCCAAACTTCTACCACCCTTTGTGTGTAGAAATGTTTTCTAACCTTGCTCCTGAAAGGTCTGGCTCTAATTTTTAGACTGTGCCCCTCCTCCTAAAATCCCCAACCAGCAGAAATAGTTTCTCTCTATCCACCCTATCTGTTCCCCTTAATATCTTATAAACTTCGATCAGATCACCCCTTAACCTTCAACACTCTAGAGAATACAACCCCAATTTGTGTAATCTCTCCTTGTAACTTAACCCTTGAAGTCCGGGTATCATTCTAGTAAACCTACGCTGCACTCCCTCCAAGGCCAATATGTCCTTCCGAAGGTGCGGTGCCCAGAACTGCTCACAGTACTCCAGGTGCAGTCTAACCAGGGTTTTGTATAGCTGCAGCATAACTTCTGCCCCCTTGTACTCTAGTCCTCTAGATATAAAGGCCAGCATTCCATTAGCCTTCTTGATTATTTTCTGCACCTGTTCATGACACTTCAATGATCGAAGTACCTGAACCCCTAAGTCCCTTTGGACATCCACTATTTTTAACTTTTTACCATTTAGAAAGTACCCTGTTCTATTCCTTTTTTGATCCAAAGTGGATGACCTCACATTTGTCTACATTGAATTCCATTTGCCACAGTTTTGCCCATTCACCTAATCTATCAATATCGCTTTGTAATTTTATGTTTTCATCTACACTGCTTACAATGCCACCAATCTTTGTGTCATCGGCAAACTTAGATATGAGACTTTCTATGCCTTCAAGAAAGTTCTCCTGAACACACTTCAGAAATTCCTCCCCCTCTTTGCCCTTTACACTATTACTATCCCAGTCTATATTGGGATAGTTGAAGTCCCCCATCATCACTACTCTATTGTTCTTGTACCCCTCTGTACTTTCCCTGCAAACTTGCTCCTCTATAACTTTCCCACTAGTTGATGGCCTAAAGAATACACCCAGAAGTGTAATGACACCTCTATTGTTTCTTAACTCTAACCAAATAGATTCTGTCCTTCACCCCTCAAGGACATCCTCTCCCTCCAGCACTACAATATTCTCCTTAATCAATACTGCCACCCCAACTCCTTTTTTTCCTTCCCTATCATTCCTGAACACCTTGTATTCCAGGAATATTTAGTACCCAATCTTGCCCTTTTTTGAGCTCGGTCTCCGTTATCACCACTACATCATATTCCCATGTGGCTATTTGCGCCTGCAGCTCACCAACCTTATTTACCATGCTTCGTGCGTTTACACACATGCACTCTAAACCTATCTTAGACCTTATCGTATTCTCTCTTGATCTGATCCCACCTAGTACTGTACTATTTCTTACTCTAGTGCTATCTGTCTCTCCCAATCCTTTGTGCAACTTGTTTCTCTTTTCTAATGCTACATCCTGGTGCCCATCCCCCTGCCAAATTAGTTTAAACCCCCAATCCCCGCAGCACTAGTGAACTTTCCCATGAGTACATTGGTCCCAGCTCTGTTGAGGTGCAACCCGTCCGTCTTGAAAAGGTCCCTCCTGCCCCAGAACTGTTTAAGGAGGATTGAAAAATGGTGTAGCTTGATCTCTCTGGCATCTCTTCATGGCTATTCCTCTTCCAAAATAAACATGGATAAAGGAGGATTCCCACTAATCATGCTAATACAGTCAAAAACATCCACCCGAGGGGGCTATTTGTTTAACGTCTCATTCGACAGACGGCACCTCTGACAGTGCAGGATTCCCTCAGTACTGCGCAGACGGGCGCTCAAAGTTCTCAGTCAGAGGTGAGAGAACCAAAAGGAACATCTGTTGATTAATTACCCACCCATACGTACACACACATACACACACATACACCACTTATACACACAGACACACACACATACATACACACACATACACCACTTATACACACAGACATACACCACACATACACATATGCACCACACACATACAGCACACATACACACACATGCACCACACACACCACCCACATCACACACACCACACAGACACCAAACATTCTACACACACACACCACCCACACCACACACACCTCACACCACACACAACACACCACACACACAACACACCACACACCCCACATCACACACGCCACACATCACACCACAAATCACCACACCAGCCACCTCCCGAAGTCCAGACAATGTGATTTCTGCATTCAGACACACTCGATAGGCCACACTCGACTAAACCAAAATTTTCTGGATTATTTCATGCAGGCTGAAAAATATGAATCCCAGCCATATACCCAACCTCTTAATATTATATCTTTTAGTTGACAAAACATCAGATTTGATTGTTACTCTGAGCTTCCAGGTGGCTCCATGTAACAGAACTGCCTCCAGCTCGTTAGCCTGGTTTTGGTTTTGCTGCCAATTGTTTATATTTAAGAAAGTAAAGTTTACAATTCCTGCTTATGTTCATTAACAAAACTAGTATAATAGCATGTTACCAGATAGACTTTTGTGAAATTAAATATTGTATTTTCCTGCTTTTGTATATTTTTAATTAAGGATCTGTTCAGCACTGTTCAGTTATCCAGTGAGGACATGTCTGTGAAACAGGTGTGTTGTGAGAATGTCTTTCTGTCTCAGAGACCTGTCTCCTAAAGAACAACAAATTTCCTTTTCAGTTCATTATCATTTTTTATAATTGCCCGCTGCGTCTCCTGCAGGCTCTGGCTGGGGGATGGTGTCAGGGGCACTGGTTACCGTCTGGTACCTCACTCAAGTGGCCAGTCTCCGTGTTTGGTACGGTAGTGTATTGGTTATGTTACTGATACTAGTAATAGTGAGGCCTGGACTAATAATTCCAAGTATGAGTTTAAATCCCACCATAACAGTTTGAGAATTTGAATTAAAACATTTTTAAAATCTGGAAATAAAAGTGGTCTCGGTAAAAGTGACCGTGAAGCTGCCAGATTGTCGTAAAAACCCAACTGGTTCACGAGTGTCCTTTAGGGAAGGAAACCTGCCGTCCTTACCCACTCTGGGCCTAACACCACAGCCAAGTGTTTGAGTCTTGTAAAACAGGCTGCCGATTCAATATCACCCCTTTTACACTATCGCACAAAGTGAAAACGATGCACCCCCATCTTTACTGTATTTTAATCAGGTTAATCCTTGTTAAATAGCAGGTAAATGAATTTCATACAAATGCATTAAGCATTTGCACACTAATGTTTGCACAAGCCAATTATAAAGCCTATATACGCCAACAATATGGGAGCAATCACGAATGTTTTCAGTAAAATTCACTCATAGCTTCAATGACTATCTCAGACAAAGAAATCCACGGCCATCGTATTCTGAAAGGGTCAGATCCAGCTTGTGGCGTTTGCCAAAAGGATAACAGACACCACATTTTTATTAGCTCTCAGTATAACGGCACAAGCTCGACTTGAAGGCTATAAAAGCACAAAGTAAATTACAAGGGAGTAATCCAATCGAGGGGTTCAAGTGGCATCATAAAGTGTGAGAGCAAAAATCCAGCGCTTTATGCCTGTCACCTGAACCCTGAGATTGGATTACTGTCTGAAATTCAACTACAGAATAATTAATAAGAGGTATAAGGGAACAAACTTTCTGTTAAGATGTTCTTACTATTGCGAAGGTCTGTTTCTTTCATGTGGAAGTTTTCCCACGTCGTTGGAATTAGAAAGCCTGTGTGGTGGGACGTAAGGGAAGGGGTATTAATGATTAGATGACGTAGGGCTGGATAATGTCACAGTGTTCTGTTTTTACATTAGATTATAGTGAGAAAGAAAGAAAGAACTTACATTGAATGTACAGCACAGAAACCGGCCATTCGGTCCAACGGGTCTATGCTGGTGTTTATGCTCCACGCAAGCCTCCTCCCACCCGACTTTCGAATGAGACGTTAAATGGAGGCCCCGTCTGCCCCCTCAGGTGGACATAAAAGATCCCATGGGACTATTTTGAAGAAGAGCAGGAGAGTTCTCCCCGGTTTCCTGGTCGATATTTATCCTTCACCCAACATCACTAAAAAATAGATTATCTGGTCATTACCACATTTCTGTTTGTGGGATCTTGCTGTGCGCAAATCGGCTGCTGCGTTTCCTACATTACAACAGTGACTATACTTCAAAAGTACTTCATTGGCTGTAAATAGCTTTGGGACAGTCTGAGGTCATGAAAGGTGCTATATCAAAGCAAGTCTTTCTTTCCTTATTTCATCTCACCCTATCAGCATATCCTTCTATTCCTTTCTCCCTCATGTACTTATCTAACGTCCCCTTAAATGCATCTATGTTATTTGCCTCAACTATTCCATGTGGTAGCAAGTTCCACATTTTAATCTCATTGAAACATATAAGATTCTAAGAGGGTTTGACAGGGTAGATGCTGAGGGGATGTTTCCCCTGGCTGGCGAGTCTAGAACTAGGGGACAGAGTCTCAGGATAAGGGGTCGGACATTTAGGACTGAGATGAGGAGGAATTTCTTCACTCAGAGGGTTGTGAATATTTGGAATTCTCTACCCCAGAGGGCTGTGGATGCTGAGTCGTTGAGTATATTCAAGACTGAGATCGATAGATTTTTGGACTCTAGGGGAATCAAGGGGTATGGTGATCGGGCAGGAAAGTGGAGTTGAGGTTGAAGATCAGCCATGATCTTATTGAATGACTGAGCAGGCTTGAGGGGCCGTATGGCCTATTCCTGATCCTATTTCTTATGCTCTTATGTTCTAACCACTCTCTGTTTTTTCTGAATTCCTTATTAGATTTATTAGTGACTTTATATAACGCCTTTCACAACCTCAGAATGTCCCAAAATGCTTTACACCCAATGAAGTATTTTCTGAGGTGTAGTCACTGTTATAATGTAGGAAACGCAGCAGCCAATTTGAGCACAGCAAGATCCCACAATGACAAGTTGCAGATATGTCTATAATTTGCTCCCCATTCACTGTCTTGGTTCACAAAGCAGAGGGGATTACACTGCGTCCATCGATGTGTCATAAAAATATTTCAGCAAGTACTAATTGCTAGCACTCCAGTGCAGTACTGAGGGAGTGCTGCACTGTCGGAGGTGCCGTCTTTCGGATGAGACGTTGAACCGAAGCCCCGCCTGCCCTCCCAGGTGGACGTAAAAAATCCCATGGCACTATTATGAAGAAGAGCAGGGGAGTTCTCCCTGGTGTCCTGGGCCAATATTTATCCCTCAACCAACACCTAAAAAAACAGATTATCTTTATTATCATACTGATGTGCGCAATTTAGTTGCTGCGTTTCCTTCATTACAGCAGTGACGGCACTTCAAAAAAGTACTTCATTGGCTGTAAAGTGTTTTGGGACCCCCTGAGATTGTGAAAAGCATTACGTAAAGGCAAGGCAAGTCTTTCTTTGGAGAACACAATATTAATATTGGAGTGTGTTTAGTTGAAACTTGTTCTTTTATCAAAAAAAATGTGGTGCAGTAAAACTACCGAAGACTTCTCTGCCGTGTGAAGAGGGGACTCGCTGAATCCTAGGTAATTGTAGGGAATTAAGTTTGATATCAAGTGCGTGGTTTTAAGTTACTGAAGTGTCAGGTCCATTCTTTCTCAAGCCATTAGAGAGATTTATGATAAAGCAATTAGTACTTGCTGAAATATTTTTATGACACATCGATGGACGCAGTGTAATCCCCTCTGCTTTGTGAACCAAGACAGTGAATGAGGAACAAATTATAGACATATCTGCAACTTGTCATTGTAAATACTTTTTAAACTGTATGCATCTAACAGCGATTAGCACTAATACACAGAGAGCTCAAGGGTATTTCAAAAATGGTAAGTGTAAAATCAGTCGAGTTGATCATTGCAATATTGCCATCTTTTAAATTTAACTTAACAGAGCATCTCAATTGCAAAAGCTGCTGACTGTTTATATACACCTAGAAAAGGAGTGACCTAATTACAAAGGGGTTTGACAGGGTAAATGTACAGAAGATGTTTTCACTTGTGGGGAGACTAAAACTAGGCGCCATAAATATAAGATAGTCACTAATAAATTCAATAGGGAATTCAGGAGAAACTTCTTTACCCAGAGAATGGGGAACTCGCTACCACAAGGAGTAGTTGAGGGTGAATATCATAGATGCATTTAAGGAGAAGCCAGATAAACACATGCGGGAGGTTATGCTGATAGGGTTAGATGAGGTAGGGAGGGAGGAGGCTTGTGTGGAGCATAAACACCGGCATAGACCAGTTGGGCTGAATGGCCTGTTTCTGTGCTGTAAAATTCTGTGTAATTCTATGTAACGAAGAACAATATCGGGCAAACTGTAAAATTGGCATTCCACCCGATCCTACAGGTTTCCTGCCCGGTGGGTTAGGTTACAATTACTCCCCCACCCCGCCTCAGGTAATGATGGTCTATATGTAGCATGTTTTACAGCTTTATTCTGATGTGTCAGCTCTCTGCTTAGACTTCAATGAGAGATTGGCAGAATCCCCAGGGAGAAACCCCTAACTCACAGCAGAGACACCCAGAGAACCCCCAGGGATTTTCAGAGCCCTGATATTTTTTCATCAAACCTACCTCCAACTACAGGATGGCTCTATATTTTATACACATCATTACAGATTAAAGGGGAAGGGGACATTTCTCTCCCCACCCCCCCCCCCCCACATTAATCAGCCCACTCAGTACTGGATGAGCAAAAATTTCCTCCAATTAAATATTGGGAAGACCGAAGCCACTGTCTTTGGTCCCCGCCGCAAACTCCACTCCCTAACCACCGACTCCATCCCTCTCCCTGGCCACTAGAGGCTG
Source organism: Heptranchias perlo (assembly GCF_035084215.1). NCBI lineage: Eukaryota > Metazoa > Chordata > Chondrichthyes > Hexanchiformes > Hexanchidae > Heptranchias > Heptranchias perlo. The sequence goes on from NC_090349.1 coordinate 40,902,464, forward strand.
AACCAGACCAATCGTAACCTTGGCGACCTATTTGACCCTGAGGTTAGCTTCCGACCCCATATCCGCTCCATCACCAAGACCGTCTACTTCCACCTCCGTTACATCGCCCGTCTCCGTCCCTGCCTCAGCTCATCTGCTGCTGAAACCCTCATCCATGCCTTTGTTACGTCAAGACTTGACTATTCCAATGCTCTCCTGGCCGGCCTCCCATCTTGCACCCTCCATAAATTTGAGCTCATCCAAAACTCTGCTACCTGGATCCTAACTCGCACCAAGTCCCGTTCACCCATCACCCCCTGTGCTCGCTGACCTACATTGGCTCCCGGTCCGAGAACGCCTCGATTTTAAAATTCTCATCCTTGTTTTTCAAATCCCTCCCTGACCTCGCCCCCTCCCTATCTCTGTAACCTCCTCCAGCCCTACAACCCTCCGAGATCTCTGCGCTCCTCCAATTCTTGCCTCTTGCGCATCCTCGATTTCTTTCACTCCACCAATGGCGGCCGTGCCTTCAGTTGCCTGGGCCCTAAGCTCTGGAATTCCCTCCTTAAACCTCTCTACCTCTCTCTCCTCCTTTAAGACGCTCCTTAAAACTTACCTCTTTGACTAAGCTTTTGGTCACCTGTCCTAATATCTCCTTATGTGGCTCGGTGTCAAATTTTGTTTGATAATCGCTTCTGTGAAGCCCCTTGGGATGTTTTTACTACGTTCAAGGCGCTATATAAATGCAAGTTGTTGTTGTTTTTGTTATTGCCTCAAAGGGATATTTACTGATGGAAGGCTGCCTGTTTGCTCCCTTGCCTCAGCTGAAGGCGCGGGCTTGTGCTGAGAAACCATTACATGGGCTCTGGTGGCCCTGCAGTACCTTGCCCAAGTGGTCATTATTTACGAATGAGGCTCGACAGTGGGCTGATCAACCATGGAGGCATCGTAACCAAGGCCGATCCTGATGGCCACAAACGCATTGCTTTTCAGTGGGAGTCACTGGGCAGCAATGAGGAGAAGGGACCCTGGCTTAATTCCCCCCTCCCCCCACCCCCCACTCCCCCCTCCACCCCTCCCTCCCTAGGTCAAGGGTTGTTTGGGGCCAATGGCTGTCCCAGATGAGGTTAGTTAAATCACTAAAGGTCAGGGGTCAGAGCTGGAATGCTCCCGTCTGATTACAGCATCGGCCGATTTCTTTATCTACTAAATCACTGGCAGAAATGTTGATCTTGTTTTTTTTTAATCTGTCAAAATGAAAAATTGTTCATTCTGCTTAACATGCGATAGGGGAAGGGGGTCAGACTTAATTGAATTGCCGATTGAAAATCGACAGCGCAAAATATGTAACAGTGCAAAAATATGAAGCTGTGAAGTACGAATAAATATAGAAAATGTTTCCGCTTGTGGGGGAATCCAAAACCAAGGGCCATAAATATAAGATAGTCACTAATAAATCCAATAAGGAATTCAGTAGAAACTGTTTTACCCACAGAGTGGTTTAAATGTGGAACTCGCCACCATGATGATCAGTTGAGGGGAATAGCTTAGATGCATTTAAGGGGAAGCTGGATAAACACATGAGGGAGAAAGGAATAGAAGGAATATGCTGATAGGGTGAGATGAAATAAAGTGGGAGGAGGCTCGTGTGGAGCATAAACACAGGCATAGACCAGTTGGGCCGAATGGCCTGTTTCTGTGCTGTACATTCTATGTAAATAATTGAGGGAACTGTGTGATATTTCATTTTATTTTGTTATTTGGCCAGAGTTATTATGGTGGTGGTTTCACTTCTCCAACAGAACTTGTACAGCAGGCTTGGTAATGTCTGAGGAGCTTTCAGCAGTAGTTTGCAGTAATTGGTTCAGCTGCATATATCCTGAAAGCACAGGAGATACATGCGAAGGAATGATTCAGCTTTGACTTTCACATTGCTTGACACTTGTTTACAGCCGAATAAGCAATTACTTAATGGACTGCAGACACATAAAATAAATGTACTCGGCATAAACCCATAAAGAACTTGCATTTATATAGTGCCTTTCAAGACCTCAGGACATCCCAAAGTGCTTTGCAGCCAATGAAGTACTTTTTGAAGTGTAGTCACTGTTGTAACATGCAGCCAATTTGCGCACAGCAAGATCCCACAAACAGCAATGAGATAAGAACCAGATAATTTGCTTTTTAATGATGTTGGTTGAGGGATAAATATTGGCCATGACATCGGGTAGAGCTCCCCTGCTGTTCTTCGAAATAGTGCCATGGGATCTTTTACGTCCACTTGAGAGAGCAGATGGGGTTTGGCATCTCAACCGAAAAACTTAGCCCCATTGTGAGAGAACCTTCACCACACGGACTGCAGCGGTTCAAGAAGGCGGCCCACCACCACCTTCTCAAGGGCAACTAGGGATGGGCAATAAATGCCGGCCTTGCCAGCAACACCCACATCCTGAGAACAATTTTTTTTAAACCTTTGAATGTAACTCTAAAACTTGTAATCCGAAAGTTGAGAAATGTGGGAAAAGTTATGATTTTAACAATAGAAAAATGTTTAACAATCAAAGGAATGAAGGGAGTCAATGGTTACAAAGAATTTACAGCAAAGAAACAGGCCATTTGGCCCAACTGGTTTATGCTCCACATGAGCCTCCTCCCACTCAATTTCATCTCACCCTATCAGCATATCCTTCTATTCCTTTCTCCCTCATGTGTTTATCTAGCTTCCCCTTAAATGCATCTATGCTATTCACCTCAACTACTCCTTGTGGTAGCAAGTTCCACATTCTAACCACTCTCTGAGTAGAGAAGTTTCTCCTGAATTCCCGATTGGATTTATTAGTCACTATTTTATATTTATGGCCCCCTAGTTTTAGTCTGTCCCACAAGTGGAAACACCTTCTCTACATCTACCCTATCAAACCCTTTCATAATCTTAAAGACGTCTATCAGGTCACCCCTCAGCCTTCTCTTTTCTAGAGAAAAGAGCCCCAGTCTGTTCAGTCTTTCCCTGATCAGTATACTCGATATACTTTGAATGTGTAAGATATCATTTCAAAATTGAGAAGGCTTTCCTGTTTTCTCTTTTTTTTCCGGCGGAATTTTGAAATCTCTTCACCGACGAGTGCAACAGGCTGGTGCTGTCTGAAGTACCTGTGTGGGCGGGACTTCTTGTCACCTGAACCAGCAGGAAGTCCTGCCTCTCTCCAGGGCCCTGACCTTCATCCCTGCAAAATGACTGGTTCATTGTGAGAGGTTACTGACTGTCAATCACCACTGACACAGGACCTGACCTCGTTTGACCTTCCAGTGCAGAGGGTTTCATAAGATGATTGATTATGTTGGGATGTGCTACCTCAAAACCTAAAAAAAAAGCTCAAACTTTTAAAAAAAAAATAAACTTTGGAATCCAGGAACTGAACTTTAATATTGCTGTTTTTCTAAACTTTTAGCAGAATTCTCACTTGAATCTGACATCTCGTAGGATTTGAGAGCACAGAAGGGAGGCCATTCAGCCCGTCGAGCCTGTTCTCTGCAAGAGCTATCCGCTCAGTCATAGAATCGTAGAATGATACAGCACAGAAGGAGGCCATTCAGCCCATCGTGCCTCTCTCAAAGAGCTGTCGGCTCAGTCTCATTCCTCTTCAAAAAATTTCTTCTTCAAATATTAATCCAATTCCCCATCTAGAAACTCATATGGATTCTGCTTCCACCATTTTGTGCCCCTGATTAGCCCAGAGACCTCCCTCTTTCAGGAAGAGTTGGATTTTACAAGTTGCCACAAGTCCCCAAAACTTGGACAGGGAGCAGGATATGGGTGCGATCGTCAGTTTGAGTTTAGAGGTTGGTTTTGCTGATGATTGAATTCATTGAAAAGCTATCATGAGGCACGGAGACACAACGCAAAGTTTCTAAAGCGCAAACCAGATATCGCCTGTGAACGTAAAAGATCCCATGACACAATTCGAAGAAGAGCAGGGGAGTTCTCCCCGGTGTCCTGGCCAATATTTACCCCTCAACCAAATACCCCAAAAAACAGATTACCTGTTCATTATCACATTGCTGTTTGTGGGACCTTGCTGTGCACTAATTGGCTGCCACATTTCCCACATTACAACAGTGACTACACTTCAAAAATAAGTCATTGGCTGTAAAGCTTTGGGGAATCCTGAGGTTGTGAAAGTCGCCATATAAATGTGTGTTCCTTCTTTTTCTTTTAAAAAAATAAAAGCTTCAGATATCAGCTTTGTATTTTCAAAATTTCCAGAACATCTGGTTTGAAGCGGAACAGCTGGGAGTTAACTACCGGCAGATAGGGCAAAACCTGGGCACTGATTCACTTGATTACAATAGCCCATAGCAACAGTGGCCACACCTCAGAAGTAATCCAACGGCTGCGAAGCGCTTTGGGACGCCCTGACGATGTGAAAGCGATTTTGTAAAGGTGAGGCCTTGCCTTGGTCCACCTCCTTTGTTTATCCTGACTGCCGTGCAAAGAAACCCCCCTCCCTAGAGGTTAGAAAAGAATGAGTTTTTAAAAAATGAAAAACATGATTGAGCGTGAATGAGCGCTGAGCGACTTTGAGGCGATTTCCCAAGCCGAAGCGCGGAGGGGCGACTGGCCAATGAAACTGCTCGTCAATAGCCCCTTAAAGAATAGTGCGCCCTGAAGAGTAAACTCACCCGTGGCGCATTAAGGGTTAAATTCGTTTGCTTTCTTTCACAATGTAACCAATGGCATTGTGAAAATTCCTCACAGAGTGTTGATTGTTATTTCCCCCGCAGAGTTCAAGCCCACGGCGGCAAGCAGCGTGGTTTCAAGAGCACAGAAAGAGGCCTTTCGGCCCATCGCGCCCGTGCAGGCTCTTTGAAAGAGCTCTCCGATTAGTCCCAAAACCCCCTCCGCTCTTTCCCCATAGTCCTGCAAATTTTTCCTTTTCATAGGAACATACGAACATACGAACTAAGAGCAGGAGTAGGCCATTCGGCCCCTCGAGCCTGCTCCGCCTTTTGATAAGATCATGGCTGATCTGATTGTGACCTCAACCCTACTTTCCCATCTACCTACTATAACCTTTGACTCCCTTGTTAATCAGGAATCTATCGAACTCAGCCTTAAAAATGACCCTGCCTCTCTGGGGAAGGGAGTTCCACAGACTCACGACCCTCTGAGAGAAAAAAAGTCTCCTCATCTCCGTCTTAAATGGGGGACCCCTTTTTTTTAAGCTATGTCCCCTAGTCCTAGTCTCTCCCACAAGGGGAAACATCCTCTCAGCATCTACCCCTTCAAATCCTCTCAGGATCTTATATGTTTCAATAAGATCACCTCTCATTCTTCTAAACTCCAATGTATACAGGCCCAACTTGTCCAACCTTTCCTCATAAGATAACCCCCTCATCCCAGGAAACAGTCGAGTGAACCTTCTCTGAACCGCCTCTAAAGCAATTACATCCTTTCTTAAATAAGGAGACTAAAACTGCACACAGTATTCCAGATGTGGTCTCACCAATGCCCTGTACAACTGTAGCAAAACATCTCTACTTTTATATTCCATTCCCTTTCCCTTTCAGGTTGATCCAAGAATTCTTCAACAGTAATAAATCCGCGATATTTTGGCCTTTTAGAATAAAGCCATTCTGCTACAAAGAAGATTGGCTTTGAATATGTTATTGAGTGAAAAATGATAATTTCAGGGAAATGGTGTTAAATATTGGATTTAACCATCTTGGAGTTCAGCTGTTTCATATTTGCCTGATTTTGTTGCAAAATATTTCTCCACAGATGTGAAATGCCCCATATAAAAAATAACCACATTTACAATCAGCAGTATCCAAGTGTGTTTCTTTTATAATTTAAAAAATGTAATTTGAAATTTGCTGAGTGGTATTTATCCAATTCCTTTTTGAAAGTTATTATTGAATCTGCTTCCACCGCCCTTTCAGGCAGTGCATTCCAGATCACAACAATGCTGCTTAAAAAAATATTCTCCTCCTAGTAACAACATGTCAACGGTTGCAGCAAAAAGATTGGAGGGCATCCATTTTGAACCTTGTTTCTTTTTTCCCTGCGTGAGTGAGATAGAAAAGTTAATTAGCGTTCGCTATTGGAGGACTGTGCAGAATTATAATTGGTTTGAGGCTTGACGTCCCCCTGTGATTGAAGGCACGCTCCAGCAAATCAGGACGTACATGGCACTGGATGTTTGTTTATTCACAACCCTCCCATTTGCAGAGAATTGAATGACAGGTTCGGTGCCCATAAATAGTGTCAGTGCCCACACTCAACGGATGCAAGGCAGGAGGGACCTGCAAGTCATCATCTCTTTGCTGGGGCATTAATGTACGTCCTTGTGATCTGCAAATCCCCAAACCTATCCAGCCTAATTGTGTGTTAATTAGCTATATTTAATGGTCTGTCGATTGTTCAGAGTGAGTTCCGCAGGATACGGGATTGGCTTTTGAGAAAACCGCCATGGCCTGGAATTTCCTGCCTACTTTGCGCCCAGACACGTGCGCAGTCTGGGTGCAAATTAAATTACGCGGCTTAAATACACAGCAAAAGCAGTGAGACTGAGACAATTCCTGCTTCTAAAAGGGATGAGGTAAATATACAACTGGGATTGGAACCGATTGTTATGGTGATAGATTCTGGCCAGGGTAGAGAGGAATATTGTCTGGAGGACACATGCTGATGAAGGTATGGACCAATCTTTTGGAATTTTGCTTGATTACCTTTGAGAATCAGGGAGTATTTAAGTAGAATCTTAAACACCTCAAATAGATCACCTCTTAATCTTCTATCCTCAAGGGAATATAAGCCTGGTCTATGCAACCTGCCCTTACAATTAATGGAATGGAGTAGAGTCTATGATAGAGTAATGGTTTAGGGGGGGGAGAGGGCTTGGTAGGCCAAATGGCCCTTTCTTAGTCCATAATTTCTTATGTTTTTGAACCTGGTAAAGGACTAAAAATAGATAAAGAGGAGGTACTTAAAAGGTTGGCAGCGCTCAAAGTAGAAAAGTCGCCCGGGATGGGATGCATTCTAGGTTGCTGAGGGAAGTAAGGGTGGAGATGGCGGAGGATCGGGCCGCAATCTTAATATGGGAGTGGTGCCAGAGAACTAGAGGATTGCAAATGTTACACCCTGTTCAAAAAATGGGAGAGGGATAAACTTGGCAACTATAGGCCAGTCCGCCTCACGTTGGTGGTGGGGAAACTTTTAGAGGCAGTAATCCGAGCCAAAATTAATTGTCCCTTGGAAAAATATGGGTTAATAAATGAAAGCCAGCACAGATTTGTTAAAGGCAAATCATGTTTGACTAACTTGATTGAGTCCTTTGATGAAGTAATGGAGAGGGTTGATGAGGGTAGTGCGGTTGATGTTGCGTAATATGGACTTTCAAAAGGTGTTTGATAAAGTACCGCATAATAGACTTGTTAACAAAATTGAAGCCCATGGGATTAAAGGGGCAGTGGCTGCTTGGAAAATTGGCTACAGGACAGAAAGCAGAGAGTAGCGATGAACGTTTTTTTTTTACACTGGAGGGAAGAATGCAGTGGTGTCCCTCAGGGGTTGGTATTTTGACCACTGCTCTTTTGGAGATATATTAATTACCTGAATTTGGGGTATACAGTGCATAATTTCAAAGTTTGCAGGTGACACGAGGAGGATAGTAACAGATTTCAGGGGGACATAGATAGACTGGTGAAATGGGCAGACGCATGGCAGATGCAGTTTAATGCAGAGAAGTGTGAAGTGATGCATCTTGGTAGGAAGAATGAGGAGAGGCAATATAAACTAAATGGTACAATTTTAAAGGGGGTTCAGGAACAGAGAGACTTGGGGTATACGTACACAAATTTTTGATGGTGGCAGGACAAGTTGAGAAGGGCTGTTAAAAAAGCATATGGGATCCTTTATAACGGGGGCTTAGAGTACAAAAACAAGGAAGTTATGCCAATCCTTTATTAAACACTGGTTCGGCCTCAGCTGGAGTATTGTGTTCAATTCTGGGCACCACACTTTAGGAAGGATGTCAAGGCCTTGGAGAGGGTGCAGAAGAGATTTAGTAGAATGGTACCAGGGATGAGGGACATCAATTATGTGGAGAGACTGGAGAAGCTGGGGTTGTTCTCCTCGGAGCAGAGAAGGTTAAGAGGAGATTTGAAAGAGGTGTTCAAAATCGTGAAGGGTTTTGACAGAGTAAATAAGGAGAAACTGTTTTCAGTGGCGGAAAGGTCAGTAACCAGAGGACACAGATTTAAGGTGATCGGCAAATGAGCCAGAGGGCAGATAAGGAGAATTTTTTTTACACAGCGAGTTGTTATGATCTGGAATGCACTGCCTGAGAAGGTGGTGGGAGCAGATTCAATGATAACTTTCAAAAGGGAATTGGATAAATACTTGAAGGGAGAAAATTGTGCAGGGCCATGGGGAAAGGGCAGAGGAATGGGACTATTTCGATAGCTCTTTCAAAGAGCCGGCACAGGCATGACGGGCCGAATGGCCCCCTTCTGCGCTGGATCATTCTATGATTCTATGATACTTGTTAGGCAGCAGTGCCCCTTTAAGATGACAGATATTTCAGATATGATAATAAAAAGTTGTGCTACACTGATAACCTGACGGCCGTGTCTCCTGGCGATTGTACCGATGACCCTTCAACAGACGGAGTGTGTCCTTGTTTCAATTCCTTCTACCTAAAGAGCAGAGCCAAGGGGAGGCAGACAATAGAAGAGAGAAATGGATCATGTTTTCATTATTAAAATACATTTTGTAAAAGGTATGAAAGGAAAAGACCACATCTTTCGAATATACATTGTGCTTACAGGGTCACGGGTTCACCTTGTAGACAAATCAAATTCCTCACACGAATGTGGGCTTTGGAGGGAATTCGGTGACTGAAGCTGATCCACAGATAAGAATGTTACCGCTGCAATAAAAAGCTTGTTCATTCAATTTGTGGCAATGGCTTTTCAGTCCATGTCTATGAGTAAGCCAAAGATATTCAAAGATTGTCAGTTATGGTCCTTGAAGATGTTATGTAGGCATGATTGCACAGATCCAAAAGAAATCAATCATAAAGGCAGACTTACCTGTCACTATTAGTTTCATTCAGCTTTACAAGATGACAAAATCTGGGAACATTTCCGAAGGTAATGTGTTTTTTTTTAAGAATAATTACACAATGAAACCTGTATTACACAAAATGTACAGCACAGAAACAGGCCATTCGGCCCAACCGGTCTATCCCGGTGTTTATGCTCCACATGAGCCTCCTCTCTCCCTACTTCATCTAGCCCTATCAGCATATCCTTCTATTCCTTTCTCCCTCATGTGTTTATCTAGCTTCCCCTTAAATGCAATTATGTTATTCGCCTCAACTACTCCTTGTGGTAGCGAGTTCCACGTTCTAACCACTCTCTGGGTAAAGAAATTTTTCCTGAATTCCCTATAGGATTTATTAATGATTACTTTATATTTATGGCCCCTAGTTTTGGGCTCCCCCACAGGTGGAGACATCTTCTCTACGTCTGCACTATCAAAGCCTTTCATAATCTTGAAGACCTCGATCAGGTCACCCCTCGGCCTTCTCTTTTCCAGAGAAAAGAACCCCAGCATTTTCAATCTTTCCTTAGAGCTACATTTTCTTATTGGCTGTAATACACAGGTTTCAAGATGATGAGGCTGATTTTAATGAAGGGCGGGATCCGTGCCGGGAGTGAGGGGGGTGGGCGGCAGAAACGGACGGGAAACCCTAACTCCCCGCAGCGTGAGACTCGGGAGGTTTTAACTCCCAGATCGCATCTGCATGTCCGCTGTCAGTCTCCCGCCCGAACCTGGCGGGAAACACTAGCGGGATTTCGATAAACCGTAGGAATAAAGGAAGTTCCCGGCATTAAGGCAAGTGATTGGGGAAGGTGGACTAGATGGACTGAATGGCCTCCCTCATTTGTAATGTCAACAAAATAAAGAAACACAAGAAAAACTGATTGAGGGCTGAAGGTAGCAAGCTTGGTCTTGTATCATGTCCAAGAGTGCAAGAGAGTTGCTAGAATAACACCAAATGGGAGAATGGAGAATACTGTGGGTTAGACACTAACCACATTTCTAGCTAGTCAGCTGTGGGGACCTATTTGTAACTGGTTCTATTCCCAGGTAGGAGGCTGGGGACCTATTTGTAACTGGTTCTATTCCCAGGTAGGAGGCTGTGGGGACCTATTTGTAACTGGTTCTATTCCCAGGTGGCCAGTTATAAGGACCTAAGTGACTGCCCATGGTTGCCAAGAAGGTGCTGCAGTTTCTAAATTGAGAAACCCTGCTAACCATTCCTAGGGCGTGTTACCCAGTGCGAGCACCAGATTATGCTGGTGAATTATAGAAAATTAAGGTGCTGAGTCACACAGGTTTTTACCTGAATGGTTAATTGTTGTTGTGCTTAGATGATGCCTCTCCGCCTCTCTCTCCTCATTCAAGACGCTCCTTAAAACCCACCTCTTTGACCAAGCGTTTGGTCACCTCTCCTAATATCTCCTTATGTGGCTCGGTGTCAAATTTGGTCTGATAATCGCTCTTGTGAAGCGCTTTAGGACGTTTTACTACGTTAAAGGCGCTATATAAATGCATGTTATTGTTTCCGCACTGACCAGTGGATTAAGATAAAATGATTGACAGTGAGATCTATATTACAGGTAGTTTGGCTAAACTCTAAATCAATGATGCCAGGTCAAGTATTTAGGCTTTACAAATTATAGTGTGAAAGAACTTCCTTCTAAAGAATTTCAGAATCATTTTGATTAATTTTGGGCCAACCTATCATGATCAGGTGTTTTCTCTGTTGGCACAGTTAGAGACAGTGGGTTCTGTGATGTGGTTCACTGTTGTGCAATACAGGGATGGGGCTGTTCATTCAAAATAGTCTCCGATTCAAAAAGTAAACAATTGTGAATAACCCACAGATGCCGTACCCGTGTGCCTGGTATGACGGGATCTTTCAGATCAGTATAAGTCGCCTGGATCTCAGCCTGCTACTGATGGACCTCACCTTGTATGGGTGCCTCTTGCTTCCCTCCCAGTATGGCTCAAACTTGATCATAACTACTACTTCTTGTCGAGTACCAATAGTGTAAATTGTAAGTGTTATAACTTCCCTTTGTCAGGAATGATGATCTGAAGCAGTAAATGACACTGAATAACGCGCCATAATCCGAAGCAAGCAAAAAACTACCAGGTCCGAGGCCATTTAAGGTAGGATGACGTCAGAACAATTGCATTTAATTGTAGGAATTGCGTCATAGGCATAGTTTAAAGGTGAAGCCTAATATTAAGTAGACTGTAGTGGTCTTTATGTTGACTATAATCGGTATCATTAGGTCAATTTTAATGCCATGGCCATTTGATGCAGTTCTTGGGCAATGTGGTACCAGGCATTATGCTGTGTGGAGATGTGGGTAGATTAACATTACGTCAGTCATATGACATTGGCTGTCTGTTGTGTTTGGCTGATGTTTCCATCATTTTGAATAATTAATGATCGTCTAGTCCCAAAGCAAAGTCTGAGGCAATCTAAGTGTGAGCAGCCACAGGGTCAAAGGTCCCCATAAGGTCACCTGATGGCTCAGTGGGTCAATGTGCTTCCAGATGGAGGAAAGCCTGAAGTTCAACCTCACAAAACACTGAGGTTGTGCAATGTCAGCTGGGGGTGGAATTGAGGAGTAAAGTAAGGAGATCCTGATGGAAGTTGGACATGATGTAAATGTGGGGAGGCTACCTGTCTTAGGATTGTGAGAACGGGAGGACAAGCCTCAAGCAAGACCACAGATTAGAACAAACTCTATTTTTCCCACCAGATACTCCCAGAAAACAAAACAGATGAGGATGAGATAATTGACCCCTTTGAAAACTTCCACCAGGTGACCTGATAGAGGTCTTAAAGATTTCGAAGGGATATGAGAAGGTAAAATCATGACAGATTGTTTCCACTGGTACATAAGACATTAACAAGAGGGCACAAATTTAAGATAATCACAAAAAGAATTAAAGGGGATGTTCGGAAAAAAAACATTACACAGAGGGTAGTTTACCCGTGTGAGCTTCATCACAGATTTCCCTTACGGATGATTTGAACTTGGCAAGTAGCTGGAAAGACTCAGGATCCATCCTTAATTAACCTAATTATACCCCTTGGATGTCAAGTCTGAACTGCTGTAGTTTGCCTGGTTCAACACAAGGAACGTGGGTAGTCTGCACTCTTGCTTTGCCCAGCAGGCAGTAGAGGATATGCTCCTCTGTCTGGCGAGGGTTGTCACTTGTAGGGTTAATGGTGATCATTTTGCCTTATGTGCATTAATACAAGACGGGTGGGTCTCACTGAATCGTAGAACGGGTGGAAAACTATCAGAGTTCCTGTCGGCAGACAGCCACGGTGCGTCCTCATGCACGGGCTTGACGCTACACAAAGAGTTCATTGTTAGTTTTCCTTCTTTTGTGAAGAAATCTCATCGTGCCCCTAATTAGTGTGTCTGTTTTTGTTGACAATAATAGACTTCTAATTTGATATACTCTTAAACGAGACTAATTTAAATGTTCTCCTACAGGGCAAAAGTGGTGTATTCTGTAACATTCTAATGAGACTGAGGAAGTAAGTAAGGCAACAGGTTTCAGTTTCTTGTATTCTTTGCTTCCAAGAAGGAATTTAGCCCAAAGGGCCCCTTGAATGTCATTTCTTCCCTTCATTGAGTGAAGCACACGAACTCTGAGGGTGGCAATGTTAAATGGCTAACGGCTAATTCATGCCTTTTAAATAAGACAATAAACGGGTCTGGTTATGCTGAAGAATTTGGCTAAAGGACAGATATGCAACACATGTTTGTTCTCCTCCACCCAACATGGGACATCATACAGAACTGATGGGATAATTTATGGCAGAATTAAACAACAACTTGCATTTATATAGCGCCTTTAATGTAGTAAAACGTCCCAAAGTGCTTCACAGGAGCGTTATCGAACAAAATTTAACACCGAACCACATAAGGAGATATTTAGGACAGATGACCAAAAGCTTGGTCAAAGAGATAAGTTTTAAGGAGTGCCTTAAAGGAGGAGAGAGAGGCGGAGAGGTTTGGAGAGGGAATTCCAGAGCTTAGTATGTTGGACGAATGGAGTCAATTTCTTTTACGTGTGTGAGAAGTACCACAATGACCGACCTGAATAAAAGAAAGACTTGCATTTATGTAGCGTCTTTCGTGACCTCGGGATACCCCAAAGCGCTTTACAGCCAATGAAGTATTTTTGAAGTGTCGTCACTATTGTAGGAAATGTGGCTCGGTGTCAAATTTTTGTCTGATAACGCTCCTGTGAAGCGCCTTGGAACGTTTTACGAAAGTAGGTTTTAAAATTCTCACCAAGAGAATTTCCAGCTCTTTATAGAGATAGTACCATGGGGTCTTTTACGTCCAAATCAACAATTTCGCTATATAAATACGAATTGTTGTTGACTGGTGTTTTCTCGACAGGCGCTGCCTGACCTGCTGAGTCTTCCCTTGCGTCTTCTGTTCCGGTCTCAGATTTCCAGCGTCCACAGTGTTTCACACTTTCCTTCTTCCAGAACTTTCCTCGCATTTCAATAGTCGTACGCTCAGTGTCGCAGCTGCAAGACCACTAGCCGAACCCGGCGGTCTTTGTTCACTCCCTACGCGGGCGGCGTCCTCTATTGTCCCGCGTAACTTTGAGCGCACAGCAACAAAGCCTTAAGTATTTAAGAACCGATATCAATGCCTGATCCTCACCTTTCAGTCAGATTGACAAGTACATTACGTTTTGCAAGCCTTCTAATTATCTCTGAGAGTCGGATTCTACACAACGCTGAGTTTGTCAAGAGCACCCTGGGTTCAAAGAGAATTTCTTTGAAAGGAAAAAAAAAACACTGCCCATATTTGTTTAAAATGTTCCGCCTTGTTTTAGGTTTCTGAAAGCCAGACGATCAGAGGAAAGTAAATCCAAGCCTTTATGAGCGGGTATCTGATCACTTTACAAGTCTAGATAAACAGTCGTCGTACCGTTTCATTCGAGCTTCAAGTCTGATTCAATGTACTGCAAAGCTTTTTATTCCCTCGAAAATAAAGAAGCTGGATCCAAGTTGGCACCTGCATGAACAAAACGTGAACATAGTTCCCCTGGAGGTTCAGCTGGTAAAGGTGGGATGTCCCTGAGCCATATACAACAACAACTTGCATTTATATAGCGCCTTTAACATATTAAAATGTCCCAAGGCGATTCACAGGAGCAGTTATCAGACAGAAATTTGACAGCGAGCCACATAAGGAGATATTTGGACAGGTGGCCAAAAGCTTGGTCAAAGAGGTAGGTTTTAAAATTCTCACCAAGAGGACATCTAGCTCTTTATTGAGATGGTACCATGGGGTCTTTTGCATCCAAATCAGCAGGCAGACAGGGCCTCAGTGCGATGTCACATCTGAAAAAGTCTGATTACAAAAATGAATGCCTGCTAGGTAGGAATTGCACATCTAATTTACAAAGCTTGTTGACTGATTAAGTGATTTGTTGATAAAAGGTGCAATCTCCCAAAACATTAACTGCCAGAGGTTATTTTTTTTGTGTGTCTCAGGGTAAAGCACATATCTTAACTGAAAATATCGGCGCTATATACCATATAAGTGCTGTTTTATCTGTTCCCTACTGCACGGAACATGACAGCATATTTGATCATTGTTCAGATTCTGATTGGCTGAAATAAAAGATTTAGAATCTCAACTGCGCTGAGAAATACTAGTGACATTGCGAGTCAAAGCTCCTCGAGTCTGTTCTGCCTTGGTTCCATAACCCTTAATACCCTTACCTAACAAGAATTTATCAATCTCAATTTTTAATTGACCCCCAGCCTCAACAGCATTATCAAACAAAATTTGACACCGAGTCACATAAGGAGATATTAGGACAGGTGACCAAAAGCTCGGTCAAAGAGGTCCCACTCCCCTTTGTGTGAAGAAGTGCCTCCTGACATCACCCCTGAATGGGCTAGCTCTAATTTTAAGGTTATGACCCCCCCCCCTCCCCCCACCACCCTTGTTCTGGACTCCCCCACCAGAGGAAATTATTTCTCTCTGTCTACCGTATCAACACCTTACATAGAAACATAGAAAATAGGAGCAAGAGTAGGCCATTCAGCCCTTCGGGCCTGCTCCGCCATTCAAAATGATCATGGCTGATCATCTAACTCAGTACCCTGTTCCCGCTTTTTCCCCATATCCCTTGATCCCTTTAGCATTAAGAAATCTCCTTCTTGAATACATCTAATGACTTGGCCTCCACTGCCTTCTGTAGTAGAGAATTCCACCCTCTGAGTGAAGAAATTTCTCCTCATCTCGGTTCTAAATGGCATACCCCGTATCCTGAGACTGTGACCCCTGGTTCTGGACTCCCTAGCTATCGGGAACATCCTCGCTGCATCTAGTCCGTCTAGTCCTGTTAGAATTTTATATGTTTTGATGAGATCACCTCTCATTCTTCTAAACTCTAGTGAATATAGGCCTAGTCGACCCAATCTCTCCTTATTCGTCAGTCCTGCCATCCCAGGAATCAGTCTGGTAAACCTTCATTGCACTCCCTCCATGGCAAGGATATCCTTCCTCAGATAAGGAGACCAAAACTGCACACAATACTCCAGATGTGGTCTCATCAGGGTCCTATTTAACTGCAGTAAGACATCCATGCTCCTGTACTCAAATCCTCTTGCAATGAAGGCCAACATACCATTCGCCTTCCTAACTGCTTGCTGCACCTGAATGCTCACTTTCAGCGACTGGTGTACAAGGACACCCTGGTCTCATTGCACCTCCCCTTTTCCCAATCTATCACCATTCAGATAATAATCTGCCTTTCTGTTTTTACAACCAAAGTGGATAACCTCACATTTATCCAAGTTATACTGCATCTGCCATGTTCTTGCCCACTCACCCAACTTGTCTAAATCACATTGGAGCCTCTTTGCATCCTCCTCACAGCTCACATTCCACCCTATCTACTGTATCAACACCTTCTTATTGCCAAAGTTACTGCCTTTAATTTATTACAATTGTTTTGTATGATATATATTGTATCTCACTTTATAACACGTTTGAGCAGTTTACAATTGGCTCCTTTGATGTGGTAAATCTGGTAGCATCAGTGACATGACAAAGCTGAATTGATTTTGTTATATGGGTGTAAGTGCTACTTGAACAGGAGGAAGGCATCCTATGATACATTGTAAATTAACGATGTGTTTCTCAATTAGTTAAAGGAGAAAAGCACACAATATATACATTATATATAAACCCTTGTGCCCCGTGGCTCAGTAGTAGCCCTCTCACCCCTGCGTCAGAAGTTGTAGGTTCAAGCCCCACTCCAGAGATTGAGCTCAAAATCTAGGCTGACACTTCAGTGCAGTACTGAGGGAGTGCTGCACTGTCGGAGGTGCCGTTTTTCAGATAAAACATTAAACCGAGGCCATGCCTGCCCTCTCAGGTGGACATAAAAGATCCCACAGGACTATTTTGAAGAAGAGCAGGGAAGTTCTCCCAAATGTCGTGGCCAATATTTATTGTGGGAGCTTGATGTGCACGAATTTAGCTGCTGCGTTTCCTACAATACAACAGTGACTACACTTCAAAAGTACTCCATTGTCTGTGAAGCACCTTCAGGATGTCCTGTGGTGATGAAAGGTGCTGTATCGATACAAGTTCTATCTTTTTAAATGGACAAAAAAGTGTACAAATAATAAGAGGATGAAAAGATTCTATCTGCTTATCCATCTGTATAAACTTCATCGTGTTAATTCTTTCTTTGTAGGATGCAACTTTAGACAAACATTGGCCCAGTAGATTTTAAAGACAAATCATAAGGACATGTGGCTACAGATTCTGACTCTTCAGTCCCTGTTTCCATGGTTGGTCGCATTCAGGCTGCCCCAAGAGGGCGCAATTCACCAGCCTTGTGTGGCTCATCCATGAAGCAGATTAGAGCTGGCATGATGGGGGAGGGGACAGAGAGGGTGAGGGGACGGAGAGAGTGAGAGGCCGGTGAGGGGGAGGGGATGGAAAGGGGGAGGGGACGGAGAGGGGGAGGGGATGAAGAGGGGAGGGGATGGAGAGGGAGAGGGGACGGAGAGGGAGAGGGGACGGAGAGTGGGAGGGGACGGAGAGGGGGAGGGGACGGAGAGGGAGAGGGGACGGGGAGTGGGAGGGGATGAAGAGGGGAGGGGATGGAGAGGGAGAGGGGACGGAGAGGGGGAGAGGACGGAGAGGGGGAGGGGATGGAGAGGGAGAGGGGACGGAGAGAGTGAGAGGCCGGAGAGGGGGAGGGGATGGAGAGGGGAAGGGGATGGATAGGGGGAGGGAATGGAGAGTGGCAGGGGACGGAGAGTGGGAGGGGACGGAGAGAGTGAGAGGCCGGACAGGGGGAGGGGATGGAGAGGGGGAGGGGATGGAGAGGGGGAGGGGATGGAACGGGGGAGGGGACAGAGAGGGAGAGTGGACGGAGAGGGAGAGAGGATGGAGTGGGGCAAGGGACGGAGAAGGGGAGGGGAGGAAGAGGGTGAGGGGATGGAAGGGGAGAGGAGAAGGAGAGGGGGAGGGAATGGAGGGGGAGGGGCAGAGAGGGGACAGAGAGGGGGAGGGGACAGAGAGGTGAGCAGATGGGGAGGGGAAGGAGAGGAAGAGGGGATGGGGAGGGGATGGAGAGGGAGAGGGGATGGGGAGGGGAAGGAGAGGGAGAGGGGATGGGGAGGGGATGGAGAGGGAGAGGGGATGGGGAGGGGATGGAGAGGGAGAGGGGATGGGGAGGGGAAGGAGAGGGAGGGGATGGAGAGGGAGAGGGGATGGAGAGGGAGAGGGGATGGGGAGGGGATGGAGAGGGAGAGGGGATGGGGAGGGGATGGAGAGGGAGAGGGGATGGGGAGGGGAAGGAGAGGGAGGGGATGGAGAGGGAGAGGGGACGGAGAGGGAGAGGGGATGGGGAGGGGATGGAGAGGGAGAGGGGATGGGGAGGGGATGGAGAGGGAGAGGGGATGGGGAGGGGAAGGAGAGGGAGGGGATGGAGAGGGAGAGGGGACGGAGAGGCGAAGAGGATCGAAGGGGGGGGGAGGGTTCCCTTTTCATTTTGCTCAAGCACAAAGTACAAAATTAAAAGATTTACTTTGGTGTATACTCTTTTGAGGATAACTGGAAAATGCAGGATATATTTCATAGACAAAAGACCCCCTCCCTCCCACAAGGAGGTCCTTATTTTTAGTATTTCTTCTTTCCCTAAGGCTGGTCCCATGTCCATGGTATCTTGGTGAGTTAACCAGGACAGGCATTGATGACATACATTGTGTTGCCCTATTGACTGATGAGAATATAGTGTTGGCTGGTGTATATACACATATGTACACTCTCACACTCACACGCACACACGCACACACACTCACACACTCTCACACTCACTCACACTCACACACTCTCACACTCACACTCACACGCACACACACTCACACATACTCACACTCACTCACACTCACACACACTCACACTCACACGCACACACACTCACACATACTCACACTCACTCACACTCACACACACTCACACTCACACTCACACACACTCACACATACTCACACTCACTCACACACACTCACACACTCTCACACTCACACACACACACCTCTTGTAGTGTCCATGACAAGCACTACGCAAAGTGCTGACTTTGCCACAGTATTTCACTAGCCACAGAATTCTCCCGCAAATCAGCTTCCAATGATCTCTCAATTAAGCTGACCTTACAATCATTAATCCTTCAGTTGAACTTCACGCCTGGCCGAGGTGGAGTGCTGCCAGCAGGCATCTGCCCGGACAACTGTAACCAGCACAGAAAACTGACCCCAAACAAAATTAAACCACCCTGTGAAGCTTGCAGTGTCGTGGAGAAAAATTAACCCTTTAGTGATTTAAAGGCAAGGGTCCCTTCCAAAGTATATTCAAGACTGAGATCGATGGGGAACGGGCGGGAAATTGGAGTTGAGGTCGGAGATCAGCCATGATCTTATTGAATGGCGGAGCAGGCTCGAGGGGCCGTATGGCCTGCTCCTGCTCCTAGTTCTTATGTTCCCGAGACAGTCGTCTGATTTTGGGGGTTCAGATGACTTCACTGCTCAATGTAGTTTTAGGGAAGGGTCTCTTGCAAAACATTAACCAGGCCTTTTCTTTCAGATACTGTCTGACCCGCAAAGTATTTCCAGAATTTTCTATATCTTTATTGTAAATTTCTCATTCTTTATTGCATTATTTGAAGCCTTCAATTTGAACACAATCTTATGTTCCCTCTCTCCCACTATTACCCCTTAATTTTGGCAACCAAAGGTATTAAGGGATATGGGCCAAAGGCAGGTATATGGAGTTAGATCACAGATCAGCCATGATCTTATCAAATGGCGGAGCAGGCACGAGGGGCTGAATGGCCTACTCCTGTTCCTATGATGAATCTCGCATGGTTATCACAAAAAAATGTCATTACTAGCTTTTTTAAGAGTTCAAAGTTCAACTTCTTTACCCAGAGAGTGGTTAGAATGTGGAACTCACTCCCACAAGGAGTAGTTGAGGTGAATAGAATAGATACATTTAAGGAGAAGCTGGATAAACACACGAGAGAGAAAGGAATAGAAGGTTATGTTGGTAGAGTGAGAAGAAATAAGGTAGGAAGAGGTACGGTAGTGGAGCATAAACCTGTTGGGCCGAATGGCCTGTTTCTGTGCTGTAGAACTCTATGTAATTCAATATAACTGTGCTGCTTTTTTAAAAAAAACAAAGAAGATTGAAGAGTCAAGATAATTAAACATGCCACCTGAAAGTTTCAAGGGTTTTGCAATATTAAAATGTCTACTAGGCATCTCAATAATGGGAGCTCAGGAGCACTCCTGTCTGTGCTGATAAGAAACTGGCATTCCCGTTGGAAACCATCAAAATGATGGAACTAGTAAAATAAAGATGAAAAATGCAAGGGGAAGTAGCTTGAAGCTCATTCCTGATTTCCCAAAGTTCAGAGCTTGTCTTCGAGTGCCTGTTTCCAATTAAAATTCTGCTCTTGTTGAGATAGTGATACCTCCACTGACAAATCGACCAGAGGGATGCAGACATCCAGCACAGGTCGGCCGGACCCCTCCCCGTCCTCAGCCAGGCCACGCCAGCCTCGTCTGTTTCAGCTCCCACTTGGCACCTTGACGCCAAATCAACCCAAGAACAATTGCAAGCCGCGTTTTCAAGGAAAGGGACACCAATTGACGCATGTGCACGTGGCACTTGAATTGGCTGCTCAGGCAGTGTCAGCCATGTGACTTGGTGGGCCGCCCTCTCGTCGGAAGGTCGTGGGTTCTCGTCCCACTCCATCAGACTTGAGCACAAAATCTAGGCTGACTCTCCCAGTGCAGCACTGAGAGAGTGCTGTATTGTCGGAGGTACTGTCTTTCGGATGAGGTGTTAAACCGAGGCCCCACCTGCCCTCTCAGGTGGATGTAAAAGATCCCACAGCACTATTATGAAGAAGAGCAGCAGTGTTCTGGCCAATATTTATCCCTCAACCAACGTCATAAAAAAACAGATTATTTGGTCACTTGTCACATTGCTGTTTGTGGGGCCTTGCTGTGTGCAAATTGGTTGCTGCGTTTCCTACATTACAACAGTGACTACACTTCAAATATACTTCATTGGCTGTAAAGCGCTTTGGGACGTCCTGAGGTCATGAAAGGCTCCCCCCACCCCCGCCCCCTCTCGACTGGTAGGAGTTTACAGTTTGCCTGCTCTCAGACCTCTGCCCAAATCAGACCAACCAATAGCAGGGGTTCAAGGTGGAAATGACTGGACTGAACAGCAGCGAGTCTGAACCTTCACTGGGAGCTTTGTTTTGTGATTGTTCAGTCGTGCTGGTTTTGTGATGTTGATCCACTCCTGTATTCTAGGACGGGAGCCTGAATTCTACTCTACACACAAGGGTCTCTAACAATGTCAATGAGCTGAGTGCATTGCTACTATAACTATAGTATAGTGTCATGGCCAATATTTATCCCTCAACCAACACCTAAGAACAGATTATCTGGTTACTATCACATTGCTGTTTGTGGGATCTTGCTGTGCGCAAATTGGCTGCCACGTTTCGCTACATTACAACAGTGACTACACTTCAAATGTACTTCATTGGCTATGAAGCACTTTGGGATGTACCAAGGTCATGAAAGGCTCTATATAAATGCAAGAGCTTTCTTCTAATTCTGGTAGTCGTGCCTTACCCTCCACCTGACTGACAGTTCTCTTTCTCCCTGGCTGCTGTCTTCTGCTTGCTCTTCTGTGTGCAGTTGTCTTTCTCGTCTCTCTGTCTTGTTCACGTCTTCCTGATTTTCATTCCTCGCGATCCTTCTCCTCACATTCAGATTAAATTTCCTTGTGCGCTTTCTCCCTGAAAACAGGCGGACCGTAATCGCGAGGTGACCCCATGACCCCCACATCTCCGTGCAACCGAGGGCAAACACCCCGATTTTAACTCGTGACAGGAACTGGGCGCCAACACCCCCCCGACCCCTAAACTGGTTAAAAGTTGAATACCGCGGGAAAGGAACGAGTCATCGGCGGGTCGATCTCCCGGCCAATTTTAATTGCCCGCCCGAGCGGGCAGGGTTAAAATCACATCTTTCAAATGGGATCAAGACAGAGCCCCTAAAAGTCTTATTTCTTACATTACGACAGTGTCTACACTTCAAAAGTATTTAATTGGCTGTGAAGCACTTTGGGACATCCTGAGGTAGTGAAAGGAGATATGTAAATGCAAGTTCTTTCTTAAAACAGTCACCACAGGACACCTAAATAAAACATGTCGGGATAGTAGTGACTTATGGAAAATGAACCCAATGAGATGTCAATATAACTAGTCT
The DNA here is from genome assembly GCF_035084215.1 of Heptranchias perlo. NCBI lineage: Eukaryota > Metazoa > Chordata > Chondrichthyes > Hexanchiformes > Hexanchidae > Heptranchias > Heptranchias perlo. The sequence goes on from NC_090349.1 coordinate 40,924,396, forward strand.
CTGCCTGCAGTGCTGGTGAGACATGCGGGTATCAATATTCAATAGTTCATTTTCTGACGTGAGCCCCATCAAGTTCCCCCTTTTTATTGAAGGAAAGAAAGACAAACTTGGTTTTATTCAGCGCCTTTTACGACCTCAGGACGTCCCAAAGCGCTTTACAGCGAATGAAGTACTTTTGAAGTGTAGACACTGTTGTAATGTGGGAAAACGCAGCAGCCAATTTGCGCACAGCAAGATCCCACAAACAGCAATGAGATAAATGAGCAGCTCATCAGTTTTATGTGTTGGTTGAGGGGTAAATATTGGCCAGGACTCCTCCCCTGCTCCTCTTCGAATAGTGCCATGGGATCTTTTAACGTTCAACCTGAGAGGGCAGACAGGATTAATGTCTCATCCGAAAGATGGCACCTCCAACAGTGCATCGTCCCTCAGTGCTGCACTGGTGTGTCAGCCTGGATTATGTGCTCAAGTCTCTGGAGTGAGGCTTGAACCCATGACCTTCTGACTCAGACATGAGAGTGCTACCCACTGAGTCAGGGCTGGCATCTTTCATTATGGGAGACTTCATCATTTATTGACGATCTGATGAAGATCAGTAACTATAAATATGAATATACTAATATTTTAGATAAAATGTTTGCTCCATACGATCTGTCACACTCATTTGGTGGTTACATGCATGTAGAATAAAAATGCAGGTTATATTTCTTAAATGGAGCCTAGTTGCTGCTGACAAACTAATGACATCGCTGTGACCTTTGACTTTTGCTGGTTATAATTCCATGACCGTTATAGTGTCACACAGGGGAGATTCAATACAATGAGTTTGGAATAAAGAGACGTACAAGTTAACTCTGCTTGAGTGAGTAGCTGATGAGTGATTATGGTTGGTAAATGAGCATAAGTTGAAGGCAGGCTTTTTGTTGGCACTTTTATTAATTGTTGTCAGCCGTGTGCCATCTCCATTTGGAAGTAATGTGGGCGGAGAGTCAAAATGTAAAAGACAACTAATGTTTTTTTTTAAACATTCAAAAAGAAAAGGTCTGAAATTAGTTTTTAAAAAGCTGAAGTACCTGAGTAATAAATTGGGCGGCTGTTGCTCGTTTAGTTAAAGATGAAAACTTTAGCCAAGGCAGAGATAGACCCGGGCTGAGTTGTGGAGACATTTTCTATCTCCCCTCATGTTCCATGTTCATTTTAGCTGCTGAACCCTGATTTCTGTCCCATAACACGTCTTCTGTTTCTAAACATGACGTAAAGCATCGAGGGGAATGGGATGGTGCAGTTTCCTGAACCATGGGTGAAACAAGACTGTCAGTTTTGAGGCGTTACTCCATGCGCTGCCCTAGCACAGGCACGATGGGCTGAATGGCTTCCTTCTATGATAAAGCCCCTAAACTGTGGCAAGGTTAAAAGTAATAATAATTTGAGGGACTCTTTCATTGCAGTCATATATATGGAAAGAACGTGCAACAGATTATTTCCCATGAATTAAGTAGCATGACCGTGCTAGAATTGGGGGAGTTGGTCTGTCAATGAAAAGTGGGGAGTGTAGGTCAAGACCCTTACTCTGTGTTCAATCCGCAATTCTCTCCCCCCCCCACCCCCGTTCCATCCATTATTACTACATTCAATTCAATTCTAATTTCTGCCATTTTCTTGTTCCTGCAGTTCTCTGTCCCACCCCAGCCCACTCCACCGTGTTCACACAGGGGAACAGAGAACTCAGCAATGCTGATGACACACTGAAGTGGATAATTGGAATACTGTTAGCTGAACCGAGATGGGCAATGATAGGACTGCTAGCTGCTGCAATCCACTCAGCACCCCTAGATTAGGGAGTTCAAAACTCTGCGTACTTGTGTGTGTGAGTGTGTGTGTGTAAGTGTGTGAGTGAGTGTGTATGTGAGTAAATGCTTGAGCGTGAGAGTGCGTTTATGTGAGCGAGTGTGTGAGTGAGTGTGTAAGTGTGTGAATGTGTGTGCGAGTGTGAGTTTGTGTGTGTGAGTTGAGTGAGCGTGTGTGTGAGTGTGTAAGTGTGTGGTCTTTGGGTGAGAGTTGCAGCATGTTAGGCTATAAAGCCCCTCCCCACTACCTCCATCCCCACTGCAGTGATTCAGCCCACTGACACTCACTGCCAATGCTAACATTTGACTAATGGCCATTTGGACAAAGTACTGAAGGGCAGTTTTAACACTACCCCAGCTAGGAGGAGCGAGGGAATTGGAAAAATTCACGTCACTTTGGGTGGAAACACAGGGGTAGAGTTTAACTTTCTGTGGTGGCGGGAAAAGGACGTTAGCGGATCAGATTCCCAGTACACATCCCGCCTTCGAGGAAAATGGAGAGAGGTTTAGAACGGGCAGCCGATCTGCTACCGAGTTAAAATTACCCCCATGAGGACAATATATTTTGTCCCTCAGGACATTGGACAACCCTTCAATACTCAAAGCATTTGTTCATGGTCAAAGAGGTTTGACCCTAGAGGATATAAGAACCAAAGAGACAAACCAAGAAAGTTGGTCCGTGACTCAAAGAAGGGCAAGCAGATTTTTGTCTGAAATTTGTAAATGGAGTGCAGACACGTATTGGGTTTAAGAAAGGACCTTAAATATGGATTGGAATGGACTTCATGAGGGATACACTGAAGAGAGAAAAAAATCAGTGAGGATTACATTCTTGTTGAACCCCACAAATCCATCATTACTAGCATTACAAAACAGTCTCAAATTTCATTGTTGGCAAACTCCAGTGTGGTAATCTGCCTGTTCCAAAAGAAAAGGATTTTTAAAAATGCAGTACAGTAGTCTCTCTGTGCGATGTCTGATGCACCGTGACCTTTGATATTACGCACGTTGTCTATCAGATCTTCACTTCTTGAAGAATTAGATCTCTTTATAGCTTGCCCAGTAATCTTCAAGGCTCCCAAAGACACAATTTTAGAGAGGGCACACTGTTATCAAGCCCGTGTGTGACACTGTTTCACTTCTGACAAGCACAGTATGAAACCTGCTTCCTAACCTACACGATTTCATGGCTCAGATATGGTCCCCGCTGTCTGTTTTTACGACCCGGTTCAGTTAAAGGAAATCTGTCAACATTGGTAATACTTAAAAAACAATTATACGCATCTGCTCAGCAGTAAGTATGGTCAGGCAATCGTAGAGAAGTTCAATACAGAAAAAAACATGCAAAGATTGGAAATAGTGTAGGAGAGAAATTTCATATGGTGGATTATGGGGAAAGGCACAGTGTCTCTGAATTGGCTGGTGGTAGGTCTCCATCCATTGGCGATGACAAACTGGAACCATTTGTTGCCCCAGTAATAAAGCACACTCAGTCACTGGTGTGTCCAACAGCAATGCTCGATACACAAGCACAGAACACAGAGCTCTCTCATCATATTTATATCAAGGCATCGTGTAGCTGTATTCTTGTCTATTCATGTTTCTTGTTTCTTTGTCTTTTGATTTACAAATGTAAAATTGTTCATTTATAATTTTTAATGTTCCTCTCCCCTCTCCTCCAATTTTCACTCCTCCCCATCAATTTTCACCCCATCCCTGCGATTTTCTCCCCTCCTCTCCTGCTCGTGCTGTCCTGTGCTGGGTTATTGCTCCACAGGCACTGGCTGCTCTCTGGTACCACGCTGAAGTGTTCATTTCTCACAAGCGAGCCTAGATAATGAGCCATGGGCAAGCTGCTCAACTGTGGGCGGCAGCCCCTGGGACTGGTCAGATCCTGCCCTCACCGGAAGTCTGCACAGATGCATTTTCCAGCAGGAAGTACTGGATCGTGAACAGAAGCAGAGACTCTGGCTGATTTTATCTTCCTCCTGGAGTCCAATTGAAGTGTATCTCAATCACCAACCAAGCTGAGATCAGCTAACTGAGTAGAGATGAAGTGTTGAACCCTCGGCCTTCCATGTCACCATGGCGCAGAGTCACACCAAGCAGTGCATTTATTAACTAAACCAGTGTGGCAGGACCTTGCCCATTTTAATGACTGATTCCATATAACCTGAATCCACTGTATTATTTACTGATGTTTAAATGTTTATCACGGACAAAATCTTGTTGCTAGCAAGGCCAGCAGTTATTGTTCATCCCTAGTTGCCCTTGAGAAGGTGGTGGTGGGCCTTCTTCTTGAACCACTGCAGTCCGTGTGGTGAAGGTTCTCCCACAGTACTGTTAGGTAGGGAGTTCTGAGATTTTGACTCAGCGTGAGTGAAGGAGCTGCCGATATACGTCCAAGTCGGAATGGTGTGTGACTTGGAGGGGAACTTGGAAGTGATGGTGTTCCTGTGTACCTGCTACCCTTGTCCTTCTAGATGGTGGAGGTCGCGGGTTTGGGAGGTGCTGTCGAAGAAGCCTTGGCGAGTTGCTGCAGTGAATCCTGTAGATAGTACACACTGTAGCCACGTTGTGCAAACTTGCTGTGATTATATCACAAGAGCTAATCCCTCAATGTGAACTCATGGATTAACACTGATTGCTGACATCTGTCACAACTGTGGCTGTTTGCCTAAAACAAGTCCCATAACAGAATAAAAACACTGCCTTCAACTCCACCGTGTATAAGTTTTGTGGTCAAGAGTTATGATGTTATGATCACTGCCCCATAATCACTCCCATGTATCAGTTATTCTCCATTACAGTTAAAAGAGCGAAACAGGAAAGGCTATTCAGCCCATCTAGTCCATTTTCTCCAATGGACTGTGAACAATTCACATTGTCTTGGTCTGCGCTTGAACATAGGAGCAGGAGTAGGCCATTCAGCCCCTCCAGCCTGTTCCGCCATTTAGATCAATTAGATCATCTGTACCTTAACTCCATTTATCCGCCTTGGTTCCATATCCCTTAATACCCTTGCCTAACAAAAATCTGTCTTGACTTATTTAAATATTGTGAGGGAGGTGATGAAATCCAATGGAAACTTCCATGAAACTTAACCTGTGAACTTCCTCCAAAGAACACTGAACAAAGTGCCTCTCGGTGCTCCATAAACAAATTAATAATTTTTTTAAAGTTTATTCTCAGATCCTTCAATCTCATACTCAGCCGAATATTCGTCCAACTCCTCAGTAAAGGAGGTCACTGATTGAACACTAACTGATGCAAATTTAATAAACCACACGGTGGGAGTGGGGGGGGGGGGGCAAAGACTTTCTACAAATCTCTCTCCTTGTCCACAGCTATAAATGATTGAACACGAGGGCGTAGAATGGGCTATTGGCTACTTTACAACGTTTCCTACATGACAACACTTCATGAGTACTTCATTGGCCGTGAAGCGCTTTGGGATGTCCTGAGGTCGTGAAAGGCGCTATCTAAATGCAAGTTCTTTCTTTCTGTTTATTTCTCTGGCACGGCCATAGAATCTGTCAAATTTCCCAGACACATTAATAAACAGGTCGTTAAAAGTGATCAGCAAAAGAAAACCGTCTGCTTGTGGGCACATGGTGTTGACAAATGTTGGAGACTGATTGCTGAACTGATAAACAGACTTTGCCTGTAGCAGACGTGAGGTGAGTTTTCTCGATCCATGTGTAGAGACTTGTTAATCCCTTCACTGGTACTAATACTTAACTTAATACAGCATTATCTATGCTACTATTTTCAGCGCACAGCGTTACGTGTCAGTCCAGCTCAGTGGGTAGCTCTCTCCCCTCTACCGTCAGCAGGTTGTGGGTTCGAATTCCACTCCAGGGACTTGAGCACATAATTTAGGCCGACGCTCCCACTGCAATACTGAGGGAGTGCTGCACTATCGGAGGTACCGTCTTTCGGGCGAGACGTTAAACCGAGGCCACGTCAGCCCCCTCGTGGTGGACGTAAAAGATCCCACGGCACTATTTCGAAGAAATGCAGAGGAGTCCTGGTCAATATTTATCTCTCCACCAACATCACAAACAGATTATCTGATTGTTATCCACATTTCTGTTTGTGGGATCTTGCTGTGCGCAAATTGGCTGCCGCATTACAACAGTGACTACGCTTCACAAGTAATTAATTGGCTGTAAAGTGCCTTGGGAACATTCTGAGGTCATGAAAGGTGCTATATAAATGCGAGTCTCTCTTTTATAGGCCAATTTTAAAAATTATTATATAAGCCTATTTCTGATTGGATAGCCATTATTTGAGTAGCGATGGCCAATCAGGACATGGTAGAGATTAGCCAATCAGGAATAATATGAGAGATGTGGCATTCCACGTGGCCAAGCCTTGGTTTCTCATTCTCTTACTTGTGATTACACCTTTCCCATCCCCGGCCTTAGACTTTGCAGATCAAGTTGAACAGGTTGTGAGTTTACTCAATAAACACGCCTCGCCAACACTTTCTGTGGTAAGCCACTGCACTCAAGCATGATAATCACCCGCCACACTTGGGCATTCTGTCACTAAACCCTACGCAATACAATCAGAATTTCAGCAAAATGTACGAGGAGTCATTTGACATTTAGACCAGGTCTCAGTAGCCTCCACTTTATAAGGTTGTGACTTTGGTCACCAGGGGGTGACTGCGACCCCTGAGACTTCACCTAGTCAAAATGTGGAGATGCCGGTGATGGACTGGGGTGGACAAATGTAAGGAATCTTACAACACCAGGTTATAGTCCAACAGTTTTATTTGAAAATCACAAGCTTTCAGAGGCTTACCTCCTTCGTCACGAAGGAGGTAAGCTCCGAAAGCTTGTGATTTTCAAATAAAACTGTTGGACTATAACCTGGTGTTGTAAGATTCCTTGACTTAGTCAAACTGCGACTTGACTTAGCAACCGGTTTGGTTACATTGTGACGGGGGATAACTGATGTATTTATTTCATTTGTCACAATCAATCATTGGAATGATAGAGCTAGCTTTTCAATCTCTAGTTTTCCAGCCAATGAAAGATATCGTCCCCACCACCTACACCGTTGATACTTATCACAGGCAGCCGCCTACAGCGGGCAAATGGCGCCAACCATTTGCCATGTCCACCGAAGTCAATTTTAGCACATTAAGGGCACCGGCTATTTCGGGCAGCAACCTGATCAGACTTGTCACATTACATAGTGCACCAGATGACATACCTGGAGCATAAGTCTCATGACAGTTTCGGACGACATCCTACTGCTCGTGACACCCCTTGAGCCCGTTGGTGGATTAAACTTTGCCTCGGAGCAGACCGCTCTTGAAAGGGATGCTACAGGATGCGCCGTTTAACCCTGGTGCAGTCACCAATTCTCTTCTGTACTCTCCGCGCTTCCCACTTTGTCGCACTTGGTGCCCTCCCTCCGGCTATCAGAGTGTTGTGGTAAAAACCAGTAGCAAAAATCCAGTTTTAACGTCCACTTCTGATAGCGGGCGAATCGTGTTAACACCAGAGCGTCCACTATAAGCGATCGGGACTGTACCTCTAATTGTGGCCTGTAATTACTTGGCTGTGAGCCCCATTGTACAGTGAAAGGTATCAATATAATCAACACTCAAGAGGATCATCTGATTTCATTAATCCAACAGCTGTTTTCAAGTCTTATTCTACCATCATTTAACTTCAGGCAAAATACCAGGTGCATGATTTTCTTTTCTCTACAATATATTTACCGAAAGTACTTTTTAAGCCCTGTACTTCCTGAAAAATGACTTCCTTCTACATGCATTCAGGGTTTATTTTGCTCTGGTCATTAATGGTTGCGAAAGTCCCAAGGCCCACTTTTAACCTAACCTGCCCAATGTGAATGGGACGGGTTTGAGTCAGATGCCCTTTTTATGCCCCTCCCCCTCCAATGGAGAATAAAATTGGGTGGGGTGCCCAACCTAAGCCCACCCTGCTCCCCCCACCCCGGGCGGGTTAGGTTAAAATCGGGGCTTTAGCGTGAGGGTAAAAAGAGAAAACGTGTCGTGATTGGAGGAAAATATCAGACGTTTTGCTCGAGTGTAGGGATTATTTTTCTGTCAAATTGCTCCTCTATTGGAAGGCATCCAGCACACACTCACCGCACACTCGCTGCACACACTCACTGCACACTCGCTGCACACACTCACCGCACACTCGCTGCACACACTCACCGCACACTCGCTGCACACACTCACCGTGCACTTTCACTGCACTTATCTATTGCACACCCCCATTATTCCCAACAGCCACTCCAGCTGCTACAAGAATAGAAACCCAACCCAACAGCTCTCGTGGACAGGATAGTGTAACCCATGCCTCTCTCCAACAAGATACCCTGATCCTAAAGCACATTACCCAGCCATACCAGTATGTATAACTGTCAACAGACTGATCGTATCAAAGTATGTGTTACTGCAAGTGCTCTGTATGCAGAACTGTTCAACTGCAGCACTACGCAAACTGATGTGCAGTGCGGAAAAAGAACAAACTACTCAGTACCAAGGCACTGCTCTTGTTTCTGGTTCAATGCAGTCATCCACACGAGACAGTAAAACAGGAGATCGTTTTTTTTTTCCTGATCCAGGAGAGACTTGTTTCCCTCTCTGAAACCTGACTGCAAGCCACGTACAAGGGAGCATTTTTCTTCCCGCTGCTGCTGCTTCTGGCCCGTGGCTCCCGATCGGCGCCAATTAATTACTTCCACAGTCAATTGGAACTGTCACACGTGAAGAGGAGCAGATGAAAGGGGGCCACTTATCGGCCCAGTTTCCAGGCCCCACAATCACCGGCATTTAATTACTTCCACAGCTTGGCACGAGGGAATGGGAGTGAGTCTGGAGGAGGTAGGGGGTGGGCGCTCTGAGGAGCGAACTCAAGGAGAACTGGTGATGTACTGGAGAGACGTTTGAAATATTTGAATATTGTCCCACAACTATTATTGGCAACACATCGCTACAAGCTACAACACTTGCTTCAGATGTAAAAGGGAAAAGGTGACCAGATTATATATATTTACACTGTGGCTGGGTCAAAATATCATAACTCTATTATGATTGATTCCAGAGAAACCCACATATAACTCAAATAAAAAATGAATCTGATTCAACTGCGAAGTTCAGAGTGTTTCCCCTCCACTCCCATTGTATAGAATTTCCAAGCCAAGCATAACAGCTAAGGCTCACTTCCCAATGCAAGTCATTAATGTTCCTTGATTATCCATTTTTTTTTTTAAAAAAAAGCACAATTCATCAAACAAGAGTCAAGGCCACTGGCAAATCTCAACCCTGCTGCAGCAGCAAGTTTTACAAATCGAATCACATTTGTGTGAAGTATGTTTTGTATTAATTGGTCGCTCTTTGTTTAGATTGGAATCACAGAAAAAAAAAAGTACTGGTGCAGGAGTCTGCGAATTTGACTCGTTGCGATCCAAAGTTTAATGTAAATGCAGATCCGAGAATTAATGCCACAAGTAAACCATCTGTGGTCATGTTTAGAAATTCCTACTGAAGTCTTTCAGGATATCCTTGGGGCCGAAATCGCACTGTAACGTTGGGGCTGCCTTTACCCCGCTTTGCGCTGCTGATGGGGAACCTCGTCCAGCGCCAGCGCCGATCGCAACTTACCGCACGCGCTGCCCGTGATTTTCCCAGCACAGGCCGTGATTCCCAGATCTCCGATCGGTGATCCCAGGGCAAACTCGGAAAAGGACCCTCTATGCTTTGCGTGAATTTCCCTCGTCTGCTGTTTTGGTGAAAGCGTCAATCCCTTTATTGTACACAACACCCCCATTAAAGTGGCAAACGGATGAATTCCATCCAAACCCAAGGTCGGGGGGGGGGTCTATTTTGACTTTTGGTCGGCTGCCCATTGCAGGGGGTGAAGAGACCCTTGTGATTTTGAGGTCCCGGCCTCATTTAAATCTGGCAGGTGAGCTGCCGGGCGCAAAACAGGCATCACCGATCTCATTTAAATGAGGCCTGCAGCTCAATATCAGCTGGGTCTCGGGCCTACCTGTTCAGGTGCAGTGATCACAGGCTCCTGTATCAGAAAAGGTCAATTCTACTTACAAACCTGATGAACAATGAAACATCCCAGCCTTTCCCCATTGTCTTTGTAACATGCTCTGAACCTACGACAACAACACAGCTCCTTTAACATCGTAAGAACACCCCGACGCACTCCACTGCAACATTATCAGACAAAATTTGACACCGATCCACGTAAAGAGATATTAGGACAGGTTTGGTCAAAGAGGTAGGTTTTAAGGTGTGTTTTAAAGGAGCAGAGAGAGGCGGAGAGGTTTAGGGAAGGAATTCCAGAGCTTAGGACTTGGACAGCTGAAGGCACGGCCGCCAATGGTGGAGCAATTAAAATCGGGGATGCGCAAGAAGCCAGAATTGGAGGAACGCAGAGATCTCGGAGGGTTGTTGGGCTGGAGGAGGTGACAGAGATAGGGAGGGGCGAGGCCATGGAGGGGTTTGAACACAAGAAGGAGAATTTTAAATTCGAATGGTTGCCGGACCGGGAGCCAATGTAGGTTAGCAGTGTCCTGGCCAATATTTATCCATCAAACAACACCACCAAAACAGGTTAACTAATCATTCATCTTATTGCTGTTTGTGGGACCTTGAGTACAAGTTGACTACAGCATTTGTTTACTAAAACAACAGTGACTGCACTTCAGCAGAAGTTCATTAGCCTTAACGCACTTTGGGACGGCCTAAGGACGTGAAAGGTGCTATATAAATATAATTTCTTTCTTTACCCAGTAAGCTCGGGACTATGGAGAGTGAGGAGCTCAGCAAAAACTTATGTCAATCATGGCCTCAAACAAGTAGTGTCTACCTGGAGTTTAGATCATCCCGAATGGCAGGTAATATCTCACCTGGGTGTCACGCATAGATTCCCTTTGTGTCGTGCAACATGAATGACATTAACAGACCTTTCAAAAGAGATGACATTTGGGCTGCAAACACCATGATGTAATGTAACCTTTAATTGGGAAGGCCAATGTGGCTCTGTAGAAAGATACAGATAAATTACACAGGCGGTTTACTCAAGTACAATTTATTAAATCAATCGCGATCTCAAGAGACTTTGAGCTGAACTGCTGCCCAGTGCGTAAAGTTCTGCCAAACATCTGGAAAACCTATTTCATTCCAGAAGTCAATAAATATGAAGAACTCTCACTGGATGGTCAATACCATATTCCAATTCCCCACTCAGGATCCGGGGAATCTACCAATTCAGAAACAAATTACAGTGAACAGCTGTGTAGAAGGGACATGCATGTAAATTGGCAGCATCCAGATTATTTAATATTGTGAACATAACTTCAATTACGTTCCCTCTCTCCCCCATGGTATTAATTGAATAGTATAGCAGCGCTATCTTTAAACTGATGGCCACTCCTACTTTGCAAGTAAGGGATTCATGGCGTAATCTTCCAATCCTATAATTTAACCTTCCTAAGTTCATTGGCTTTCCTAATTAAAGGTTACATTACCTCAGAATGCTCTCAACTCTGATCTGAGCTTGATACCCAGCTGAGATAGTACCCATCTGATCTAAACTCCAGATAGATATTGGGAACTGTCATGGGTGCCACACTGCCATATTTATTAGCAACCTAAGTGACAGCTTGGCTCAGTTTGTGGGACTCTGGCCGCTGAGTCAGAAGTTTGTGGGTTCAAGCCCCACTCCAGAGACTTGAATGCATAATCTAGGCTGACACTTAGGTGCAGCAATGAGGGAGCGCTGCTTGTTCATATGGACTTAGATCCCAGGGCATTACGTGAAAAAGAGCAGGGGAGTTCTCCCAGCCAACATTTATCCTTCGACCAAAAACAGAATATCTCATCCTTTAATTTATTTGCTGTTCGTAGAAATTTGCTGAGTGCAAATTGGCTGCCATATTTCCCTACAGAACAACATGACTACACTTCAAATGTAATTCATTTGATGTGAAGTTCTTTGGCACATTCTGATATGAAAGGCGCTATACGTCTTTCATTCAATTTAGTACAATTCATATTTTTCCAATCCAGATAAATCCATAATTTTCCTCAGTCTTCCCTTCCTTCTTTAATCCAACTCTAACTGGCCTGAAATGCAGCTAGCCACATCCTACCTTGCAACAAGTCCTGCCTGTCCATCACTCTCGTCCTCATTGGCTCTCAGTTCCTTCACATATTAAATCAAAAACTCTTGTCCTCATCTTCAAATCCCCTCCATGGCTTTGCTCGGCCCCATCTCTATGATCTCCTTCAGCCATACGTCCTCTCCAACACCCCCTTGATCCACTGACTCTAGCTTTTTGTGCATCCCCCTTTCCCTTCGCCCCACCATTGTCAAAGCCTTTAGACTCATCAACCTTACTCTCTGGAACTCCCTCTCTAAGCTCATCTGCCTCTCCACTTCCCTCTCCACATTTAAAACCTTTTTGACCAAGCTTTCGGTCGATAGGACATGTTAGAGGGGTGACCAGAAACTTGGTCAAAGAGGTTGGGTTTTAAGGAGTGTCTTAAAGGAGGAGAGGGAGATGGAGCGATGGAGGGTTTTAAGCAGGGAATCCCAAAGCATAGGGCCTATGTAGCTGGAGACACGGCCGCCAATCGTGGAGTGAAGGCGGGGGAGGATGCACAAGAGGCCAAAGTCAGAGGAACGAAGAGTTCGGGCAGAGGGTTGTAGCACAGGAGAAGGGTAGAGAGGTAAGAAGGTGCAAGCCCATGGAGAGATTTAAACACAAGAATGAGAATTTTAAATTTGAGGTGTTGGGGAACCATAAGCCAATGCAGGTCAACCAAGTCAGGGATAGTGGACGAGTGGGACTTGATGCAGGATGAACTGGGATGAAGTTTATGGAGGGTGGAGGATAGCTTTGGAATAGTTGAGTTTGGAGGTGATAGAAGCATGTATGAGGGTATCTTTGGCTGATGAGCTAAGGTGGAGGGGAAGGCGGGTGATGCTATGGTAGTAGAATCTTTGTGATGGACAGAATGTGGGGTCAGAAGCTCAGCTTGGGTTCTAACAGGACACCAAGGTTAGAAACAGTCTGGTTCAGGCTGAGACAGTTGTCGGGTTGGGATGGACTCAGTGACGGGGGTAAAAGTTTGTGGCAGGGGCTGAAGATGATGGCTTTGTTCTTCCCAATATTTAGTTGGAGGAAATTACAACTCATCCAAGGTTGGATGCCAAGTGGTGCCAAGTGAGGTGGTGGAGAGGTAGAGTTGAGTGTCATCAGTGTACATGTGGAAGCTGACCCCATGATCTGCAAATGATGTTGACAAGAAGCAGCATGTAGATGATGATGAGGAGGGGGCCAAGAATGGATCCTGGAGGAATTGACAGGGTATAGGTGGGAAGAGAAGCCATTGCTAGAAGTGCTTTGCTTATAATCGGATAGGGAAGAGTGGGACTAAACAAGGATAGTCCCAGTGAGATGGACAACAGAGGAAGAGGCTTCTGAGGAGGATTGTGTTGTCGAGCATATCAGAGGCTGCAAGGATATTGCACGACTTTTGTAGACATAGAGAATGACATTCGTGACTTTTATGAAAATTACTTTCAATAAACAAAAGGTAAAACCATAATTTGATGGTTTGTTTTTGATATTTAGTGAGTGAGCTGGAAAGTTCCCACTTAATATTTTCTCGGAGAAGTAATTCATGGAATTTGACCCAACAGGTCAAGTGATTAACCATGTCTTGTTCAACTCTGATTATTTGTCAAAATTAACGATGACAAAAGTTACTGCTTAATATATTTAAATGTCATGCTGTACAATGTACAGTACTCACTGAAGCAGCTAAGACTTTTAATAGATTGTAACTGATTTCCTAGTCTGTCTGTCCCAAGGGCCTGGGCCAATGTATTTCCGCCGTCTAAAAAAAGTTCAAGAGTTGACGATTATCGTTGTATTTAGAGAAAAAAATGTAATATTTTGTTTGCATGTGCAAAATGTTTTCTACGGAATGGGTCAGAGTGCCTGTTACTCACTATAGAGCTGAGCTCCACTGCTAAAAGTAAAGGCCTAGCCCGGCCTCCTATGCCTGGCTTCCTTGCTGTCATGCATGAAGTCATGCTCAGTTTCACATAGATTGGTCTCTGGTATTAGTTTTACATTGTTCTGGCATGTTTGCCTGGTAAAGAAACAGTTTTTCAGGTGCCAGTTACGACTGCTTGCCCTGACACCCTGTCCAGGAGGAAATGTTCCTGTTCTTTCCGAGAACAGCTATGTTGATGTGGGTTGCACCCTAAGATGGACCAATTACAAGTGTTCCAGAGCTCGAAAGGGAAACAATAGCCCTTTATGTCTGAAGTGATGTGACAGGTGAGTGGGCGGCAATGACTTTCACTCATGGTAGAAAGTTCTTTACTCATCGTTTCTATTGGAAAAACATGAGCCCTCAGTTCAGAGCTGACTATTACACATAGGTCTTTGTGTGGAGATCAGGAGGTAACCCCAACACCAAATGTTGACTGACTCGATCACTGAAAACCAGAGACCTGAGAACACGGTGAAATATCTTCACAGCACCAGGTGACTTGGACCATCAGCATCTGACAAACCAATGGAAGAAAATACTTCATTGCCACTTAGTGTGGAATGAAACCATTTTAATTACTGCAGCCGTCTAATCAACAGAGGGCGGCTTAACTTTTCTGACATCCTGTATGTGTTTGTAATGCACATGCACTAACCATTGCCGTAGTGGGCCTATAGCAGTGTTGGCCTGATCCAGGAGACATCATCAGCGTTGATGATAGGATGTCCATTCTCCTCATATTTTTAAAGAGGCAATTTTGCACCACCTGTTTCTTACACATGTCTAAATATGGAGGTTTCCTGCAAAAAAACTGGGGGAAGGGGGTAATTTCTTTAGAAACGTATGGCATGGAAGAAGCCCATTCAGCCCATCGTGCGTGTGCTGGCACTTTGAAAGAGCTATCCAATTAGTTCTGCTCTCCCGATCTTTCCCAATAGCCCTGCCAATTCTTACTTTTCAAGTATTTATCCAATTCCCTTTTGAAAGTTACTACTGAATCTGCTTCCACCATCTTTTCAGGCAGCGCATTCCAGATCACAACAACTCGAATTATCAATGAAAAGGGAGAGACTGCTGAATCGCAGGGAGGATGAGCTACCTTGACTTTCCAAAATAGTTTTAATGACAACTGTACATTGTGTTTCTTCCCTTTATTCCTCTACTTGCTCTCTCTCTCTCTCTCTCTCTGTAGCTCCATTAGTCAGTCTAGTGTAATTTTAAAAATTGGCACAAATGATCCCGTTCCTGTACCTGGGGATTGCTTGGCTGCAGTGGACACAGAACGACGGGGTAGGGAGGAGTGCACATCAGTAAGGGAGCCCACCCGTTAATATTAATGGATGGAAGATGAGTTACGCTTCTCCCCACCTGATTTTCCCGTACTTGCTGGGTCCATGCGATTTAATAGCTCTATCTGCAGGAAGGAGAAAATCCATCCCAAAAACTTTTCTTTGCCGCTGAAGTCGACCCCATTACAATTATGGAATAAGCAGACTGTTAAAGAACAGGGTGTAGCCTCAGCAAACCAAAAGTCACAGATATTGAATAATCTGCCCTGGAATTCCTTCCCTGCTTCCTACATGGCTAGAGTAACAAAATGTAATTTTCTGAAATTTGGCTAGAGGGCAGGTTTTTATAGTAAAAAAAATCAATGTAGAATATTAGCTAATTTGCATCTTTCGTTCTTCATCAAATATCTCTGTGACGGTTCTTCCTGTTACCTAAAGAGCTCCCACTCCTAAACCATGTTTGAAACTGCCCCGTTGAACAAATGGTGGCACAGTCCTTCCAGGATTTCCCTCCTTTAAGTTTCTCCACCCTTCTTCTATTTGCGTTTCTCTCTCAGCTACACGTGAATGAAAGGAATTAAACCACTCAGAACACAGTGCAAAATAAACCAGCAATGCACCGATACACAGAGGTACAAAAATACACAGGTCACTAAAATGTAGAGGTCAGGTACAAATAATAATCAAAAAGGCTAATAGAATGTTATCTTTTATAACTAGAGGGCTAGAATATAAAGGGGAGGAAGTTTTGCTACAGCTATACAAAGCTCTGATTAGGCCACATCTGGAGCACCGTGTACAGTTCTGGTCACCGCACCTTAGAAAGGATATATTGGCCTTGGAAGGTGAGCAGTGCAGATTCACCAGAATGTTACCAGGGCTCCAAGGGTTAAATTATGAGGAGAGATTAAATGAACTAGGTTTGTATTCCCTGGAATATAGAAGGTTAAGGGGTGATATGATTGAGGTTTTTAGGATTTTGAAAGGAATTGACAGGGGAGAGAGGGAGAAACTTTTTCCACTGGTGGGGGAGTCTAGGACAATGGGACATAACCTTAAAGTCAGAACCAGGCCATTCAGGAGAGAAGTTAGGAAACACTTCTTCCCACAAAGGGTGGTAGAAGTGTGGAATTCTCTCCCACAAAAAGCAGTAGATGCTAGCTCAATTCATAATTTTAAATCTAAGATCGATAGATTTTTGCTAGCCGAGGGTATTAAGGGATATGGAGCCAAGGCGGGTGGATGGAGTTAGGATACAGATCAGCCATGATCGGAGTGAAAGGTCGGACAGGCTCCAATGACCTACTCATGCTCCTACGTTCCTATTTCAAACGCTGAATTTCACTTCTCGCACCTACCTTTTCTCCGGAATGAATGACTAATGAAAATGTATAATTCCGAAGCCTTGCATTCCTACAATTTAGAGGCTTTTCACCTCCATAATTACCAGGCTTAACTTTAGCTCTTCCTATGGCCCAAGAGAGCTTGTGGGGGGTGGGGGGCGGTGGTGGTGGTGAGTAGCCCCATGTTGGTAATTATGCCAATGGTCTATTGACATTGGGCAGTGACACTGCATTCACCCAACGTGGACCAAGGTTCTCAGTTCCCAACATGAATTTCAAACCTCAGCAACAGGTTTCCAACACAGTCAGGAAGGTAGTAATTAAGACCATTGATGGTTCGGGAGGACCAAATTCAATTCAAAATAGTGATGTTGCAGTTCCCACGTACAAACACGTCGAGCTGAGTTTTCACTAAAGGGACAACATTTAGAAAGAGGTCAGCAACATGACATTTGATCCTATTGTGGCTGCTGCCATCTTCTCCAGGAAGTAATGGTGAATGGGAGGTTAGGGTGCACACAATGAGAAGATGATGAGGAGAAGACCAAATCAACAGGAGAATGTCTACGCAGGGCCCATAATGTCAATACTGCAATTGACAGAGGAACAGCTTATGGGTATGGTAGCCTGGAGGTTATGGTACTGGACAACCCTGGTATAACCCAGAGGTCATGAGTTAAAATCCCATCATATCAAATTGTTGAAATTGAATTTGATAATTCTGGCCATTTGTGGCTAGCACCAGAAAATGATCTTGGAAGCTGCTGGATTGTTGTAAAAAAAACCCAACTAGGTCACTAATGGCCTTCACAGTAGGAAGCCAGCCTTCCTGACTTGGTCTAGCCTACATGTGACTCCAGCCCCACGCTATATGGTTGACTGTTAATGCTTTCAGGGCAACTAGAGATGGATGGTAAGTACTGCCTTGCAGTGTTGCCCATGAACAAATAATAAAAAAACATTCTGATCAGGTTGATGCTGTCCTGATAGGTAAATGCAGAAATTTGTTAAATGGCTACAGGTATCTTGAGTGTATCCTCTGTGAACTAGAAACTCACTTCCCTTCTGGCCAGTAGGTCCTGAACAATAAAGGACACTTCAGTATCTGCTAAACAGGACCTTCATGTCTTATTATGAGTCATTTCGCACACATAATTCCTCCATTAAGATGCTGTATGAATAATTGCCCCCCGAAGGATTCATATTGCAATGCCATAGTGCTTTTGGCACCCATTTTATTAGAACAGGAGTAGGCCATTCAGCCCCTCGAGCCTGCTCCGCCATTCAGTTAGATCATGGCTGATCTGTATCTTGACTCCATCTACCCGCCTTGGTCCCGTAGCCCTTAATCCCCTTGCCCAACAAAAATCTATCAATCCCAGTTTTGAAATTTTCAATTGACCCCCAGCCTGAACAGCTTTTTGGAGGAGGGAGTTCCAGATTTCCACTGCCCTTTGTGTGAAGAAGTGCTTCCTGACATCGTCCTTGAACGGCCCAGCTCTAATTTTAAGGTTATGCCCCCTTGTTCTGGACGCCCCCACCAGAGGAAATAGTTTCTATCTACCCTATCAACTCCTTTAATCATCTTAAACACCTCAATTAGATCACCCCTTAATCTTCTATACTCAAGGGAATACGAGCCTAGTCTCTGCAACCTGTCCTTATAATTTAACCCTGTTAGCTCCCGTATCATTCTGGTGAATCAGTGCTGCACCCCCTCCAAGGCCAATATGAGATGCGGTGCCCAGAACTGAACGCAATACTCTAAATGGGGGTCTAATCAGAACTTTATATAACTGAATCATAACTTCCACCCTTTTGTATTCCAGCCTCCTTGAGATAAAGGCCAACCCTGTATATATGCGTAAACCTCTCAGTGGTTTAAGTTAGCATTAATAAAGTGGTTTGGTTAGGTAATTAGGTTGAAACTAAACTGGGATAAACCAGCTGAAGCGATACTAAGGCTAGAGAGCAAGATGGGTGTGGCATTATGCAAATAAGTGACATGCACTATTAATAACAGTTTCAACTGCAGTTTTCACTTCAATGAAATCCCCCCTTTATTCCATCATACATCGTATGTACTAAAAAGCTCTGTCACTGTGTTAAGCTTCCTTTTAAATTCGATGCTTTGTGCTATTTCAATATATTCGAACTAACAAACGTTGGATCGGCTCAGAGCCTGATGTTTGGCTTGCTGCGCACTTCAAGCAAATAAAGTAATCAACTGGATTAGAGTTCTGAGCAAACACACCTGCAACATCTGTATTAGGTGTGACAGCCAAGCCTCACTTGTGGTTCTTTCTCCACCATGTTTGAATGCAGCCGCTAAACTAGACATTCTGAGGCCTGTCATTAACTTCATTTGTTTTCTTTTGTCTAGCATCTTTACAGTAGCAAGCCTCCCATTTGATTTTTGACTTTAATCCACCTTCTTTGATATATTTTTCCCCCTGCGGTTAAAGGACCTGGTGAAAGGTGAGCTGTACGTGGCATGATTCCCATCTCGGAAAGTTCAGACATGTAACAATTCTTGATTGCACAAACACTGCCCCCGAAAATGCAATCTCAGAAAATTAAACCTGGACGGGTGTATGTCGGGGCTCAGGGAGTTCAGGGGAATTCTAAAACTAGATGGCCTGTTAGCTCCTCGAGATAAGCCAGCGGGCACGCAGCTGTAAGGGAGTGAATTCAAAGGTCTTTTTCTACTCTTGTTTCAGCTCCTTTGTTTCGGCAACTGTTAGCCACGTCACTGGTACAGAAAGAGCAGCATGAGGCAGTGAAGAGCTCTATTGGAAACTGGCACTATCTGGCAGAGCCAGCTGGCAACAGACCACAGTCAATAGAAATTATAGAGAAGCCCATGGGCCCGATCATCCCAACGCCTTAATGAAGTGCGGAGGTGCCTCCCGAATACTGTCATTGCTCTTTTCCACCGTTGTTCCAATTAGGCAGGGAGAAGCTCAGAATAATAAAAACATAAGAAAAAGTGAAGGATGAGATTAAAAAAAACATTCATGAGCTCATCCATCTGTTGCATTTCAACTGTCAGCCTTGGCTCAGTGGGTAGCTCTCTCTCTCTCTCTCGGCTCTGAGTCAGAAGGTTGTGGGTTCAAAGCTCCACTCCAGAGAATTGAGCACAACATCTAGGCTGTCACTCCCAGTGCATACTGAGGGAGTGCTGCAATGTCGGAGGTGCCGTCTTTCGGATAAGACGTCCGCCCCATCAGGTGGACGTAAAAGATCCCATGGCACTATTTGAAGAAGAGAAGAGAGTTCTCCCCAGTGTCCTGGCTCATATTTATCCCTCAAATCGACACCACAAAAACAGACTGACTGGTCATTAATCTCATTACTGTTACTGGGACCTTGCTGCATTCAAGTTGGCTGGTGAGTTTGCCTGCATTACAACAGTGACTGCATTTCAAGGTACTTCATTGGTTGTGAAACGCTTGGGACAACCTGAGGGCATGAAGGGTGTTATGATCATAGTCATAGGGCTCTAAATTGGGCCGCGTAGCGCCCGTCGTTTCGGCGCTACACGGCCTCTCCGACATCCAAGATGGCGTCGTGGATGCGTATGCACGTTTCCAGCGTGACGTGCGCCAGGTGCCATCTTGGTATAGGAGTTAGCGCAGGTGCAGTTAACAAATGCTGGAATCATGTAAAGTAGGGAGAAAATGGCTTCAATCAGTGTGCAACGCTGATTTAAAGTGATAGACACCATTTTGGGACTTAACGCTCAACTCAACGCACAGTCTTAACCCCAACCATCTGAACGTATCTTAGAGTGCCTGGAGGACCCTCCACCAGGGCTATTTAAAGGGACCATGCAGGATTTCCAGGTTAGTCACTAGATTATTGCTTCTGGCTGCCGAGACATTTGTAACTGTTTTTGGAGGTCTCCTAGACTTCAATACTAGGACACGGGGACATAGCCTAACATTTAGAGCCAGAACGTGCAGGAGCGAAGTTAGGAAATGCTTCTACACGTAAAGGGTGGGAGACGTTTGGAACGCTCTTCTGCAGACGGCAGTTGATGCTAGCTCACTTGTGAATGTTAAATCTGAGATTGATAGATTTCTGTGAACCAAGGGTATTAAGGGAAATGGGGCTAAGACGGGAAATGGAGTGAGGTCACCGGTCCACCATGGTGGAACAGGCTCGAGGGGCTAAATTCCACGGCCACTTGCTGCCTCTTGATATGCGCCACCTTCTCCTATAAGAAAGCGGGACGTGTGTCTGGGTGATGTGCCTGTCATGGTTGAGCTGTTAGCGTGTGTGGCCTGTGAGTTGCTGGTGGGCGGCTTGAACTAGTGGTAATGTGTAAGGGTGAGAGGAAGCATCTGATTGGAAGAGTTGAGTACTGATGGGAAGAGTTTATTGGTATGTGGGGGATGGGGGGTGTAGTGCCTGGTGCAGTTGGTAGGAGACCCCACTTGACAGTTGACCTCACCTTGACCACTCATGTCAAAGCATTGAACTTCTTCCTGCACTGCATCCATGTTCATGATGCTGTGCGCCCAGCATTGACTGCGTCCCCCACTGCCTCCCACTGCCTTTTGAGTATATGTCTGGAGGGCCTCTTTCCCCACCCCCACTGCGTACATAGGATGTCCCTCCTTCTGTCCACCTCTTGCATCCAAGGTTTCCTGTGCATCAGCAGAGAACCTTGGTGCATGCGCTCTCACAGGCCTGGTACCAACGCAGATCGGCAGATTGGTGAGGTCTGGCGTGCAGATTGGAGGATGTGGGATTTAGTAGTGTGCAATCTTTATTCAATGTTTTAACATAACTCATCAGTGTGCAAACATATGGATGGGACCTGCATCTGTGTTTTACGTGTGTGATGTCTGATCTCCATTAAGACTCCGTACAGACAGTAGACTGTTATTTTCAGCAAATAACAGGTACCAGCGACCTTTAAGAGATTTGTAAGAAACATCCTCCCTTTAAGAGATTGAGCTCCCCCTGGTGGTGGAAAGTGCAAATTGCATTGATTCCACATGCAAGGCCCAGAATGGAAGGCCGATTGCAGGTAAGTCCTCAGGTGGGTCGAAACTTGCGTCCTGCCTGCGCAGTGGCCATTGGGCGCTGGGTAATAGCGCATCACGCTACATACGTCCAAATACGGCCCCTATCCAATTTTTTTTCCCCATAGTATGTTACAACAGCACAGAAGGAGGCCATTCGGCCAATTGTGCCTGTACCGTCTCTTTGAAAGAGCTATCCAATTAGTCCCACTCCTCCGCTCTTTCCCCGTAGCCCTGCAGATTTTTTCCCTTCAGGTACTTATCCAATTCCCCTTTGAAAGTTATTGCTGAATCTGCTTTTAATGCAAGTTGTTTCCTTCTTGCATACGTTCCATGAATTTAAATGTATGCAAAGTATTACCTGATGCATTTCTTGCTCAATGTCGGTTGCAAACCACAGGTGATACTTGGCACCCTGTTCACACTGCCATTCGCATGCTCCAAAAAAAAAACAAGTGCATCTTTCGGACCATCAGAGTTCCAATCAATTGATTTGATGATTTGTATTCAAGAGGGAGTCGTCGCCCAAAGAAGCAAGAGTAACATTTAGTGTTTAATGTGCTGTGCAAATCAGCAAAGAAAGATACAACCATGTCCTGTTTGGACACAGAAGTGGCTGGAGACTATCAGATGGGAGGAATGGCCCTCTGAGCCGTTATACATTTGCTAATGCTTCAAAAGAGAGAAAAGCTTCCCTGGAGGATGAATACAATTTGCCCACATCCGTGAACTGGTCTGTAAATTCAAACGTAACACAAGGGAAGCCAATTCATCACAAGACTGGCCACGCTGTCAGAGCAAAGTCACTTGACGGGTGTTATCAATTAATTAATTTCAGAACATGAAGCAAAGCACATGTCAAGCTTCAGAGACTGGGGCTGAACTTTCAGAAGTTTTCCATGAATTCATTCATGTCCAATCTATTGTTTTTTTTCGAAGTATTTGTAGATGTATGATTTCCAAGCGCAACGAGGGAAGATTTCTTGTGCGTGGACACAGTGAAATTTTAAACACATTTACAAAGAACACATTAATGATTTCATTAAAGCTGGCACACAGAGGAAATCTTCCCTCCATTGTTTCGAAGCCAATGCAGTCCTATGAGTTATTATAAATAGCCGCTGAGGACGAGTAATTTCAGTCGACATTAAGTGTGTGCCATAAGAACGCAAAAACAGGAAAAAGCCATGCAGCCCATCAAATGTGCTGTCCCCACAGACCATGTACAGTCAATGGGCCGGATTTTCCAACCCATAATCAGAGCATGAATGCTTAAAATGCACGCACCGAATTCGCACCAACGTCATTTTAGGGTTAACCTCCTTAATCCCTGCTCTAAAATAACACAGAGAGGAACCAGAAAATCGACCCCTTTGATCACTTTTTTCAGACAGGACGATGTTTATTTGGAACCTTCCTCCATGTGTGGGGTAGAGTCCGACGTAGGGGCAGATTGCACAGTGTCGCTGGAAGGAATGGGCTGAATGGCCTTTTCTTATTCTGGTTTACGTGTGTTGCGTCACGTGAGGTTCCGAATGAAAATTCCAAGGTCCTAGATTAAAGGGGATGAAATGGTGAAGTGAGACTTGTTTCTTGCGTGCAATTTGAAAGTGCTGCGAGTACTTGGTCATTGGTGTGTCTGTAACCCAGATTTCTCGCTGACCTGCAGCCGACCTTTGGACTGCAGCATTTGCAAAGTGAATAATGGACAGTGCTCTGCAGCAGTCTACAGAGCAGACTAATGAATCATAGGTATCTACGTTATCTACAAAATTACACAGGGGAAATTGATAGATTCAGGCCAAAAAGTACGTGCCAACTCAGACAAGGAGGTCGAGCGAATTTGACCAGAGATTCTTATTTCATTGCTTGGAGGAAGGTAGGCGTCTGATATTTTTCAGGCTTCTTTTAGGCAAATTAACCATCCAGTCACATACCAGCAAGTGCAAAAGACCAACAACAAAAACAACTTGCATTTATATAGCGCCCTTAACGTGGTGACAAGGCCCAAGGCGCTTCACAGGAGCTGTAATCAGAAAAAAAATGACACCCAGCCGCTTAAGGAGATATTAGGACAGGTGACCAAACGCTTGGTCAAAGTGGTAGGTTTTAAGGAGCGTCTTAAAGGAGGAGAGAGAGGCAGAGAGAGGTTTAGGGAGGGAATTCCAGAGCTTAGGGCCTAGGCAGCTGAAGATGGAGATCAAATAACGAATGAGTGCATAGTCATGTGCAATTTAATTTGGAAGCAGAAGAGGAATTTGTTCAGGAGCAGATTGAGCATTAGGCTTCAAGCAGTGAGAGTTAATAGTGTGTGCAGAGAAGGTCATGTCAGAATCTTTCCCTGTCAGAATAAATATAAAGTAGTGCACATGCTAAAATGAAATACAATTGCTTTTATTTCTATACTGAAGCTCTGACTGTTGATATCATACAATTTCTAACCGCACTTTTTATTTTGTTGGGGCATCTCTCTCCAGTCACGAACCTTTGTGTATAATTATTTTCACAGTATAACTGTTATCATATCCAGCTAGTTTTTTTCCCCTCACGTATTCTCTTTTAATCAGACTATTCCCACCCTCCCTTCCCTTTTATGGAAGTGTAGAATTGAATTTTTTTTGTAAAATTTCCCTTTTTAATCAGATTTTTTTTTCTATAATGTGACCTAATGATTATTTGAAAGGCCCGGCCTTTAGAGGGATTGTTTGAGTCGAGCGGATAAACAAGTGGGTTCACAGAATGTGCTGAGAAATTCCATCATGAGGAAAACCTGAAATTCTATGTCGAGGGAAGCCAGTTTTCTGATTAATGTTGAGCTCATATTTCCTTATTGTTTAAGTAGTGTACTTCAGACCCATTAGGGAAGTTCCTCCTGTACCGGTCTATTCACAGGAGTTGCTCGAGGGTTGGTATGCTGATGCAAGCATGTGTTAATGGCCAGCTCTTACAAATAAGCTATTTGATAACATGCGCGCACTTCTGCTTCCTTTACCAGGTGGTAGATTGGTCAGGTGTCTCCGAATTTACAATAATTTCTTTCTGTTGAGGAGCCGTGAATGTCTGAGCTCCGTAGAGCAAGACAGAAGATGAGGTAAATCAAGAAATGTGACACTGAACATATGAAGTATTTTGGTAGCACTCTCACCCGGAGGATGAAGTGGTCTCTTGGAGACTTCAACCCTGAGGCCTCATGGGTGAACCTGTGATCTCAAAGAGCGAAGAGTTTTATACTGGAAAAGAGCTTTCTTGTGGATTGTGCCTTCTCTCTATGCGGCCGACTGTTTCAGAGAGTTTCAGTAACGTCTATCAAAGTTAGAAGAGGTTGGCAGCGACGAATAACATTCCTTCCTTGTCTGATACTGCCAAAACCTGAAACCCTTAGCCGGCTTAAAACATTCAGCCACATAGAGAGAAGACGCAGTGCGAGACCAAACTGGTCATTCAGCTAGCTGTTGTTTGTGGGAACTTGATGTGCTCAAATTGGCGGCCACGCATGGCTATATAACAAAAAAGTGATTCATTGCATGTGAAACGCTTTAAAACATTACTGAGAGGTGTGAATAAGGTACTGTATAAATAGAAGTTTTGTTTTAGTTATTCATGCCACGTGGGCGCAGTTGGCAAGGCCACATTTGTTGACCATCCCTAGTTGCTCGGAAAAGGTGGTGTTGGGCCTTTTCCTTGAACTGCTGCAGTCTTTATGCTTTAAGAGGGGTTTCCCTAATGGATCTAAATTACACTCCTTAAACAGTGAAAAAAATACGAGCTGAACATAAATCAGAAAACTGGTTACCCTCAATGTAGAATTTGAGGTTTTCCTCACGACCACATCTCTTAGCACATCCTTGTCGATCCATTGCCAGCCATGGCTCAGAAAGTCGCCGGGAAACTAATGGGATCGGCTGCAACGCTGGTTTTTACAACCTGCTCGATTTTACTCTCTATTGAACTCAATTAATGTTATTATTTAATATTAGGCGGGGTGTAAAAGCAGCATTCCACCTGAACCCGTGGGATTCCTGCATCGCGAGTTAGCTTAAAATTGCACCCCACCCTCCCCCCGCTTTAGGCTCTGTGCCCAACCCAGGAATTGCATTGTTTAAATTTCACATGGCGAAGAACTAGCTAGATTATCTTCTCCAAAAGTCTTACAGATTGTCGAATCATGTGAGAGATACATTCAGTATAATTATCTCTCTTGTAAGTAAGTTTTAGCCTGAAAGTAATAGCGTGGTCAGGTGGTAGGCACCTCGTGTGGTCTATGGTGTGATATACCGTAGTTAAAGGGTCATTGTGATGCTATTCCACTCACGAGGGATCTCTACTCTCCCCTAATTCTCGCCTCTTGCGCATCCCCGATTTTAATCACTCCGCCATTGGCGGCCATGCCTTCAGCTGCCTAGGCGCTAAGCTCTGGAATTCCCTCCCTAAACCTCTCCAACTCTCTACCTCCCTTTCCTCTTTTAAGACGCTCCTTAAAACCTACCTCTTTGACCCAAGCTTTTGGTCACATGTCCTGATATCTCCTTATGCGGCTCGGTGACATATTTTGTTCCTGTGAAACGTTTTTACTACGTTCAAGGCGCTATACGAATGCAAGTTGCTGTTGTAGTTGTTACGGCATGGGTAAGGGCATCGGCTCCTGTTCATAAGAGATTCATGGGCAGATTTTCTGCAATACCGCCACCTGATTTTGGGTGTCAGTGAGGTGGCCGGAGTTGGGAGATGATTCTTCCGACTCCCTGGAGTCCATTGACACTGGTAATGATGGTGGATTTGAATACATCTGCCCATATTTGGCTAGCTGTATTCAAATTAAGCATTAAGGATAGGAATACATTGCTAAGGTGGCGGGGACAAGAGTTAAAGATTGGTTGCTTTGCCTAGTGGAATCAATCTCAAAAAAAATTAAAGGTAAGTATTTTTTTTTGTTCACCTGGGGCGCCACTAGGCACATTCCACAACCTTTGCCCTCTTTCCGCCAGCGGCGGCCGTCGCACAAATACTGCCAGGAGCACGTCGGGAACATAACAATGAACCTGGTTCGAGAAGATCCACTGGTGTTAGCGCCCCCTGGGGGTGGGGGGGTGGGGGGGGGGGCGGGTGGGCTTATAGCCCGTCCCGCCATCGATCTGGTGGGATTCCCATCAGATTGGGGAAAATCCGGCCTTTTGATCTGCCTGCGGTGGCTGCTGGCCATTGCCGTGAGCCGCAAACTAAGAGCGCTGGGAAGGAGCCCAAACTCCATGTTTCGTCCGCTAAACCCAACTAAGTGACAGCAACACAGCAGTGAAAGCCACTGAAGAATAAACCTGTCATATCTCCTCTATTTAGCGAGGGTTCACTACTGGGATTGTTTGTTCAGCTTGTTTTCTGGCGAATAACTTAAAATCATGAGGGCTCCACCATCTCAGATAAATCACAGCCAAATTACAATGCCTGTCTGCGTTTGCCAGATCTGACAAGGAAATGGATTCCACTTTCCTGTGGGTGAGATGCAGGTGCACCTCCAGTGGCAAGGAAAGGAGTCCTCGGCTCTTCTCAAAGACCAAGAGTAAATGGCTGCTCATCACCTTAGTCTCTGAAGGTCTTAGGGGCTTCTCAAAATTTGCTTTTCTTCACCAAGGGTACAGAATTGGTTGTAAAAAGTGTGATCTATAGGTTGGGTAGCCCCAAATACCAGCTTCATTACAGCTTCTGGAAGCATGTAGTGTTAATGTTTGTTATGGACAGAGTCCAGAATAAGCACTACTCTGGCACACATTACTGTCAGGGAGCTATATATCAATGCTCATCAAGACGGGATATGTTTACCCAAGCCAAAATTATAAAGACAATGCTAATGTTTAAGGGGATTTTTTTAAAATGACTTAATTATACTTCCTTTTAGTGATAAGTTGTGCTAGGTATACACTTCAAAGCCTCTCTAAATGTAGCCTGGTTCAGGCAAATTGAGCTAATTTTTTTTATTTGTTCTAGAGATGTGGGCAATATACAGCAAGGCAGCAGTTCTCGCCCATCCGTGTTTGCCCTCAGGTCCTTCAGAGTCAACCGTGGGATTGGAGTCACGTGTAAGGGTGGCAGATTCCCTTCCCTGATGGATATTAGTGAACCGGTTGGGTTTTTTTAGGACAAAGCCGGCAACTAGCCCAGAAATGGCCATTTTTATTTAAACCTCTTTTGCAAATGGGTGCAGTTGCTTAATGGTTTTCGTGCGAGACCAGCCACCCAGAGATTGGAATTTCAACAGCCACCATGGCCAGTTACGAAGGTGAATTTAATAAATCTAGAACTTGTAGGATAGCACCAGAAGCCGAATTGGGTTCACCAATGCCCTCCAGGGAAGGGAGCCAGCGACTCCGGTCCCACACTGTGTGGTTGACTCTTAATGCCCTCAGGGCAATGTGGGGTGGGCAATAACTACTGTGTTACATGGAATTTACAGCACAGAAACAGACTTCTTGGCCCAACAGGTCTGTGCTGGTGTTTATGCTCCACACGAGCCTCCTCCCACTCTGCTTCATCTAACCCTATCTGCATATCCTTCCATAATAAAAACAGAAAACACTCAGCAAATCAGGCAGCATATGTGCAGAAAGAAACAGAGTTCACGGGGCTGATTTTCGGGTGAAGAAGCGGGTGCGTTGGGGGCGGAGGTTGGGGGGGCTCCGAAAATCACTAAAATCAGGAGCGGGTTTGGAGCCCGGTTCCAACCCGCTGACTTCCGGGTTCCCCAGTGACGCGTCTGGGTGTGCGCGCACCTCCCGAATGCAGGAGTCCCACCGGCAATTAAAGCCGACGGGATGATAATTTGCATAGTTTCTCCGATAGTTGAGGTACTTGAATTATTTGATTGTGTGGAGATTTTGGCAGGGGTGCAATTTTGAAGGATCCTCAGCGTGTTTCCTGCACTGTGGGGAACACTCCCTGTTACAACAGACGTGTTTCAGCCAGCAGCTGGTGGGAGATGCAAAGGATTATTTGACAGGTGGGGGGAAAACGTCATTTATTGCAGTAGGGCACTCTGTCACTTCAGACAAAGTTTTGGCTGCAACACCTTTGTGTTTTCACTCAAAATTCTTACTTTCCACCTAAAACTCTGCTGTGCAAACATATTTCACTACTTTGTGGATCCGCTCAAACTCACACTGTCAGGATGGGAGGCGCCATGGCTGCATTCACCACTACACCCGAGGACGAGCAACATCACCAGCCTCGCCAGGCGCGGCATCCACCTCCGCCATGTGGAGCTCTACAGTGCTGCACCACAGGCACCTGCACAACAGCACGGAGGACAACAACAGAGAGAGCGATGTCGCAGGAGGCACTACCCTCACAACAGGGTCTGCAGACCGAGGCTCAGCTTCCTGGACCTCTCTGAGGAGCAGTGCATACGGAGGCTCAGGGTCAGTCGCCAGGTAGTCGCAGACATCTGCAGCCTCCTTCATGCCGAGCTGCTCCCGGCTGGGCCGAGCAGCATCTTCTTACCTGTCACTGTCATAGTCACCACTGCCCTCAACTTCTTCACCTCCAGATCATTCCAGGGTGCCACCGGGGACATCACCGGGGTCTCTCAGTCGTCTGCACACAAGTGTATAAGGCAGGTCACCGATTGCTTGTTTTGCAGGGCCTCGCACTATATCAACTTCCCCATGGATGGCCTCAGCCAGATGGAGAGGGCAGTGGGATTCCACGCTGTGGCTGGCTTCCCACGGGTGCAGGGTGTAATCGATTGTACCCGTATAGCAATACGAGCACCTCCACACGAGCCAGGACTGTTCATCAACAAGCAGGGCTATCACACCATCAACACTCAGCTCGTTTGTGACCACCGCAAGAGATTCCTTCACGTGTTGGCCACGATTTCTTCATCCTCCGGGAGTCCAACATCCCGCCTCTCTTCCACGCACCGAACACCCGTAAGGGCTGGCTCCTCGGGGACAAGGGATACCCCCTGCACACGTGGCTCATGACACCTCTGAGGAACCCCACCACCGAGCAACAGCGTTGATATAACGACAGCCACATCGTTACCAGGTCTACAATTGAGCAGGCTATAGGGCTGCTCAAAGTGCACTTCAGGTGCTTTGATCGTTCTGGGGGAGCGCTTCAATATGCACCAGACAGAGTGGGACGCATTATAGTTGTATGTTGTGCCCTGAACAACACGGCACAACAGAGAGGGGTGCCGCTGGAGGAGGCCCCATCCACATCTGCCACCCACATTGAGCAGGAGGAGAAGGAGGAGGAGGAGGAGGAGGAGGAGGAGGAGGAGCAACCCATGGGCAGAACAGCGGCTCACCTGGCTGCTCATGAGGCCAGGGAGTCACTAATATGTGAACGGTTCTCCTAACATCAGACAGTGTGAAGAGTCCAGTCCACACCACCCGGACAGAGCAGCGCCCACACCAGCACCCTCCCCTGCCCCCTGCACAAAACAGACCTGCAACTACACGTACACCCACTGTTGAGTGACCCAATGGGTGGCATCAAGTGTGGGCGTTCATGGTGAACCCCATGAAAGGGCCTTATTACAGAAGCCAGTCAAGAATGGCCAAGACGTGGCAGTAGTGGTGACAATAATAATATTTAATGTGAGTTTAACAAAAAGCAAACATAAATAAAAAACAAGACCAACCGTCAAACACCCTTGTGCATCCCCTTCGTGCTCACAAAACCTTCACCTTTCGCTTCCGACTATTCCTATTCAGTGCATCCCCTGAGGCTGCAGCTGAAGTAGCAGAGGTTGCTCTTGTTCATGACCTGACCGATTAGATTCTTTGGGCCGACGCCCTCTGGGTTTTGGTGCCCATGAGGGCCGCTCCAAAGACTGCTCCACCTGCACCTGTGCAGGGGCAGACTCGGCCACCTGGAGAGGGGGCAGCATCGCGGGTACTGGTTGAGAGAAGGGTAACGGGTGAGACGTGGGGGCGCTTTGAGTGACGTCCCCACTTCCATGTCCCCTTTCTCCATCATCCCTCTCCTGGGCCAGGCCCACACCACTCCTACCACTCTGCTGGACGACAGTTTGGAGGACACGTGTGAAGCCTTGTAAGCCCAGTGCTAGTGTATCTGCCCGCCTGTTTAAAGCGGCAGAATGTTGTTCACCCTAAGTCCGAACGGTCGCTGTCAAGGCCCAAATGGACTCATTTGTGAGCCATGCTTGAAGCTCGATGGAGGCTAGCCTTCCCTCCACCGCAGACATACCCGCACTTACCCGCGACACTACCTCAGAGATGCCCTCACGTCCCTGTGACAGCATCTCAGAGATTCCCTCCCGTACCTGTGCCGCCATTCCATTCAAGCAGGAGTTGGACTCCTCCATCCTCTGCGCGATTGTGGAGAGTGCGCGTGGCACCTATTCCAGCACCTCGCAAATGTGCTGCTGCCCCTCGATCATTCTCCTTTTAAAAGATGGCCCCCAGGATTCAGCATCTGTGTCCAGTTGAGCAGAGCCTGGAGAGGAGTGCTCCCACCAAGGCAGACCCTCCACAGCTGCCCCTGCCACCAATGTCTGGTCTTGCTCACGTGTGTGGTAACTCACCACGTGCGACCCCATCTAAGTGAGGACGGGGACCCACTGAGGTGTGTGTATCTGCGCTGGTGGATGGCTCGCTCAGATGTGTCGAAGACATCCCTCCTCCTCCTCACCTCATCCAGTCGCACCTGGAGTGAGGCATCACTAAATCTAGGAGAAGCCTTTCCCCTGGGCTGCTCCATTATGCTGTTTGGATTTTTGCTCCAGGAGCAGCCATTGGAGGACTGCCCCTTTAAATAGAGCTCTTCCAGTTGACAGCCTGTGATGCGGGTGCGCAGTCTGCCCGCTGCGCAGCTTTCAGACGGCAAACCCGGAAGCCACGTTAAGTGGCTTCAATTTACCCACGATCGCATGGGAAACAGGCAGATTTTATTGGGCAGGTTACCCACGGGCCCAATCGCCCCTCCACTGCCATCCCACCTCCCCGCTAATATCGGGGCCAATGTTTCAGGTCGATGACCTTTCATCCGAACTGGAAGAAGCCTAAAGATTTAACAGATTTGAAGCAAGTACAGAGTCACTTTCTCCCTCAAGTACTTATCTAGCTTAAAGGCATCGATGCTATTCGCCTCGACCATCCCATGTGGTAGCGAGTTCTACATTCCAACCACTCTCTGCTTAAAGAAGTTTCTCCTGAATATCCCAACAACAAAAGTAACTAATTATGTGAGGTTTGTCTCTAGAACTGAGTTTACTCTGACCAATGGGAACGCCGAAGTACCACCAAAAAGGGGCAAAAATCAAAAAACACAACGCGTTTACCTTAGAAATATTCTGCAAGATTTCAGCGGCGGTTGTCTGTTAACGAAATGACAAATTGCATCTGGACTTCATTATTTCCTCATTCCACCTTCAGGCATTGTAAAACTCGGGGTAGTAAAAATTAAAAAAAAATCACAAGACTGGTGGGTTTCAAAGGTCTTTTGAAATCTGAATTGGGCCAGAAGGATATTGGGCTCAGAGCCAAACTGTTCAAGAGCTACACATTGTTGTTGCTGAGACTAATGGCGGAATGGATTGGAATCCCATCCAATAAAGCTCGATTGCCTCTTGGTACAGTTTAATCAGGTTTGTTTAAAGGAGTTTGACTGCCAGGCACCCCATCTACCACCCTAAACATTCACTCCCTTCACCACCGGCGGACAGTGGCTGCAGTGTGTACCATCCACAGGATGCACTGCAGCAACTCGCCAAGGCTTCTTCGACAGCACCTCCCAAACCCGCGACCTCTACCACCTAGAAAGACAAGAGCAGCAGGTACATGGGAACAACACCCGCTGCACGTTCCCCTCCAAGTCACACACCATCCCGATTTGGAAATATATCGCCGTTCCTTCAGCGTCGTTGTGTCAAAATCCTGGAACTCCCTTCCTAACAGCATTGTGGGAGAACCTTCACCACACGGACTGCAGCGGTTCAAGAAGGCGGCTCACCACCACCTTCTCAAGGGCAATTAGAGATGGGCAATAAACACCAGCCTCGCCAGCGACGCCCACATCCCATGAACGAATAAAAAAAATGGCCTTGTCCTTGGGTCACTCCTAGTTACCAACTTTTATGGTCACCTGGAATTCTGCTCGTACAAATAAAATAAATTGTCAGTTCATCAAGGTGGAGGATGTCGGCGATGGGAGATGGAATAATATTGAACATTTCACACTCGGTTTCAGGTTATAAATAACACGGTTAAATGAAACAAAAGTGATGTTTCCTCTTGTGGGGGAGTCCAAAACTAGGGGTCATAAATATGATAGTCACTAATAAATCCAGTAAGGAAATCAGGAGAAACTTCTTTACTCGGAGAGTGGTTAGAATGTGGAACTTGCTGCCACAAGGAGTAGTTGAGGCGAATAGCACAGATGCATTGAAGGAGAAGCTAGATAAACACATGAAGGAGAAAGGAATAGAAGGAATATGCTGATAGGGTTGGTGAAGTAGGGTGGGAGGAGGCTCGTTGTGAGCATAAACACCAGCACAGACCAGTGGGCCGAATGGCCTGTTTCTGTGCTGTTAAATTCTATGTAAAGTAGAAAATAATGGATATGTGCAGGAGGTCGGTCAGAATCAGGTGTACCCTTATACTTGGGACATTAGCCAGATTTTTCACTTTACTGGTGCTGCTGATTTCCAGAAATTTCTGATTTTATTTATAGCTTTCCAGGTTTTTTTTTCTTGTTTATTTATACTGGTTAGATGAGGGCTGAATTCCCCTCTAAACTACCCTAGTGACTCTCCTGAAGCCCAACCAGATGGATGCACCCAGTGTGACATCTTCCATTTCCTACACCAGTTCCCTCAGCAACAATGTCAAATGATGTGCTGTTTCTTTTTGGTTTGGCCCTACACCTACCCGGATCTCAGCAAGAGTCAGATTTCTTTGACAAAACTCTAAACTGAAACTTAACCTTGTGCAAGAAATATCTGTCGTAGCATTGCCACAGGGCAAATAATGAACTGTTCTGTTATTAGGACATGCACTGGAAATAGTTTGGTCACTGTGAGCTCCAAATCTCTCCAAACTGGTGGAAAACGACATGCTGACAGATCATATTGCTCAGGCTAAAAAAAAAAATCAGTGCTCATTTGAATGTAAAATTATACAGAAGCAAAGGCAGACCAGAAAATAGCAGATTAAAAGAAGTATAGCCCTTAATTCTCACCATTATTTTAAAACTGATCTTCTCAAACCAAAGTAACAATCTTTTCTTTTGTAAGTGCACACCACTGCCCTCCCTGAGCTTTGTCTCACCGCAGCGACTTGTATGTGTGATGGAACTGCATGATCTGAACTAAAGAGTTAGGGAAATCTGGAATGCGCTACCTGAAAGGGTGGTGGAAGCAGATTCAATAATAACTTTCAAAAGGGAATTGGATAAATAATTGAAGGGGAAAAATTTGCAAGGCTCTGAGGAAAGAGCAGGGGAGTGGGACTAATTTGGAGAGCTCTTTCAAAGAGCCAGCAGAGGCATGATGGGGTGAATGGCCTCATTCTGTGCTGTACAATTCTATGATTCTATGATCTTCAATAGAGTTCATCACCATTATGAGCATTTAAGAGGAAGCTAGATGAGGGAGAAAGGAATAGAAGGATATGTCAATATGGTTAGATGAAGAAGGGAGGAAGGAGGCTCGTGTGGAGCATAAACGCTGGCATAGACCAGTTTCGATGTAACTCGATATAAACCGAGGCCAAGTCTGCCCTCTCAGATTGATGTAAAAGATCCCATGGCACTATTTCGAAGAAGAGCAGGGGAGTTCTCCCCGGTGTCCTGGCCAATATTTATCCCTCAACCAACAACACTAAATCAGATTGCCTGGTCATTTATCTCACTGCTGTTTTGTGGGATCTTGCTGTGCGCAAATTGGCTGCTGCGTTTCCTACATTGCAACAGTGGCTACACTTCAAAAGTATTTCACAGGAACCTTGGGATGTACTGAGGTCATTAAAGGCGCTATATAAATGCAAGGTCTTTCATTCTTTCTTCTTTTTGTTGCACAATTTAGTCAATTTACCCATTTTAAAGAAGAAAATGTAGAGAGTTTAATAAAGGTGGCTAAGAACCTGTTAACCAGGAAACTAAAATTCTGCAAACTGACAGAGAGGAGGTCAGCACAATCCAGAAATCAACATAATTTATGCTGCTTAATTTCTTGAATTGAAGGGATAATGGCAGCAAGGGTTTAATGAGATGAGATAGAGGTAGCTTAACACTAAGCTTTTCATGGTTATTGTTCAAAGCTCTTTCAGGCTTATAAATGAATCTTCTGACACTTGGGTTGTAAGAAGCAGGAGAATAAATGATGCCAAGGTATGTCTAAGTGAGGGTAATTGCTGACAATTTCAAAGCTTTAAGTGCCTAACACCCTGCTTAATTGCTTTTCTATGTATACATATTCTATACTTACGTAATATCATTGGGGGGAAGTCTTGGTTTAATCGTTTAACACGCTGCGGTTTTTCAGCTTTTTGGCCGATCGTTTCTATTTTTCTTTCTCTCTCAGCAATTTTCTCTCCTCCATCTCTTCCACTTGAGGGACACTGCGGCAGATTTTCCTGTTCCTGAGTCTGGGCACAGGAAAATCAGGCAAGGAGGATGGTAGGACTAACAGGGAACGCACCCACTTTCCTGCCACGGGACTGCTCCTTATTCCTTGTTGCTGCTCTGAGCCTCACCTTAATGTAGGAAATGTGGCAGCCAATTCGCACACTGCAAGGTCCCACAAACAGCGATGTGATAATGTCCAGATAATTTGTTTTTTTAGTGATGTTGGTTAAGGGGTAAATATTGGCCAGGACACCGGGGAGAACTCCCCCTGCTCTTCTTCGTAATAGTGCCATGGGATCTTTAACGTCCACCTGAGAGGGCAGACGTGGCCAGAAAAAGCCGTGCCCTTGGGGTTGTTTTAGGCTACCAGAAGTACTCATTAAAATTTGTTTATTTCCAATTCAAAACATAAGCCCCAGTGCTTCATATAATATATAGATCCATGCCTTAACTTGTGTTATTACAAATATCATCAGCACTAAGGCTGAACATAATGGAATATGCAAAACAATTCCACCTGTGAAACACATGCAAAACCTTGTCTGAATTATGAAAACACACCCACACATGGAAATACTTTCTTAATTTCTTTCCTTTATGCATCATTACCTATATTTGCAAAATCACAACAGGAAGTTTGCAATGATTGATATTAAAGGAATGTTGAAAGTGCAAAGCTCCCATTACATTGAATTACATAGAATTTACAGCAAATAAACAGGTCTGTGCTGGTGTTTCTGCTCCACATGAGCCTCCTCCCACCCTTCTTGATCTCACCCTATCAGCATAACCTTCTATTCCTTCCTCCCTCATGTGTTTATCTAGCTTCTCCTTAAATGCATCAATGCCAATCACCTCAACTACTCCATGTGGTAGTGAGTTCCACATTCTAACCATCTTGCTATCTGCATTTAATAATTAATTTATTTGTTCTGGGCAATGTTACATTCCTCGCTTTGTCTCTTTCTCTGTATCTTCACTTTGTCTCTTTCTCTGTATCTTCACTTTGTATCTTTCTCTGTATCTTCACTTTGTCTCCTTCTCTGTATCTTCACTTTGTCTCTTCACTTTGTCTCTTTCTCTGTATCTTCACTTTGTCTCCTACACTGTATCTTCACTTTGTATCTTTCTTTGTATCTTCACTTTGTCTCTTTCTTTGTATCTTCACTTTGTCTCCTACTCTGTATCTTCACTTTGTCTCTTTCTCTGTATCTTCACTTTGTCTCCTACTCTGTATCTTCACTTTGTCTCTTCACTTTGTCTCTTTCTCTGTATCTTCACTTTGTCTCCTACTCTGTATCTTCACTTTGTATCTTTCTTTGTATCTTCACTTTGTCTCTTTCTCTGTGTCTTCACTTTGTCTCTTTCTCTGTATCTTCACTTTGTCTCTTTCTCTGTATCTTCACTTTGTCTCTTTCTCTGTATCTTCACTTTGTCTCTTTCTCTGTATCTTCACTTTGTCTCTTTCTCTGTATCTTCACTTTGTATCTTTCTCTGTATCTTCACTTTGTCTCCTTCTCTGTATCTTCACTTTGTCTCTTCACTTTGTCTCTTTCTCTGTATCTTCACTTTGTCTCCTACTCTGTATCTTCACTTTGTATCTTTCTTTGTATCTTCACTTTGTCTCTTTCTCTGTATCTTCACTTTGTCTCCTACTCTGTATCTTCACTTTGTATCTTTCTTTGGATCTACACTTTGTCTCCTACTCTGTATCTTCACTTTGTCTCTTTCTCTGTATCTTCACTTTGTCTCCTACTCTGTATCTTCACTTTGTCTCTTCACTTTGTCTCTTTCTCTGTATCTTCACTTTGTCTCCTACTCTGTATCTTCACTTTGTATCTTTCTTTGTATCTTCACTTTGTCTCTTTCTCTGTGTCTTCACTTTGTCTCTTTCTCTGTATTTTCACTTTGTCTCTTTCTCTGTGTCTTCACTTTGTCTCTTTCTCTGTATCTTCACTTTGTCTCTTTCTCTGTATCTTCACTTTGTCTCTTTCTCTGTATCTTCACTTTGTCTCTTTCTCTGTATCTTCACTTTGTCTCTTTCTCTGTATCTTCACTTTGTCTCTTTCTCTGTATTTTCACTTTGTCTCTTTCTCTGTGTCTTCACTTTGTCTCTTTCTCTGTGTCTTCACCTTGTCTCTTTCTCTGTATCTTCACTTTGTCCCTTTCTCTGTATCTTCACTTTGTCTCTTTCTCTGTATCTTCACTTTGTCTCTTTCTCTGTGTCTTCACTTTGTCTCTTTCTCTGTATCTTCACTTTGTCTCTTTCTCTGTATCTTCACTTTGTCTCTTTCTCTGTATTTTCACTTTGTCTCTTTCTCTGTGTCTTCACTTTGTCTCTTTCTCTGTGTCTTCACCTTGTCTCTTTCTCTGTATCTTCACTTTGTCTCTTTCTCTGTATCTTCACTTTGTCTCTTTCTCTGTATCTTCACTTTGTCTCTTTCTCTGTGTCTTCACTTTGTCTCTTTCTCTGTGTCTTCACTTTGTCTCTTTCTCTGTGCGCTCACTTTGGGGCCGATTTTCGGATGGCCAAATTGGTTGCGTTGGGGGCGGGGGGCTCCGAAAATGGCGGAATCTAGGAGCGGGTTCGGAGCCCGGCTCCAACCCACTCACTTCCGGGTTCCCAGTGACGCGTTCGGGTGCGCGCGCAGTTCCCGCATGTGGGACTCCCACTGGCAATTAAAGCCGGCGGGATGATAATTTAGATAGTTATTTAGCTAGTTGAGGTGCTTAGCAGACCTCATTGAGTGGAGATTTTGGCAGGGGTGCAATTTTGAAGGATCCTCAGTGTGTTTCCCGTGCTGTGGGAAACACTCCCTGTTGGAGCAGACGTGTTTCATCCAGCAGCCAGTGGGAAATGCAAAGGATTATTTAACAGTTGGGGGGAAAACCTCATTTATTGCAGCAGGGCACTCTGTCACTTCAGACAAAGTTTTGGCTGCAACACCTTTGTCTTTCCACTCAAAATTAGTAATTTATACCCTGAACTCTGCTGTGCAAACACATTTACCTGCGTTGCGGACCCCCTCAAACTCACACCGTCAGGATGGGGGGGCACCATGGCTGCATTCATCACTTCATCCGAGGACGAGCAACGTCACCAGCCTCGCCAGGCACGCCGTCCACCTCCGCCACGTGGAGCTACACAATACAGTGCTGCGCCACAGGCACCTGCACAAAACAGACCTGCAACTACACATACACCCACTGTAGGGTGAGCCAATGGGTGGCATCAACTGTGGGTGTTCATGGTGAACCTCATGAAAGGGGCTTATTACACAAGCCAGTCAAAAATGGCCAAGACGTGGCAGTAGTGGTGACAATAATAATATTTAATGTGCCACTAACAAAAATCAAATATAAATAAAAAACATGACAAACCGTCAAACACCCTTGTGCATCCCCTTTGTGCTCACAAAACCTTTGCCTTACATTTGTGACTACTCCTACGCGGTGCTTCCCCTGTGGCTGCAGCAGAGGTGGTGGCAGGTTGCTCTTGTTCATGCCCTGAGCGATTAGATGCTTTGGGCCTACACCCTCTGGGTTTCAGTGCCCATGAGGGCCCCTCCAAAGACTGCTCCACCTGCACCTGTGCAAGGGCAGAATTGACCACCTGGAGAGGAGGCAGCATTGTGGGTACTGGTTGAGAGGGGGGCAGTGGGTTAGACGTGGGAGTGCTTTGAGTGGCGTCCCCACTTCCATGACCCCTTTCGCCATCATCCCTCTCCTGGGCCAGGCCCACATTACTCCTACCACTCTACTGGATGACAGTTTGGAGGACACGTGTGAAGCCTTGGAAGGCCAGTGCCAGAGCATCTGCCTGCCTGTTTAAGGTCGCAGAAAGTTGCTCAGCCTGAGTCTGAAGGGCCGCTGTCAGGGCCTCAATGGACTCATTGGTGAGCCGTGCTTGAAGCTCGATGGAGGCTAGGTTCCCTCCATCGCAGACATTCCCGCACTTACCCGCGACAATATCTCAGAGATGCCCTCATGTCCCTGTGATAGTATTTCAGAGATTCCCTCCCGTACCTGTGCCGCCATTCCAAAGTAGGAGTTGGACTCCTCCATCCTCCGCGCGATTGTGGAGAGTGCACATGGCACCTGTTCCAGCACCTCGCAAATGTGCTGCTGCCCCTCGATCATTCACCTTTTCATGGATGGCCCCCAGGGTTCAGCATCTGTGTCCAGCTGAGCAGAGCCTGGAGAGGAGTGCGTCCACCGATGCGGACTCTCCACAGCTGCCCCTGCCACCAGTGTCTGCTCGTGCTCACGAGTGTGGTGACTCACCATGTGCGACCCCAACTAAGTGAGGACAGGGACCCACCGAGGTGTGTGTATCTGCGCTGGTGGATGGCTCGCTCAGATGTGGCGGTGCCCCCTCAGAGGCCAGCAGGTCCTCTGAGGAATCGCCCTCCACCGTCACGGCGGTCGCTGAAGGCCCTGTAAGAGAACAGAAGGCAATATTAAGCACGATGACAGATGTTGAGGTGCTGAAGATGGCAAGGCATATTAACATCATTTGCTATTGTGAGTGCTGAATGTTAAAGTTCTGTCACCAGCCATTTGTCGGGTGGCAGTCTCGGCCTCCCCGATGGACAGGCACTCCAGGGTGCGGCTCACTTCAAGAGCCTCCTGCTCCGCGTCCATGAAGATGACCTGATGTTGCTGCCCCGCTCTGATCTTCGCCCTCTCCCGTGCATTCTGGGCTCTCTTCTCCTGTAAGGGGAGAAAGTAGAGAGGTGTGAGTGAGGGATGGTGACGTGGCCAACCGCTGAATGCATTGGTTTGGGTGAGGCTGACCATGAAAGAGATGCATCAGAAGGTGAGTGTGAGACAGAGCCATGACATTGTATGAGGATTGGGTTGAGTGGTAGTGGTGAGATGAGTACTGGGGAGGTGAGTAAGTGCAGGTAAGTTGAGGATGAGCTTTGAGTGGGTGTGAGGAGTGATGTGATAGAGTAGTGTTGTACAGAATGAGTTGTGGGGTGGGGGCGGTGATGTGGAAGATGGAGTGTAGGAGAATGAGTAAGTGTACTCACTGTGGCTGACCTAGTTAGGTCACTGAAGCGCTTCCTGCACTGGATCCAGCTGCAGGATACGTTGCTGCTGCTGCTGACCTCCTCTGCCACCTCGAGCCAGGCCTTCTTGGTGGCAGAGACAGGCCACTTCCTCCTGTCCGCCGGGTAGAAAATATCCCTCC
This sequence comes from Heptranchias perlo, assembly GCF_035084215.1. NCBI lineage: Eukaryota > Metazoa > Chordata > Chondrichthyes > Hexanchiformes > Hexanchidae > Heptranchias > Heptranchias perlo. The sequence continues at coordinate 40,964,771 of NC_090349.1, forward strand.
TCCTCCTCACCCCATCCAGTAAGTCCTGGAGTGAGGCATCAGTAAATCTGGGAGCAGCCTTTCCCCTGGGCTGCTCCATTCTATAATTTTGGTTCTTTGCTGCAGGAGCAGCTTTGGAGGACTGCCCCTTTAAGTAGGGCTCCTCCAGCTGACAGCCTGTGATGCGGGTGCGCAGTCCGCCCGCTGCGCAGATTTCAACCGGAAGCCAAGGTAAGTGGCTTCAATTCACCCGCAATCGCGTGGGGAACGGACAGATTTCACTGGGCGGGTTACCCGCGCGCCCAGTCGCGCTCCCCGGCCCCCCGCTGACATCCCGCCTCCCTGGTAATATCGGGGCCCTTGTCTCTTTCTCCGTGCCCTCACTTTGTCTCTTTCTCTGTTGTTTCATGTGACGAGTGAACTAAGTGCTTTCTAGCATCACAAGTTGTATCATTTTCAGTACGTCTGTGCTTTTAAGTCGTTTGTTTAATTTAAGCAATTTTTAATGTTACTATTTACCTTCACGATTCAACAAACAGCTCTGAGAAAAATAGAATATATTTTTTTTAAATTAATTGGTGTTTAGCAGAATTCCACATGGCCTCCTTATCCAAACATAAACAGATTCTGATTTTGGTAAGCTTATGATGAGTTCTCATAAAAACTAGTAAGTCTGAAAACTTGTCTATCAAAAAGCAACTTGCTTACACTCTGGCCTGGAGTTTCCTCCGTGGGCACAACCCGCAGGTTAGACCCGAAAATGCGCCCAATGTTGCGCCCATTTTGCCAATGTCAAAAAACGCCCAATCTCATCAGAATACTCCTGAACTTAAAACGGGCATAAATCAGCAGAAACAATGGGGTGACCAGGAAACCGGCAAACCCATACCAGTACATTTCTTCATTTTATGTCTTAAAGTTTAAGTTTCAACTCATTAAACCATTATTCAAGCACCACTAGGCACAGCATGTTTAAGAACCTCCAATCGGGGAAGCTTTTCAATTTTTAATGTGACTTATACCGATGCCATAAAAATGCATTCAAAGGAACAGAAATTACAGTGCAGTCTTAATGAGGAAAAACGCTCAAACAATTGCAATTAAAAGACAAGAAGAAATGACTTGGTTTCCGGCTGCATCTGAAAATCTGGCCGCAATGTTAGGAGACACCTCCCCGCCTCCCCCCGAACAAGTGCAATTGCAAGAGTTGGGGGCGTGGCCAGTTTTGTGGGCGGAGATTCGTTCAGACGGAGGGTTTGATGGAAGGACGTAAACGACCGAGGAGACTTGAGCATATTGTAGTTCCGCGCGTACCTCACTTACGCCCAAAATTCTGCGATCTTTTAAGGCGCGTCATTGGTTTGCACCCAGATCATGGGTATTTCTGGGTGCAAATGCAAAGGAAACTCCAGGTCTCTCTTTGTGGTACAGTGATTAAAATAATAAATTAAATGTTAAGTATCATCATCATTTCTGGCTAGTTGAAAAAATTATCAGCAAAGCCATGCCCTACCACATCTTGGCCAATGTATGTTACAGGATGAAAGAAAAAGAGAGCTCTTATACCAGCCTCTGAGTCAGATGGTTGTGGGTTCAAGTCCCACTCCAGAGACTTGAGCACATAATCTAGCTGAGTACTGAGGGAGTGCTGCACTGTCAGAGGTGCCGTCTTTCGGATGGCATGTTAAAACGAGGGCCCGTCTGCCCTCTTGGGTGAACGTAAAGGATCCCATGGCACTATTCGAGGAAAAGCATGGGAGTTCTCCCCGATATCTTGGCCAATTTCTTTCCTCAACCAACATCGCTAAAACAGACGATCTGGTCAGTATCACATTGCTGTTTGTGGGACCTTGCTGTGCGCAAATTGGCTGCCGCGTTCCCTGCATTAAAACGGAGGCTACCCTTCAAAAGTACATTATTGGTTGTAAAGCACTTTGGGATGTCCTGAGGTCAGGAAAGGTGCTATATAAATGCGAGTCCTTCTTATAGTAGGGTTGGGCCTGATGCTGGACCTACATCTGACAGTCTGAGAGTTATCCAATTCGGAGCTGGTCTTAGATGTGGATCTCAAATGACCCTATCTCACCAAACAAAAATAATTACTTAAGAGGAAGGTAATATGGCAAGATCACCACATATTCCAGTGGGGGAAGAGTTCACACTGTGGGCAGAATGAGCAGACACCAAATCAAAGCGAACTTTTGTGACGTAGTTTTGAAACTTTTAACTTTTATAAATAAAACCATGGTTTAAAAATGACTTAGTTGTGGCATTCAACATCGACATTTCTATGCTATCAGTTGCATTGTTCATTCTTACTCTACCAACCTGGTAAAGTATCTTGCAAACCGCATCAATGTGGCTATGAGCCACATTGATGCGGCAGAGAGTAGGGATAATGGGTAGGTACTCACATTGGCAGGATGTGACTAGTGGAGTCCCGCAGGGATCTGTCTTGGGGCCTCAATTATTCACAATATTTATTAACGACTTAGACGAAGGCATAGAAAGTCTCATATCTAAGTTTGCCGATGACACAAAGATTGGTGGCATTGTAAGCAGTTTAGATGAAAACATAAAATTACAAAGCGATATTGATAGATTAGGTGAATGGGCAAAACTGTGGCAAATGGAATTCAATGTAGACAAATGTGAGGTCATCCACTTTGGATCAAAAAAGGATAGAACAGGGTACTTTCTAAATGGTAAAAAGTTAAAAACAGTGGCTGTCCAAAGGGACTTAGGGGTTCAGGTACATAGATCATTGAAGTGTCATGAACAGGTGCAGAAAATAATCAATAAGGCTAATGGAATGCTGGCCTTTATATCTAGAGGACTAGAGTACAAGGGGGCAGAAGTTATGCTGCAGCTATACAAAACCCTGGTTAGACCGCACCTGGAGTACTGTGAGCAGTTCTGGGCACCGCACCTTCGGAAGGACATATTGGCCTTGGAGGGAGTGCAGCGTAGGTTTACTAGAATGATACCCGGACTTCAAGGGTTAAGTTACGAGGAGAGATTACACAAATTGGGGTTGTATTCTCTGGAGTTTAGAAGGTTACGGGGTGATCTGATCGAAGTTTATAAGATATTAAGGGGAACGGATAGGGTGGATAGAGAGAAACTATTTCCGCTGGTTGGGGATTTTAGGAGTAGGGGGCACAGTCTAAAAATTAGAGCCAGACCTTTCAGGAGCGAGATTAGAAAACATTTCTACACACAAAGGATGGTAGAAGTTTGGAACTCTCTTCCGCAAACGGCAATTGATACTAGCTCAATTGCTAAATTTAAATGTGAGATAGATAGCTTTTTGGCAACCAAAGGTATTAAGGGATATGGGCCAAAGGCAGGTATATGGAGTTAGATCACAGATCAGCCATGATCTTATCAAATGGCGGAGCAGGCACAAGGGGCTGAATGGCCTACTCTTGTTCCTATGTTCTATGTTCCTATGAGGCCCCTTTAAGTAGGCCATAAAAGGAAATAGTCCTTGACACAACAGACTGGGGAATAACTAAAATGAGGATGGGACTAAATTTTAGTGTTGAATGTAGTCAGTTTGTTTTTTTTGTGAAGGTGTCTCTGTGGGATTCTGGCGTGTCCAGACTTGAAGGAGTTCAGCCTTCAATTTTAGAAAACCCAGGGTGAATGAAGCTTCAAATGGCCTGGGCCTAAACCCAGTCCAACGAGCAGCTGGAGTTCATGAAGAATCTTTTTTAATGGAAGGGCAGTTGTTTATCCTCATGGCTCCTGACAAGGGGAAGATAAATTGCCTCTGTTTAACTTCTGGAGTCTTCCGTGGAATTTTTCACCATTTTCTTTTCTCTCTCTCTCTCTCAAGCCCCTTTGAATAACAAAGTAAGCTGTTTTGACATCAAGGTAGTGAACAGGAAGCATAAAGAGGGGGTGGGAGGATGCAAGCGATAAGATAACCTGAAGTCTGGGAGCATTTTCCCTTGACGTGCTCTGCTGACAGAAACAGATGGAAGCCGTACAGAACCGCTAACGGAAATTTAGAAGAACGATTGCCTATCTATTCCAGGTTGAACTCAATCTGGTCTTTGTAGTGAAGAATCTCACAGTGACAGTTATTGAACTATTTTTTTTCAACAGGCCCTCTTATATAGTTGCACTTTGAGAGTCATTTCCGCACGTTGAGAGCTAGTGGGAGGCCTGCCAGTGTCTCAGTGCAAATAATCCCCGCAGAGAGAGGTTTCTTCCAGAGAAGAAATAAATGAAGAAAGCAGCAATAATTCAGCTTTCGAAGCTGAGGTTCTGAAGCGTTCTCTTTGAGCTTTTGAACAGATGTCGCTTTAAAGGGGCACTGCCTTCCCGGTAAAGTGTTTGACAGACTGTTACTCTCACAATGCGCTAATGGGAGATACTTTGAAACATATCATCGTGTGAGTTATTGATTCTTAAATGGCGCTTAAAAATGCACCGTCATCTGTTTCTGGGGAGGTTTTTTGGCAACTCGAATATGCAGAGTGCGGAATGCCTGCTTGTGACGAATATTTGCTTTGGTGGATAGCTACCCCCCCCCCCACACAGCTTTCAAAACTCTCGCTGGCCCACCAGATCCTTGTGGAAGAAATAATGTTCTAAACACAATAATAACTTGTCATTCATCCCCTTCAGGCAATTCCTTCTGATTTTCTAAAAGTTGCCAATCTCTCCTTCCCTCCTCCTTCTTATCTTTTTGGATATAAGAAGATATCTTCTTATGCATCTTGGAAGAATGAGGAGATGCAATATAAACTAAATGATGCCATTTTAAGGGGGGTACAGGAACAGGGGGGCCTGGGGGTTCACATATACAAATCTTTGAAGTTGACATGGACAAGGTGCAGAGGAGATTTTACTAAATGGTAACAGGGATTTCAGTTCTGTGGAGAGATTGGAGAAGCTGGGATTGTCCTCCTCAGAGCAGAGAAGGTTAAGGGGTGATTTAAAAGAGGTGTTCAAAATTATGAAGGGTTTTGATGGAGTAAATAAGGAGAAACTGTTTCCACTGGTGAGAGGGTTGGTAACCAAAGGGCACAGATTTAAGATAATTGGCAGAGGGGAGATGTGGAGAATTTTTTTTACACAGTGAGTTGTTATGATCTGGAACGCACTGCCTGAAAGGGTGGTGGAAGCAGATTCAATAGTAACTTCAAAAAGGGAATTAGATAAATACTTGAAAAGGAAAAATTTGCAGGGGAGTGGGACTAATTGCATGGCTCTTTCAAAGAGCCAGCACAGGCACGATGGGCCGAATGGCCTCATTCTGTGCTGTATGATTCTATGACTGTACGGTTCTATGATTTTCAATAGAGTTCATCACCACTGCCGACAACCCTTCAGCTAGGACCGGCTACTCTGATGGACAATTGCTGTGTGTGCTGATATATAATGGCCAGCCATCGCATGACATGTTTTAATAATGGTGGAGCCAATTTACGGTCAGCAATTTTCTTTTTTCCCCTTTTTACTCATATCAAGGAACAGCACTCACTAAAGCAAGACTGGGTATCACTCTTACTGCTAAGGCAGAAGGTTGTGGGTTCAAATCTCACACCAGAGACCTAAACACATAATTGCAAGGCTGACTCTCCCATTGCTGGTACTGAGGGAGCACTGCACTCGCAGAGGTGCCATCTTTTGGATGAGATGTTAAACTGAGGCCCATCTGCCCTCCCAGATGGACGTAAAAGATCCCACAGCAATATTTTGAAGAAGATAAGGGGAGTTCTCCCCGGTGTCCTGGCCAATATTTATCTGCCAAGAACAGATTATCTGGTCATTATCACTTTGCTGTTTGTGGGATCTTGCTGTGCGCAAAATGGGCTGCCGCGTTTCCTACATTGCAACAGTGACTACACCTCAAAAAGTACTTCATTGGCTGCAAAGCCCTTTGGGACGTCCTGAGGTTGTGAAAGGCGCTATATAAATGCATAGTCTTTCTTGCTTTCTTTCTATATGCGTATCTGGGTGGAATTGAAAGTAAAAGCAATTGGATTGAATTTTCCGGAGTGGACGTCACATAAACCCCCTTGGGCATCATGACTTGGGACTTGTTATGTTAAGGTCTGGGGAAGGTGTCACATGGAGTCGCATGTGATCTCACCATTGAGACCACTCGTGTTCGGCTTTGGAGTGGGTGTCACATGTAGCCACATGTGCCCTTTTGAATTGAGACCAGTTATGTGAGGTAGAGTCAACGTGTGGGTGTTGTTTGGAAAGCGATTGGAGCAGCTATAGGGGTAGAGAGGTAATAGGGGCAGACTTTCCTGTATTCACAGCTTTTAAACCGAACAGTTTTCTGTCGTTTGTTTTTGATTTTATTTTTTATAAAAGGCAGAGTATTGCCCTAACCTGGCCCCTACTCTGGGTATCGTCGAGCGCAAGGAAAGTGAGTGCCCTTTTTTTAAAACAAACCCATTACGATATTCACCCGCAACTGGAAAAGGCGCCCGACAGAAAGCGTCAGCGCTAACCTTCGGGCGTTAGCAGTTCCCCAAACATGACCGAGGAGACAGGAGGAGAGACGAACGCTGCAGCTTAGGCTGGTTTGAGGGGAACAATAAAGGCAGCAGCCGCATATTTTAAAGCTGTCACGCAGGGAATGCACCAGAGTCGAGTCACCGAATACCAGGCCTTTGATCTGACAAAAAAAAAACTTTAGGGAAAGCACTTTTTAAAAAATTTTTGACTGATGCCAGCTAAAGTAAGTGTAAAAAAAAAATGAATACCTTCGGTTCAACAAAGAACGAGCCTACAAGACAGTGACTAATGAAGAGGCTGAATTCCCCTCAGTGTTTCGTGGTGAGAATGTGTTTTTATCCGTTCTGTCTACCTGACAAAAATGGTTCCAATTGAACTACTGTAATGAAGAGAGAAAAGGCAGCAGGTAGTGTCCACTTGAATGAAAATGAATCCTAGGTGGGGTAGCATGCTGGTGTGCTGTTTCGAATCCTTCCCATGCAGGTACTTGCTCGAATACAAGTGCCTGTCAGTGATGTTGGGGGGTGGAGGCGTGGGGTCAGAATTAATTTGAGGCAGTGGAGATCAGGTAGATTATATACCTGCATGATGGGCCCCTCACCTTATTTAGAATCAGCTGACTGAAACCTAAACAAGCCGACCCAGCAACATCAGGGCAGATTGAGTCAAACAAGGGCCTGCTGTGGTGCCCTGATAGAATGATTTTGTTCCTCTCGCTATGGAGTATTTTCACCCTGTTGGTGGAAAGTGTGATTCGTTATTAACAACACAAACCACATTCGGGGGCGTGGTGGGGGGCCTACAAACGAGCCCCCACCCAAATAGTGTTGCCAACTCTGGTTGAATGTATTCCTGGAGGTTCCATCACATGACCTCCTGCCTCCAACCGTTGGCCATTGGTCGCCCAACATGTCCACCCTCACGGTGCCCCCCCCCTAGCCCACGGCCAACAAGAAAATAAACATGTTACCCGATTGGATGATTCTCGTCTCTCAGTCAAACAACCTTTTTTCCCCCATCTCTAATATTTTTATAACTAATAAACAGAAGTGTTCAAAGAAAATTAAAAAAATAAACCATTTTTTAAAAATTCCCCTCTGATTTTTCTCCCGGATGTTTGCTCGCAGCAGTGTCCTGGAGATTAATCGTCAATTCCTGAAGACGCCAGGACAATCCTGGAGGGTTGGCAACCGATGTACAAACAGTAATGGTGGCTTTTCACTATCAGACGACCAAACTGGTGGTTCCTGTCACCTTAATAATACAGGTTACTCCAAGTGGAAGGAGAGTTCAGGGGGTAGCACCTTTCTGTTCAAAGTTCTCCCCTAATCTCACTCTCAAAATAATATTGTTATATTATTAACAATAATTACATTCCTTTGGTTTTGTTACCTCATGGAGACCTGCCATTTTAGGTCACCGAGCCCTCCACAGTGACCCCAACCACATTGCTGATATTCTAAAGGGAGTTGCCAACCTTTGAACTTCACCAAATCAGATCACTTTGATTGAGTTTATAACAGGCTGAACATCGAAGTGTTTGGCAAATCTTTGTTTTTAATTTAGGGAAGGAGAACGGTCGAGCATAATTCTTGTTCCGATGATATTACACGCAAATGACACGCTAATGTTTTGTCTGATAACCCGCTCCAGTGAAGCGCGTTTTACTATGTTAAAGGCGCTATATAAATGCAGGTTGATGTCACCGCATCCTATTTTGACAAATAGAAGATAAAGCCCTCCCAAATTTCCAGGGGTTGCATTGCCCCTTTAAAAGGTACCAAAGCCTGAATTTAACGTGTGTGTGTGGGTTCGAAAGGCATTCACCACTGGAATCAGTTGCCGTTTGTGTTCAATTACTGTTTCGTGTGAGGTACCAACTGTCTTCACAAATTAGAAGTGCAAACAGGAAGTTCTTGCTATAAGCTCTTCCTGTGCTGGGAATTGCCGACTGCCCTAATGGATCTCTTCAATCTTTGATTTTTTTTTTGCTGTTGTTGCATAAATAATGTTTTTTTTTCATTAAAAAATAAATAGATTGCTTGGAACATTGACTTCCTGTCTATGATACAGGAACTTTCTGTCAACGGCCACATTAGAACTTCTGAAGGAAAGAAAAAGCCCAATGAGTATGACCCAGGCCTCAAGAACACAAAGGGCTATGTGCAGCCATGACCTGTTAAGCATCATTGAAATATGGCCCACTAATGGGAAATGACCAACCCAGTTCTTCCACATTAGAATTTAAGAAGTATTGGCAATTTAAAGAATCAGCAGGCTAATTATTTTGTTTCCTTTGTTTGCCGATTGTTCTACCAGACCACGGAGCTTAAATAACAAGCTTCCGTAGGATGCATGCACTCCTCATTGGGGATTTACTACATATGGGCGAGTATCTCTTGTTATTTATAAAGCGTTTCTCTACCGTTTGATCAGGTTGAAAGTACTTACAGTCAGAGGGAGCTGAACTAATGTGACTTTCTCCTACCGATATCCCCACCATCACAGAAGCCAGTCTTCAGCCAATTCGATTCACTCCACGTGATATCAAGAAACGGCTGAGTGCACTGGATACAGCAAAGGCTATGGGCCCCGACAACATCCCAGCTGTAGTGCTGAAGACTTGTGCTCCAGAACTAGCTGCGCCTCTAGCCAAGCTGTTCCAGTACAGCTACAACACTGGCATCTACCCGACAATGTGAAAAATTGCCCAGGTATGTCCTGTCCACAAAAAGGAGGACAAATCCAATCCGGCCAATTACCGCCCCATCAGTCCACTCTCAATCATCAGCAAAGTGATGGACGGTGTCGTCGACAGTGCTATCAAGCGGCACTTACTCACCAATAACCTGCTCACCGATGCTCAGTTTGGGTTCCGCCAGGACCACTCTGCTCCAGACCTTGGTCCAAACATGGACAAAAGAGCTGAATTCCAGAGGTGAGGTGAGAGTGACTGCCCTTGACATTAAGGCAGCATTTGACCGAGTGTGGCACCAGGGAGCCCCAGTAAAATTGAAGTCAATGGGAATCAGGGGGAAAACTCTCCGGTGGCTGGAGTCATACCTAGCACAAAGGAAGATGGTAGTGGTTGTTGGAGGCCAATCATCTCAGCCCCGGGCATTGCTGCAGGAGTTCCTCAAGGCAGTGTCCTAGGCCCAACCATCTTCAGCTGCTTCATCAATGACCTTCCCTCCATCATAAGGTCAGAAATGGGGATGTTCGCTGATGATTGCACAGTATTCAGTTCCATTCACAACCCCTCAAATAATGAAGCAGTCCGAGCCTGCATGCAGCAAGACCTGGACAACATCCAGGCTTGGGCTCATAAGTGGCAAGTAACATTCGCGCCAGATAAGTGCCAGGCAATGACCATCTCCAACAAGAGAGAGTCTAACCACCTCCCCATGACATTCAACAGCATTATCATCGCCGAATCCCCCACCATCAACATCCTGGGGGTCACCATTGACCAGAAACTTAACTGGACCAGCCATATAAATACTGTGGCTACAAGAGCAGGTCAGAGGCTGGGTATTCTGCGGCGAGTGACTCACCTCCTGACTCCCCAAAGCCTTTCCACCATCTACAAGGCACAAGTCAGGAGTGTGATGGAATACTCTCCACTTGCCTGGATGAGAGCAGCTCCAACAACACTCAAGAAGCTCGACACCATCCAGGACAAAGCAGCCCGCTTGATTGACACCCCATCCACCACCCTAAACATTCACTCCCTTCACCACCGGCGCACAGTGTGTACCATCCACAGGATGCACTGCAGCAACTCGCCAAGGCTTCTTCGACAGCTCCTCCCAAACCTGCGACCTCTACCACCTAGAAGGACAAGAGCAGCAGGCACATGGGAAGAACACCACCTGCACGTTCCCCTCCAAGTCACACACCATCCCGATTTGGAAATATATCGCCGTTCCTTCATCGTCGCTGGGTCAAAATCCTGGAACTCCCTTCCTAACATCACTGTGGGAGAACCTTCACCACACGGACTGCAGCGGTTCAAGAGGCGGCTCACCACCACCTTCTCAAGGGCAATTAGGGATGGGCAATAAATGCCAGCCTCGCCAGAGACGCCCACATCCCGTGAACGAATAATAAAAAAATAAATAAAAAATCCTAGGTGCTGGGCCAAGGCCCATGGTGCAGGACACAGTCAATCGGGGATGTTCAAGAGGCCAGAATTGGAGGTGCGCGGAGATCTTGGAGGGCTGGAGGGCTGGAGGAGGTTACAGAGATAGGGTAGGGAGGGAGGTAGGGAAGTGCCTAGTCATCAGGATGCTCGGGGCATCATGAGCGAGGGGCAAGCTTGATGGACCAGCTGGACTTTTCCTGACTGTCATTTTCGTACATTCGTATGTATGTATAGTGTGGCACCCAGTTTCGAAACCTTGACAAAGAATGAGTTAGAAGAGTAGGTGACTGAGTAATAAGTCTTGATTTAAACAGAGTAGGGAGGAGCAAGAGTACATAAGATTAGCACAATTACAGAGGAACAAGAGAGGAAAGTCTAGAGGGATAACGAGATACAGCTTCGAACACCAACCCATTAGTCCTGATTTTAACCGAACCCGCCATCGGGAATGGGGCAGGCTTGGGTTGGACACCCCATTTTGCATCCTGTTCGATTGTCCACTGAAGTCATTTGAGAATAAAATCGGGCGGGGTGTAAAACGGGCGTTCGACGCTGAACCCAGCCCATTCCCGCCCGGCGGAATAGGTTAAAATCAGGGCCACGGTGTCATCTTAGCTTCAAGGAGTCTCGAGGATCAGGAATGTCACTTGGCAAATTCTGCTGATGATGTCATCAGGACTCAGTAAGATAGATTAACAACTTTCATTTTTGGTGTTGAGGTGGTTGGATGGATTTTCAACTCACTAGATGGGCGTATTACAAGCTGCCTGTTATAGAAACCATCCGATTTTCGTTTTCAATAAATTGGGCATGAAACAGGCACAAAACAAAGCAGTTTAGCAGTGGAACAGGCATTGGTGCCACTGCTAAACTCATGGGGCCCATTTTTTTTGGCGCCCTGAGCAGATGCCTAAAACAGGTCCCTTAAATATGTAAATTAGGGGCCTAATGCCTGTTAGAGGGGCTGTTTTCAAAATTTGTGGACGATGAGCAGGGCAGGTGATGGGCCTACCTCGCTCAGGCTTCTTCAGGTCAGTTTAAAACTTATTATTTTTTTAAGAAACAAACAAAATTCCCTGCCCATGGAACCAGGAGCTTCCTCCTTGTCCTGTGGGAACTATGGCAAAAAATAAATCACATGCCATCACTCCTCTGTCCAATTCCTTGGCGCACCAAAGCACTTATGTGCCTTTACCACCTAAGCCACTCGCTTGTTCTAATGTCAGATCTCCAGCATGCTGTTTATAACAAAGCTGCGATTAGCCCATGTGCTGTGAGCTCTCTAATTTCTCTTGGTGGGACAGTAAAAAATAGTTCCTTGTGTATCTGAAGAAACAAAATGATGAGGCCGACAGCTCTAAGTAGGAGGTCAAGGGTTCAACCAATTGGCATTTGACACTGAAAGACCTGTGCAGTTGGGTTTATTGGTTGGAACATAAGCTGGTGATTCACTTACTACTGGGAACATGAGGCAAATTGTATGATTTACAGCATTAAAGAGCTCCACCAATGCCGTGAGGTAATCAGGGAAAAGAACGCGACTCGCCCAAGCCATATTATCAAACGTCAAGTGGTTACAACGGACAGAGGGGAGTGCGACTGTAAACGAGTCCACATAAGAGGTCGTAAGACAGGCACAAGTCTCTTGTATTTGGTAAATGTTCATCCGAGTTTAAAAATGGCCGATGGCTCGCAGTGAACAAGCTGTGATTTATTCTCCCTTTTTTTAAACAAAAGCATGTTCGTTTTTGTCAACACTCCTTCCCTCCGTGTGCCTCAGCGTTGCAAGCTACCGTGAAAATCACTCAGGGCTCAAAGGTATTTCATTGATAATCTTGGACATCAAAAAGTAATCGGTCCACCATCCAATGCCTGAGGCAGTGATCCCGACCTCTGCACATTGGGATCTTACAGTATTGTTGAACATCGCTCCACTGCTGCTTGTCCTTGGCCCTGCAGGGCTAGTGGGTAAATATATTAAGACAGGCGCAACCTGACGAGGCCCATCCTTCACGCTGTGCTCATTTGCCCGTTAGGATGGAGCACTTGCGGGGCAGGGGGCTGCGACCAACGAAATCTATCAGTTGGCCGTAAATTAGCCTGAGACACAAACAAAGGGCAGAGCTCTGGAGCTGAAGAGAATCCAGGTGGGAACACGCAACTGTCAGATGGCTGAGAGGCAGCAAAGACTCGAGAGAGAGAGAGAGAGAGTAAGAGGGTTGGGGGCAGGGGGGTGGGTGGGGTTCCGCAGGGAGCCTATTTGAAAAGCAACAGATCACATAAATGGAGAAAAATTGCATGTCAAGTATCGGGCTGCCTCGTGTCACTGAAGCAGAGAAGGAATCACACCTGCTGCAAGCTTTAGATGAATTGGAATCTGCGGTTGTTATGGTTAGGTCTGATGCAAACCATCTTTTTGCGACAATAAGAATGCTCTTAAACTAAAATCTTACACCCAGACAGGATGTCCTTAATGATGACTTACTGAGCACTCGTCTGTCTCTTTAGCAACTTTATTGTATGGTTTTAACAATACATGGAAGTCTTAGTTTACGCTAAGTCTCTTCACTGGCTGCAAACCAGAGAGAAGGAAAATTTATACTGCCCAGGGTACATTCACACTGTGAGTCTGCAGGAACGGGCATTGAGCAAGAAATATACAGCTTGTCTTTTTGGCACTTTGTGGATGAGGGTCGATGTGATGAAGAATGAAGCGTTGAAGACCTTCTGGGACTGAAATTACTCATGGGGCGATAGGGAATCACCCGCCCGCTTTACACCCGCCCGGTGTCACCCGCCCGCTTTACACCCCGCCCGGTGTCACCCGCCCGCTTTACACCCAGCCCGCTTTACACCCGCCCGGTGTCACCCGCCTGCTTTACACCTGCCCGGTGTCACCCGCCCGCTTTACACCCCGTCCGGTGTCACCTGCCCGCTTTACACCCCGCCCGCTTTACACCCGCCCACATTACACCCACCCGGTGTCACCCGCCCGCTTTACACCCGCCCGGTGTCACCCGCCCGCTTTACACCCCGCCCGGTGTCACCCGCCCGCTTTACACCCAGCCCGCTTTACACCCGCCCACATTACACCCGCCCGGTGTCACCCGCCCGCTTTACACCCAGCCCGCTTTACACCCGCCCGGTGTCACCCGCCTGCTTTACACCTGCCCGGTGTCACCCGCCCGCTTTACACCCCGTCCGGTGTCACCCGCCCGCTTTACACCCCGTCCGGTGTCACCTGCCCGCTTTACACCCCGCCCGCTTTACACCCGCCCACATTACACCCACCCGGTGTCACCCGCCCGCTTTTCACCCGCCCGGTGTCACCCGCCCACATTACACACGCCCACTTTACACCCGCCCGCTTTACACCCCGCCTGCTTTACACCCGTCCGTTTTACACCCGTCCGCTTTACACCCGCCCTCTTTACACCCCGCCCGCTTTACACCCCGCCCGCTTTACACCCGCCCTCTTTACACCCGCCCGCTTTACACCCGCCCGCTAAAACAGGGGGTGTAAGGCGGGGGGGTGTAAAACAGGCTGGGCGTAAAGCAGCGGGTTGTAAAGGGGGGGGTGTAAAGCGGGGGGTGTAAAATGGGGGGGTGTAAAGCGGGGGGTGTAAAGTGGGGGGGTGTAAAACGGGGAGGTGTAAAGCGGGTGGTGTAAAACGGGGGGTGTAAAGCGGGGGGGTGTAAAGGGGGGTGTAAAATGGGGGGTGTAAAGAGGGGGGTGTAAAACAGGGGGTGTAAAGCGGGGGGTGTAAAGCGGGGGGGTGTAAAGGGGGGTGTAAAATGGGGGGTGTAAAGTGGGGGGTGTAAAGCGGGGGGTGTAAAACGGGGGGTGTAAAGTGGGGGGGTGTAAAGGGGGGTGTAAAGTGGGGGGTGTAAAGGGGGGGGTGTAAAGTGGGGGGTGTAAAGCGGGGGGGTGTAAAGGTGGGGTGTAAAGGGGGGGTGTAAAGTGGGGGGTGTAAGGGGGGGTGTAAAGTGGGGGGTGTAAGGGGGGTGTAAAGGGGGGGTGTAAAGTGGGGGGTGTAAGGGGGGGTGTAAAGTGGGGGGTGTAAGGGGGGGTGTAAAGTGGGGGGTGTAAAGGGGGGGTGTAAAGTGGGGGGTGTAAGGGGGGGTGTAAAGTGGGGGGTGTAAAGTGGGGGGTGTAAAGCGGGGGGGTGTAAAGGGGGGTGTAAGGGGGGGTGTAAAGGGGGGGTGTAAAGTTGGACGCGGTGTAAAGCGGGGGGGTGTAATGTGGGCAGCCGATTCACGATCATCTATTTTGCGTTGCCGCCCCAAGAGCAATTCCAGCCCCTTTTGATTCTCGTACAATAAGATGAATCAATGTGCGATTTCAAGTGTTTGCGCAAAATTTATATAGCGCTCAACGCACTTTACAGCCAATGAAGTACTTTTTGAAGTGCCGTCACTGTTGTGATGTAGGAAATACAGCAGCCAAGTTGCAGACAGCAAGGTCCCACAAACAGCAATGTAATAATGATCAGATAATCTGCTTTCGTGATGTTGGTTGAGGGATAAATATTGGCCAGGACACCGGGGAGAACTCCCCTGATCTACTTTGAACAGTGCCATGGCACCTTTCATGTCCACCTGAGAGGGCAGAAGGGGCCTCGGTTTAACGTCTCATCTGAAAGACTGCACCTCCGACAGTGCAGCACTCCCTCAGTACTGCACCGGGAGTGTCAGCCTAGATTATGTGTTCAAGTCTCTGGAGTGGGACTAAGTGGGACCTTCTGACTAAGAGGGAAAAACAGGTCAACTAATGGAAATTTCTCGATCGGTTTTAGTATTTCTGAAATCAGGAAAGTGCGCCGTTTTTTTCAGAACACTAAAGGTCAATTTCAACAAATATCCTAGCAATAAACCATTCACAAATATCGTAGATGCAGCATATTTAAAGTGACATTTCTTGCGACATCAACAGCTGCCAGCAATACACAGAGGTTGATGTAACCCTATTGTAAAAGTCAAGAAATGTTGATTCTTTGCAGCTTATTAGGGATAATTGGGCAAATTTTAGCCTATAAGTATTACTTAAGGTATACTTACATTGTCCAAATTTCACCCAGTTACGTTGGTCCAGCGAAAACTGATACACATCATCGAGATGTATCTTTTGCTACAGTAAAATTGCTTTCAAACTTAAAATTTTAATCTATTTCACAAATGTCATGCAATGTGCATTAAACAATGTGATTTTCGATGTCATGGAATCATACAGCATAGAATGAGGCCATTCGGCCCATCATGCCTCTTTTGTAAAAGTTATCCAATTGGTCCCACTCCTCTGATCTTTCCCCATTGCCCTGTACATTTTTTTCCTTTTCAATTATATATCAAATTCCATTTTGAAAGTTACTATTGAATCTGCTTCCACTGCCCTTTCATGCAGTGCATTCCAGATCACAACAACTCGCTATGTCGAAAAATTTGACCAAGTTTATGGTCACCTGTCCTAATAACCTCCTTATGTGGCTCGGTGTCAAATTTTGTTTGATAATCACTCCTGTGAAGCACCTTGGGACGTTTTACCACATTAAAGGCACAATATAAATGCAAGTTTTTGTTTTTCCCTTTAGGAGCCCGCACTCTGGCTTGACTTTCTCAATGGGTTAAGGGAGGTATTGCTGCAGTTATATAAGGTATTGGTGAGACCGCGCCTGGAATACTGCATACAGTTTTAGTCTCCATACTTAAGAAAAGACATACTTGCTCTCGAGGCAGTACAAAGAAGGTTCACGCGGTTAATCCCGGGGATGAGGGGGTGGACATATGAGGAGAGGTTGAGTAGATTGGGACTCTACTCATTGGAGTTCAGAAGAATGAGAGGCGATCTTATTGAAACATATAAGATTGTGAAGGGGCTTGATCGGGTGGATGCGGTAAGGATGTTCCCAAGGATGGGTGAAACTAGAACTAGGGGGCATAATCTTAGAATAAGGGGCTGCTCTTTCAAAACTGGGATGAGGAGAAACTTCTTCACTCAGAGGGTAGTAGGTCTGTGGAATTTGCTGCCCCAGGAAGCTGTGGAAGCTACATCATTAAATAAATTTAAAACAGAAATAGACAGTTTCCTAGAAGTAAAGGGAATTAGGGGTTACGGGGAGCAGGCAGGAAATTGGACATGAATTTAGATTTGAGGTTAGGATAAGATCAGCCATGATCTTATTGAATGGCGGAGCAGGCTCGAGGGGCCGATTGGCCTACTCCTGTTCCTATTTCTTATGTTCTTATGCATCCCCCTCTTTTGAGAAGCCTTATTTCGCGACGTTGCCACTAGTCGTGCCCAAATTGGAAGCTCACTGCTTGGGGAGTGAGCGGTGTGAACAGGCATCTCATTACTTCCTAGCGCAGCCTGCCAGTTTCCCAATGCTCTGCGGCACCAATTAGTTTTGTCGGTCGACTATCTGCTTACATGGTCGTCACTTAAGTGCAGAAGTTTCTTCCTCAGACGTTGCTCAAACCACCAAGAGATTGAAACAGAAAGCTTGTTTCATCGTATCTCTCTCCCCACCACCCCCCACCCCACACACACACGTTTACATAAGAAACCTCATCTCCACTCTCACAAAATAGTGAGCTGCTCTTTTTGCTTCTCCATTTCATGGGGCAAAGCAAGGCACCATGGATCACTGGGCTCTCCTTTATTCTTTACCATCAATCATGCTTCTGGCATCAGGCCCAAGGAGCTACACTGTTGTGACACTAAGTAACCACTGAAGTGCAATCTTCATAGTCAAGGACACTTCACCCGATGAAGCACTGTCTTAGCTTAGGGCATATCCTTTTACAGCTCCCATGTAAGGACATAATTCATCATCTCAGACTATTTATAGACTAAAGATGAACCGGTCAAATTCACCCATCCCGCCTTACCAGCTGGGAGCCATTCTTGAAGTTTGGAAATATGGCTACAACACTGCTGTGCCGATTCTCCGGGCTGCACTCCCTTTGAACTCCAGGACGTCAGGATCGGTAAGTTTACCCTGCAGTCTCCTGTTTCTCTTGGTCTACACAGGTTGGATTTTAGAAGTGGTGGCAGTCATTCCAACGCACTTACTATCTTAACATTTCGCTCTTGTGTAATGTTGATGGCGTTTTAAGTATGCTGTCAAAAGACTCAAGTGGAGCCTTGAGGAATTAGTCACTTACCAGAGATACAGTTCTATAAAATTGCATTGCAGCATTTAAATGGAATCTTCACAGGGTCTAAAGTGAATGTTTTCAGAAGAACGCAATGCATTAACAATGTATGATTTTTTTGAGAGATAACATTGGGCAGTATAGAATAACACATGGTTGGGTACAAGCCAACACCACAATCAAAATGCTGTGGCAAATAAAAGAATAAAATCATTGTTTTGGAAACATTATTTGAACTCCAATAATCTGTTGCAGCTTTTCTGTCGCTGCTTTTATGTAGTGTGAGAACCCATGGGGAGAGTCACCACTTCCTGATGTCTCACGCAATCAGCAAGCCCAAAGTCGAGTTGTCAGGTTCACTAAGGCTGATGGGGAAGACCTGGCAAAGAATGGAGCTTTCCTGGGCCTATGGCCTTAACGAAGCTGGCAAGTTTACAAGGATGATACCAGAACTGAGAGGTTACAACCATCAGGAAAGACTGAACAGGCTGGGGCTCTTTCCCCTAGACAAGGGATGACTGAGGGGTGACCTGATAGAAGTCTTTAAAATGATGAAGGGGTTCGATAGGGTAGACGTAGAGAAGATGTTTCTGCTTGTGGAGGGAGTCCTAAACTATTTAGGTAAACATAGGAACCAATTTCCACAAGACAAGTTACTGCAAACAACAATTAAATGAATAGCCAATGAAACTGTTTTTTGGTGATGCTGGGTGAAGGAGGAATTCCTGAAGAACTCCCTCTTCAAATAATGGCATGGTATCTTTAACATGGTGTCTAAACCACGCCACATGGTGTGTAACTTCTTATCCAATTGCCTTTGATAATGCAGCCATGCACCATTGTCAGCCTCGATCATGTGATCAAGTCCTGGAGCAGGACCTGAACTCGCGACCTTCTGACTCAGACAAGAGAACATAAGAACATCAGAAATAGGAGCAGGTGGCCCCTTGGGCCTGCTCCGCCATTCAATCAGATCATGACTGATCTTCGGCCTCAACTTCACTTTCCCGCCCGATCCCCATATCCCTTGATTCCCTTAGAGTCCAAAAATCCATCGATCTCAGCCTTGAATATACTCAACGACTGAGCATCCACAGCCCTCTGGAGTAGAGAATTCCAAAGATTCACAACTCTGTGAGGGAAGAAATTTTTCCTCATTTCAGTCCTAAATGGCCGACGCCTTATCCTAAGACTATGCCCCCTAGTTCTAAACTCTCCAGCCAGGAGAAACAGCCTCTCAGTATCTACCCCATCAAGCCCTCTCAGAATCTTACATGTTTCAATGAGATCACTTCTCATCCTTCTAAACTCCATTGGTATAGGCCCATTCTACTCAATCTCTCCTCATAGGACAACCCTCTCATCCCAAGAATCAATCTAGTGAACCTTTTTTGCACCGCCTCTAAGGCAAGTATATCCTTCCTTAGGTAAGGAGACCAAAACTGTACGCAGTACTCCAGGTGTGGTCTCACCAAAGCCCTGTAGAAGAGCGTCACCAATTGAGCCAAGCTGTCATGTGGAAGGTTGAAGTTAAGATGCAAATGGATGCAATTAAACTTTTTCTTTAATTGGTGCGAGTGTTGCATGCTTCCTATGTAATCAGTTTAAATTGCCATTTTGATGCCTTCAAACGGCATCATCTGGAAGAGGACAACTAAAAAGGTTCCTCACTACTTAGTCACGGGGTGCCTACAAGGGGTGTCAGTGCTGGGGAATTAAACAACTTCCATTTCGGCACAATGTTGGCTGCAACTGTTATTTGGGGCATGTTCAATCCCGTCTCCAGTGGATATTTCAATTAAGAAAGGTCAAGAACTTCCTAATGGGTCCAGTGCCTGTATGTGCCATTTAAAGGAGTAGGTAAAATTCACGGGAAACTGAAGCACTGGAGGGCTACTCAAAGTGTCCCACAGAGTGAGGCAGGACTCGGCTCAATGTGTGCGCCCTGATTTTTGATTAAATAACGGTGGTAAACATTACACACCGCTGCTGTTGGCGAGCTGTTCGGCAGCTGGTCGCCTGCCCCAAAGCTGCATTCGTGCCCACGAAACGCGATCACGCAACGCCAAGTCAAATGGAATCCTGTGCGTCACTGAGGCGGCGTAAACCTCTGTGCCGCCCACGGTGCCTCTGAGCTGGAATCACTTGGCGCTGTCACGGGCTGCGAACAAAGTGCAAACGTTACCGTGTGTCAGCAGTCACGCGTCACGCAGCACTCATCACATGTCACACACAAACATAATAAGTAATGACGGTCGATGGTTTCAGTGTGATGTCGCTGTACTTAGATAAAATGGGCAGAGCAAATCATAATGGGGGGAACATGCTGGAGTGGGGCAGCGGTGTGCCCTGTCAGTTAGACTTTTTCCTGCTCCTTTCAGCTCCAAAATGTTTTTGCCCTGTACGTTGCTGGAAGTGCGAGCTGGTAACGGGCGTGGCGAGGGCAATGGGGCATCTCGGACCTTAGTGGATGACGGGACCAATAGTCTATCTCCTTAACCAATGAGATTTAAAGATTGAGAAATAAACAAGGGAAGGACTGAGAAGGAGGTTGAATTAGAGTGGGTGAATTCAATGTCAAATCAGGTACAGAAAGAGAAATAAAGAGAGGGAAAGAAAGATTGGATCATGAGAGAGAGAAAAAGAGACAGAAAGGAAAAGTAAGGGAAAAAAATTTAACATTTGTCATTTTTAAAATCTCCAACAACAATTCACTACCTGAAGGAATGAGACTCCACACTTCTAATTGTTCTCCTTCTGGGCCAGAGAGGTTGATTGGCTGTCATTAATAATTATCAAGTTGTTAAAGTGTACTTGCGCTATTAGTTACTAGACTTAACTTTCTGTGGTGAGTTTAATGGGCAATTAATGTGAATCAGCCAGCAACGTGGCGTTTCGCAATTCACAGGGTATCTCTTCCTCACCACAAGTTGCTGGCCCATTTGCGCATTAATAACGGCGTGCGCCGTTCAGACGCTGTTATTTTTTTCAGCACAATCTGGCCCATTATGTTGCTATAAATGTAAGTTGCCATTTTTGTGCATTCCTTGTGATCCATCTCTTGCACCTCAGAGTGATGTTCACTGGATACTCACCTTGTACATGTCAGGAAGTAAATGCTGCAGTTTTGTCTTTTGATTCTGTATCTAAAAGGATAATTCAAAAATGTGATAACTTGCTGATGAAGAACATTGCATTCCCCATCTTGTAGTTTGTCCCTATATGAAGGTGCAAGAGACAAAAGTACAGGAGCGGAAAGTTCGACAGAGATATGAAGATGCTTTCCAGGCCTACAGCTTTGGGCCTTTAAGAGCAGAGATTCCAGACATCAAGTACCAGCCAAACTCATATCTGTTGGGGGCTGGATTGTACTGAAAGAACACATTTGACGTGACCCCTAACAGTCATTAGACAAGGGATTAAGGTTAATCCTCTTTGTCCTAGGTGCATTCAAAGTCAGGCCTGCTGTGATCAAACTATAGCCTTCTAACACACTACACACTACACAAGCCAAACTCGCCAAAGCCGTAATTGCTAACTAGTAATCTGCATGCTGGCCCAGAGTTTCAGCTCGATTGCGCTGGCTTTGTCAGAGCAATTCAGCCGAATCAGCACGTAACATCGCGGAATTTCAAATTACGGCCAGGCGGAATTTGCGCTCAGCGTAATTTGAAATTCCCCGATCTTTTGCGCTGGCTTAAAAAAATCGCGGTGAAATTAGCCCCGGTCAGAAAACTGGCCCCCGCTCGAAACAATGGTTTAAGTGTTTTTAAATATTAAAATATATTAATTTACTAAGAAACTGACTAGTGTGCACCAATGAAAGTAGTAAATGCTTCAGGATAGTTTTTCTAAGTCATTTTCAGTGATTTTAAATCAGGTTGCTCACAGGCGGAGGACTGGACACCTTTATTTAAAATGTTTATTTCCAGTGGTAAACCCATTTTCAGCTGCACCAGGTCACCACTCTTAAATACATCTCTTAAATACAACAATGAATATTCTTGATTGCAAATAAACGATTAAGCTATGTTAAGCTGCCGAATTGTGCTAATTCATGGCAGATTTTATGTTTGTGATTATGTTAATGCTTTTTGGCAGAAACTCAGCGTAAAATCGCCAGCTCAATTTTTGGGCACAATTTGTGCCCAAATGCCGATTGCGCCCAAAACGGAAACTCCAGGCCACTATTTTTACCTAATTAAACAGCTTTCACTGTAACCTGACCTGACCCGTGACAACCTGTTTTAGAATTTTGCAAATTTACATTGAAGTCTTTGTGACAACGTTCTCTTAGCTGAGCTGTGACTATAAATAAAGCTGAAAGTCAGATCTATGGCTCTGAACAGGTTGTTCAATTGCCTGTTTTGTGAAGAGTGAAAGTGTATTTGCTTATTGGAACAATATGCAGCAACGCTACTGTTAGGGTTGCCAACTCTGGTTGGACATATCCCTGGAGGTTTCATCACATGACCTCCTGCCTTCAACTGCCCCGCCCCCACGCTCCCCCCATTGGTCGCCCAAAACATCCATCCTCACGACGCACCGCCTTCCCAGCCAATTGGGAAACGAACAGACTCTTTGTTACATGATTGGATGATTCTTGACTCTCAGTCAAACAACCTTTTTCCCATTTCCAATATTTTTATAACTAATAAGCAAAAGTGTTTAAAGAAAATGAAAAAAAACATATTTGTTTTTAATGCCCCGATGATTATTCTCCCGGGTGTTGCTCGCAGCAGTGTCCTGGAGGTTAATCTTCAATTCCTGGAGACTCCAGGTCAATCCAGGATGGTTGGCAGCCCTACGTTCCGTGTGTATTGGGTGGGACCACACTGGAGAGGTGTCACTAAACCAAGAGCAGGTGACACTGATGCCAAGTCGGTGTATATTCCAAAAGCTTCATTTGTAGATATCAATATTCATCAGGCTCTTTTAATCTACGTCAAGGAGTGTCAATGTTTTAGATCAAAAAGGGCTGGCGAACCAAACTCGACACACCGTGGATGTGCTCTAAGACGATACAAGTGCAGTTTTCAATGTGTGAGTACAGTTCACACTTTCTTAAAGTGCTTTAGGACATCCTGGGGATGTGAAAGGCACTATACAACTGCAAGTTCTTCTAATAAAACATACCCCTGGGCCTACACATTGGGGGTGAAATTCTCTTTGGGCGGGGATGCAAAACGGGCAGTATCGCATCTGCCGCCTGTCATACGTCTCGTTCGATATTCAGTTCTATTGACTTCAATATAACTGAATATCTGGTAGGGCATATAACTGGCGGCAGATGTGATATCATTCGTTTTGCATCCCCGCCAAATTCGAATTTCAGCTCCACAGACTATCATTTTAATATGAAGCTGTGAACTGAAAAGAACTGTATTCCCCCCCCACTCCCCCGTTCAAATTCATTCCGTTGAACAAATTGGCACTCAGACAGTCAACATTTACCATGGTCACTGAAAATCCCAACTCAACCCAACACCTCCTTGCTCCAGACGTCTGTCCCTCTTCGGCTTCGTGCACCTGGAATTTGCTGAGCTCACCTTTCCAGTGAATCTACTGATTCAGTATTCAGTCCATACTCACAAGCCAGTCCAGATGTCACTGCTGCCAATACCAGCGGAAGAATGCAACAACAACAACGTGCATTTATATAGCGCCTTTAATGCAGTGAAAACGTCCCAAGGTGCTTCACAGGAGCGTTATCAGACACGTTATCTGACACCGAGCCACATAAGAAGATATTAGGACACCTGGCCAATAGCTTGGTCAAAGAGGTAGGTTTCCAGGTGTGTCTTAAAGAAGGAGAGCGAGGCAGAGAGGTTTAGGAAGGGAATTCCAGAGCTTCGGGCCTAGGCAGCTGAAGGCAAGGCCGCCAATGGTGGAGCGATTAAAATCGGGGATGCGCAAGAGGCCAGAATTGGAGGAACGCAGAGATTTTGTGGGGCTGGAGGAGGTTACCGAGATAGGGAGGGGCGAGGCCATGGAGGGATTTGAACACAAGGATGTTTTCATTTTAAAATCGAAGCTTTGCGTTAATAATTAACGCATTGTATGACACTTCTCTGCTCAATGACTTAGTAGAAGCGCTATTCCATTTAAAATGGAGGGAGGAATGTCCTACCAACATGGTTGGCGTTTGTCGTTGCTATTTCCAGGATAAGGGGGAGTGACTGTGGTGGAAGTTTGGTGGAAATCTTTTCAATAATGAATGCACAGGAATTTTCCTTAGATCAGATATTAAATATTTCCAGTGAGCAAAACTGAAATGGTAAGTATTGGTATGATGTGCAAAAAAACTTTGAAGTAGCTAGGCACATGGAAACAGGAATAGGCCATTCAGCCCCTCGAGCCTGTTCATGGCTGATCTGTACCTCAACTCCATTTATCCACCTTGGTTCCATATCCCTTGACACCCTTAGGTGTCAGCGATTGCTAAGTGGTAGCAACTCCTCTAAGTCAGAAGATTGTGGGTTCATAGTCCCATTCCAGAGACTTTAACATAAAAGCTGACACTCCAGTGCAGTACTGAGGGAGTGCTGCACAGTCAGAAACGTCATCTTTTGGATGTTTGTATTAAAGGCTCAAATTAAAAGAGGTTTCATAGGATGAATACATTCTCAGAGCGCAAAAGATTGTTTGTACACAGCTTTCCTTTTGCACTTCTGTTCCCTTCATCCAAACACGTTCTTAGCTAACCGAAAACTTACAATTTTACTTACAACTTACAATCTCTAACCGAAAACTTACAATTAGAGTTTCCTACTTCATTGTTTGTAAAGCTCTTTGGGACGTCCTGAGATCTGTAGAAATGCAAGTTCTTTCAAGCCTTTCTTTTTTACTATTGGAGATATTACTGGGAAAAAGTTTACCACATTCACGTGACATTCATCTGTTGTAATGGAGGTATAAACCCCTTTATCTTAGCTTCCACTAACACAGTGAACAGAGGAATGTCACTCAAACACATTAAGCATTTCATCCAGTAGTATCACACACAGTAATTTCTTGGTTTATACCATTCCTGCGAGCTAAACTGTGCAGAAATTGCACAGACGGTTCTCGAGGGCTCGAATAAAGGGGCCTGGTCAGTCTTGCTGAAACCCTCTTATTATGACCCAACTCTTGTTGTGTCCACAGGTGGGCTTTATTCCACCTGCTTCAAGGCAATGAAAGTGAACACCACAGAATAGAATTGCATACTGTTCTCTTCAAAAACACAGAGGTCGAGTACAATGGGTGCTGATTTTAATCCATCTGTGTTAAGTTGGTAAACTTTTTAAGTGTAACTCTGATAATCTGGTCGTAAAGTCAGTCACGCCTCTTACTTACACCTTGAAGGTCAAGTGAGAAGGTTTCCTGCTTTCTGGCAAAACTTGTCCCTTCAATTTATGCATTTCCGACAACGTAGGAAAGAACTTGTATTTATATAACACTTTATCACATGTTTGGGATATCCCAAAGCACTTCACAACCAATAGATTACTTTTGAAGTGTAGTCACTGTTCTAATGATGTAATTAATCACAGCAGCCAATTTGCGCACTGAGTGAATGAGAAATAAATGGCCAGTTAATTTGTTTTGGTGGGTGTTTGTTGAAGGAAAATTGTTCTCTTGACCAAGACAGCTTCCTGCTCTTCTTCAAATGGTACCACGGAATCTTTTGCATCTACCTGAACAGACAAGTGGGGCCTAAATTTAGCATCTTATCTCAAAGACAGGACCTCTGACATAGGAGCATAGGAAGAAGAGTAGGCCATTTAGTCCCTCAAGTCTGTTCCGCCATTCAATAAGATCATGGTTGATCTGTAACTCCATATACCCGCCTTAGCCCCATTTCCCTTAATACCTTTGGTTAATAAAAATCTATCAATCTCAGATTTAAAATTAACAATTGAACTAACATCAACATTCATTTGCAGAAGAGAGTTCCAAACTTCTACCACCCTTTGCGTGTAGAAGTGTTTCCTAACTTCACTCCTGAAAGTCCTGGCTCTATTTTTTTAGACTATGTCCCCTAGTCCTAGACTCCCCGACCAGTAGAAATAGTTTCTCTCTATCTACCCTTCAACTTTGGCCCAATATATTTGCTGTATTATTTGGCATTAGCTGTGGCTCAGTGGGTAGTTCTCTCACCTCTTTGAGCATGGAAGGTTGTGGGTTCAAGTCCCACTCCAGACTTGATACTCCCAGTGCCGTACTGAGGGAGTGCTGCACTGTCGGATGGTGCCATCTTTCGGATGAGATATTAAACCAAGGCCTCCGTCTGCCCTCTCAAGTGGACGTTGGCTGTAAAGTGTTTGGGATGTCCTGAGGTTGTGAAAGGTGTTATATAAATGCTTGTCTGTCTTTATTAGCAGATCAACCATTTCAAAATTGGCTAAGTGTCAGGTTTGAATTTTTTTTAAATTTAAAAAACACATTGTGGGGAAGATTTCTTATTTATAGTAAAATTATGTGACCATAATTTAGATGCTTTTGACCATCTCCTACAAATCCTCCTTTGTAACTTCTTCAATTGCTTCTTTTGTAATGGACATGTTATAACAAAGTTGAGGTATCCACTTTGTACCAGGAGACAAGGACACGGACTATCTGAAGACTAAATATTACGACTATGTCCTATTAGTGATTCCAGACCGTGTCCACTGGCAGCAACATGCGAGGCTGGAATTCACCGCAATTCCATTGCCGGGTAGATTTGGGACACAGGCAGCCACACTGGGACCCAAACAGGCCAGCGCTGCAAAAATGGTGACTGGCATCTGCCAAAAGGCATATTTGTAAACCTCCAACCTTCTCGAGAATCTATTTTTGGACAAGTTATAAAGCAAACAATTGGCTAAAGGAACTTAAGGGTTTTAAAGGACCTTTTGGTGACAGTGTGAAATGGGCGATATTGAATTAGCCATCTGTTATACACCCGTCCGTTATACACCCGTCCGTTATACACCCGTCCGTTCTACGCCCGTCCATTATACACCCCGCCCGATATACACCCCGCCCGATATACACCCTGCCCGATATACACCCTGCCCGTTATATGTCCTGCCGATATACGCCCTGTCCGCTATACACTGTTCGTTCTACACCCCGTCCACTCTACAACCCGTCCTGTTCTACGCCCCATCCGTTAAATGCCCTGTCCCATTCTACACCCCGCCCAAAATACACACCGCCCAATATACACCCGTCCGTTCTACGCCACATCTGTTATACGCCTCGCCGATATATGCCCCACCCGTTATACACCCTGCCCGTTATACACCCCACCGATATACACCCTGCCCGTTATACACCCGCCGATATACGCCCTGCCTGTTATACACCCTGCCCGTTATACACCCCACCGATATACACCCTGCCCGTTATACACCCGCCGATATACGCCCTGCCTGTTATACGCCCCATCCGTTATACACCCCGCCGATATACGCCCCATCCGTTATTCCCATCATTGACCATGGTGTATAATTGTCGCCAAATTCTATATCATCGTCTTTCAGATGAGACTTTAATCGAGGCCCTGTCTGTCCTCTCAGGTGGATGCAAAAGGTCCCATGGCACTATTTCAAAGAAGAGCAGGGGAGTTCTCCCCAATGTCCTGGGGCCAATATTTATCCCACAACCAACATCACTAAAAAAAAACAGATTATCTGGTCATTATCACATTGCTGTTTGTGGGATCTTGCTGTGCGCAAATTGGCTGTCGTGTTTCCTACATTGTAACAGTGATTACACTTCAAAAGTACGTCATTGGTTGTAAAGCATTTTGAGATGCCCAAAGTTAAAATGACCCCCTTAATCTTGGTCAAACATATAAATTAAGATATACACTTCAAGAGAAAATTAAAAGTAGTTACATAGGAACATAGGAACAGGAGTAGGCCATTCAGCCCCTCGTGCCTGCTCCGCCATTTGATAAGATCATGGCTGATCTGTGATCTAGCTCCATATACCTGCCTTTGGCCCATATCCCTTAAATCCTTTGGTTGCCAAAGAGCTATCTATCTCACATTTAAATTTAGCAATTGAGCTAATATCAATTGCTGTTTGCGGAAGAGAGTTCCAAACTTCTACCACCCTTTGTGTGTAGAAATGTTTTCTAATCTCGCTCCTGAAAGGTCTGGCTCTAATTTTTAGACTGTGCCCCCTCCTCCTAAAATCCCCAACCAGCGGAAATAGTTTCTCTCTGTCCACCCTATCCGTTCCCCTTAATATCTTATAAATTTCGATCAGATCACCATTGTCTTCATTGTCTCCTACAGTTTTTCAACGGTTAACATACTTTGAACAGCTAGAACGTTTTCTCAATCTACTTTAAGCTCCTGTTGCTGCTGAATAGCCATTGCAGTGAAACCCACTGTGGCTGTATTAATGCTTATTATGTAGAGGGTCCAAGGGGCTGCATGTTAATCTCTCGAGGGTCGAATGTGGTCCATGTGCTGCACGTTTGACATCGCTGCTTTAAAGTAATCCATATAATCCAGTAGGATTTCTTCCTATGATGGATGAGGTTTTTTTATGCCGTGTACAGCTGCTGGGTTAGTGAGGGATTTGAAAGAACTCAATAAGGTGCACGGTGATGATCTTAATTTCATACCATCTAGTTAACAAACTCACCAACCAGTGAAAATAGTTTTTCCTGACTTATATTATCAAAACTTCTCATCATTTTGAGTCAGATCTGCTTTTAACCCTCTTTGTTATAAACAGCCTCAGTTTCTTCAGTCTTTTCCCATAATTAAAGCCCTTCCATTCATTTTATGACTGTACTTTTATCTCAGATGCAATAGTGCTTTGTGCCGTCCTATCTGGGGACTTTAATTAGTCCTGGTTAGTCTCAACCCAAAGATACACAAATAACGAGCTGGACGCCAATCTTGAGGTCAGTCTCGAGGTCAAAATTTTCTGCAATTCACCAAATTAAATTGCTATATTCAGTTTGGAAAAATTAGATAAATTTATCTAGGGTCCAGCCAATTTTGTCCCCAATTTCTAGAGGAATATAATTCAAAAGCAGAGAAGTTATGTTAAACTTATATAGAGCCTTGGTTACACCACACTTGGAGTACTGTGCACAGTTCTGGTCTCCATATTACGAGAAGGATATAGAACCATTGTGGAAAGTGCAAAATGATTTACGAGGATGATATCAGAACGGAGAGATTATAACTATCAGGAAAGAGACTGAACAGGTCGAGGCTCTTTTCTCTCGAAAAGAGAAGGCTGAGGGGTGACCTGATAAAGGTTTTTAAAATTATGAAGTGTTTCAATAGGGTAGACGTAGAGAAGGTGTTTGTGGGGGAGACCAAAACTAGGGGTCATAAATATAAAATAGTCACCAATAAATCCAATCGGGAATTCAGGAGAAACTTCTTTACTCAGAGAGTGGTGAGAATGTGGAACTCAGTGCCACATGGAGTGGTTGAGGTGAATAGCGTGGATGGATTTAAGGGGAAGCTGGATAAACACATGAGGGAGAAAGGAATAGAAGGGTATGATGATAGGGTGAGATCAAGTAAATAGGGTGGGAGGAGGCTCGTGTGGGGCATAAAACTGGCATAGACCAGTTGGGCCGAATGGCCTGTTTCTGTGCTGTCCATTCTATGTAATTCAATTTGCTTCCTTCCCCATACTCTACAGCTGATGACAGTGGCTGATTATAAGCTAGATAATGGCTGTTCCTTCTGTGGGGGGGCCACAGCCGAGCACAGTCTTGTCCCCACCTAATATCCACATGCATGACCCCCAGGAGAGGTGACAGGATAATAGCTAGAAGTGGCTAACTTTTTTTTTTCTCCTTTCCTTAGCCCAAGAAAACTGAGTGTTCTCCTGGCCCCAGCCAGGATCAGCTAACTCAACACGGACTAAGGGATCCATCTTGGCATCTTCTTCCTCTACATTTCTCTGTACCTTAAATGGAAAGGCTTTTACCCACTGAACTAGCTGGGCTAGCTCGGCCTTTCGACTTTTGTGCGGTTAAGCATTCTGCAGTTCATCGGCAGGAGTGGGGCATAAAAACATTGGGGGCAATTTTAACCTAACCCGGCCTGGTGGGAAACTGACGGGATCGGGTGCAACGTTGGTTTTACACCCCGCCCCATTTTACTCTCCACTGAAATTAACGGGTAGCAATATCGGGCGGGGTGTAAAACCGGCATTCCATCCGATCCCGTGGGCTTCCCGCCTGACGAGTTAGTTTAAAATTACCCCCATTGCGACTGTGAAGTTTGTTCTATGTGTGCGTGTGAGGGATACCCCCTTTATTGGCCTCCTTGAAATCTCTGCCTCGCAAGATGATACAACCCCTTTAACCATCTGGTAAAATAGATCAATAATAAGTGTCTTGCCAGAAGCCAGCGACGGCACAGAGTGCTGTTGGATAAATGTTACGTCAGGATTTACTCCATCTCCTTTTCCCATTGAAAGCAAAGAGCCATCAGCTGATTGCACCTGTAAGTAATTCATCATGTGAGCCTTTGCATTGAGTCAATATCTGGTCAAGTTCAGCTGGAATGGTGTTTCAGCTCAGACCCTGGTGCGCGGGCTCGTGTCGCTAGCATCTATGCTTCATTGCTGAGCTGCTCAGACCAGCCCCTGTATGTTCATTGGTGTAACGTGACCATTTGTTGCTGCACATGTGAAAAGAAGAAAGACTTGCATTTCTATAGCCTCTTTCACAACCTCAGGACGCCCCAAAGCACTTTACAGCCAATGAAGTACTTTTCTGAAGTGTGGTCACTGTTATACTGTAGGAACCATGGAAGCCAATTTGCGCACAGCAAGATCCCATAAATAGCATTGAGATAAATGACCAGATAATCTGTTTTTTTAGTGATGTTGGTTGAGGCATAAATATTGGCCAGAAAACGGGGGAGAACTCCTCTGCTCTTCTTCGAGATAGTGCCGTGGGATCTTTTACATCCACCTGAGAGGGCAGACGGGGCCTCAGTTTATCATCTCATCTGAAAGACAGCACCTCCGACAGTGCGGCGCTCCCTCAGTACTGCACTGGGAGTGTCAGCCTAGATTTTGTGCTCAAATCTCTGGAGTGGGACTAATTAATTAATTAACTGATTAACGAAATGCATGTGGTGTAGATACATGGAAGTTACAACACGGAAACAGGCCATTGGGCCCATTCAGTCTGTGTTGGCATTTACCCTCCAAGCGAACATATACTGAATCACTTATAATGTAATTATTGAATAAGAGCATTTATTAAATACTAGATACATACAAGGTGTTTCTTTTATTGCAGGAAGTGATGTAATACTCCGAATAATACATGTGCACTTGATAGGAAAACAAGTACTTCCTGCTTACTCGTGTAATGTAGATGTTTCTGACAGTGAAAGGAGTGTTATGGTACTTTTTCACACAAAGGGGAGTGGAAATCTGGATCTCTCTCTCCCCAAAAGGCTGTGGATGCTGGGGGTCAATTGGAGCTTTCAAGGCTGAGATCGATAGATTGTTGCTTGCTGAGGGTATCAAGGGATATGGAGCTAAGGCGGGAAATTGGTATTGAGTTACAGATTAGCCCTGGTCTAATTGAATGGCAGAGCAGGCCCGAGGGGCTGAATGGCCTACTCCTATTCCTATGTTCCTTTGCATGTCACTTTACCATGACACAGGATCAACGATGTCCGAATGTAGTGCGTCATTGATCAATCTCGTTTAATTATTGACTTGTTGACATTCTCCAACACCGGGCTTACTTCTCATTCCTCGCTCCATCTGCTCCAACGTCAGCCGCCGCTCCTTCAGCCAACTCGTTGCCTCCCTCTAGAACTCCGTCTCTCGGCATCTCTGCTTTTCCACTTCGGTCCCTACAAAAACCTCCTTAAGATCCCCCTCTCCTACTGTGCTTTTGCCTCCTTCAGGCCTTCATTCCTTTTCTTCCCCCCCCCCCCCACTTCCCGTACTTGGAGTTCACTCACTATCCATTCTCTAAGGCATTCTGTCACACATCTGTTTCCACTGACAGGAGGGTCGGTAAACAGAGGACACAGGTTAAAGATAACTTGCAAAGGAACCAGGGGGGAGATGAGGAGACATTTTTTTACGCAGTGAGTTGTTATGATCTGGAATGCGCTGCCTGAAAGGGCGGTGGAAGCAGATTCAATAGTAACTTTCAAAAGGGAATTGGATAAATACTTGAAAAGGAAAAGATTTGCAAAGCGGGGTGGGTGGAGGGGAGTGGGGAAGGAGTGGGACTAACTGGACAGCTCTTTCAAAGAGCCGGTACAGACACGATGGGCCGAATGGCCTACTTCCGTGCTCTTTACACATAAATGAGTGCTATAGAAATGTTAGCTGTTATCCTAAATAGAGGAGAAGTTACAAACCTCATACTGCTACACAAGCAGCCTCCCTTCTTTCGCAGCAGACAGAAGCAACACTGCCAAGTTTACAGCTTCCTAATAATAACTGTTTCAGTGCAAACGCTGTGTGCGGTTAAATAACAAGGATAGATAGCAAACTCTGCGGTACCAAGGCATTGAGTGTAGCAGGCTGACCACAGGGCGTCTCATCTGTTCCTACTTCCCTGGCACGCATCCACGTCAGACACCCCAGTGTCATTTAATGTGTGGAGCAGTGCGTCGTTCAAGAAATGCAGTGGGACCTCCAGCCAAGTGCCACCTGACGTCAGAATGCTCTACCGTCTCAATCAAAGAGGAACAATAATCCACCTTATCTGCAACGCGGTGTCTCGCTTCAAAGGTCGAACAGGTAGGAACAAAAAGCAGCAGGATCACTGAGGACAGCCTGGCCCGGTTACTGGGGAAACGAAGTAAGACCCAAGGCAATGTCCAGTGAGCTGCGAGCAATAAGACTAATGGTTTCCTTTCAAAACATGAAATAGTTATAAAGGAATCTTTCGGATGACGGCCCTCTTTCCAATATGATCTTCCATCCAATGAATATGCTCAGTGGGGTAAGAATAATAATTCATGTTGGGCCGGGTCTTGCTGCAGTCGGGCGTCTCGCTGCTTGCCCGGTTAGTTAGACTTTTCTCTGCACCCTTCTGCTCAAAGAATTTTTGCACCCTAACTTGCTGGAAGTGCGAGCTGATAACAGTGAGGGCAACAGGGCATCTGGGACCTCAGTCAACGGTGGGACCAACAGTGTATCTCCTTAACCTTAATGAGATTTAAGGATTGAGAAAGAAACAGAGGAACGACTGAGAAGGGGGGTTAATTAGAATCAAATCTGGTGCAGAAAGAGAAATGAAGAGAGAGAAAAAAGACAGAAAGGAAAAGTAAGAAAAGAATTAAAATTCCTTTCTCCCTCACTTGTTTATCTAGATTCCCCTTAAATGCACCTATGTTAGTCGCCTCAACTGCTCCCTGTGGTAGCGAGTTCCACATTCTAACCACTCTCTTGGTAAAAAAGTTTCTCCTGAATTCCCTATTGGATTTATTAGTGACTATCTTATCGAATTGGCTAAGGGACAGGAAACAGAGAGTAGTGGTGAACAGTTGTTTTTCGGACTGGAGGGAGGTGTACAGTGGTGTTCCCCAGGGGTCAGTGCTGGGACCACTGCTTTTCTTGATATATATTAATGACTTGGACTTGGGTGTACAGGGCACAATTTCAAAATTTGCAGATGACACAAAACTGGAAGGATAGTAAACAGTGAGGAGGATAGTGATAGACTTCAAGAGGATATAGACAGGCTGGTGGCATGGGTGAACACATGGCAGATGAAATTTAACGCAGAAAAATGCGAAGTGATCCATTTCGGTAGGAAGAACGAGGAGAGGCAATATAAACTAGAGGGCACAACTCTAAAAGGGGTACAGGAGCAGAGAGATTTGGGGGTATATGTGCACAAAACGTTGAAGGTGGCAGGGCAGGTTAAGAAAGCAGTTAAAGCATACGTGATCCTGGGCTTTATAAATAGAGGCATAGAGTACAAAAGTATGGAAGTCATAATGAACCTTTATAAAACACTGGTTCGGCCACAACTGGAATATTGTGTCCAGTTTTGGGCAATGCACTTCAGGAAAGGAGAGAAGGCCTTAGAGAGGGTGCAGAAGAGATTTACTAGAATGATTCCAGGTATAGACTGGAGAAGCTGGGGTTGTTCTCCATGGAACAGAGACGGTTGTGAGGAGACTTGATAGAGGTATTCAAAATCATGAAGGGTCTAGACAGAGTAGACAGAGAGAAACTGTTCCCATTAGTGGAAGGGTCAAAAACCAGAGGACAGAGATTTGAGGTGATTGGCTAAAGAACCAAAGGTGACATGAGGTAAAACTTTTTTACACAGTGAGGTGGTTAGGATCTGGAATACACTGCCCGAGGGGGTGGCGGAGACAGATTCAATCATGGCCTTCAAAAGGGAACTGGATAAGGACTTGAAAGGAAAAAATTTGCAGGGCTACGGGGGTAAGGCAGGGGAGTGGGACTAGCTGGATTGCTCTTGCATAGAGCCGGTGCAGACTCGATGGGCCGAATGGCCTCCTTCCGTGCTGTAACCTTTCTATGGTTCTATGATTTATGGCCCCTAGTTTTGGTCTCCCCCACAAGTGAAAACATTTCCTCTACGTCTACCCTATCAAACCCTTCATAATCTGAAAGACCTCTATCAGATCACCCCTCAGCCTTCTAGAGCCCCAGCCTGTTCAGTCTTTCCTGATAGTTATAACCTCTCAGTTCTGGTATCATGCTTGTAAATCATTTTTGCACCTTCTCCAGTGCCTCTATATTGTTTTTGTAATATGTAGACCAGAATTGTGCATAGTTCTCATACATTTGGAGAAGGTCCCAGTAAATAAGGCTCTGCAGCTGTCTGTGTGTGTGTGGCTGTGTGTGTGTGTGTGTGTGTGTTTGTGTGTTTTGTATGTGTGTGTGTGTGTTTGTGTTTCTATGTGTGTGTCGTGTCTGTGTGTCTGTGTGTTTGTGTCTGTGTGTGTGTATGTTTGTGTCTGTGTGTGTTTGTGTCTGAGTGTGTCTATATATATGTTTTGTGTGTATGTGTGTCTGTGTTTGTGTCTGTGACTGTGTGTGTTTGCATGTGTGTGTCTGTGTGTGTTGTATGTGTGTGTTTGTGTCTGTATGTATGTGTTTTGTGTATATGTGTGCATGTGTCTGTGTGTGTTTTATGTGTGTCTATATGTGTGTTTTGTGTTTGTGTTTGTGTGTGTGTGTTTGTGTCTGTGAGTGTGTGTCTGTGTGTGTTTTGAGTGTCTGTCTGTATTTGTGTTTGTGTGTGTTTGTGTCTGTGTGTGTGTTTTGTGTGTGCCTGTGTGTTTGTGTCTGTAAGTATATGTTATGTGTGTGTGTTTGTGTCTGTGTGTGTTTTGTGTGTGTTTGTGGCTGTGTGTGTCTGTATGTGTGTTTTGTTTGTGTGTGTGTCTGTGAGTGTGTGTCTGAGAATGCCTGTATGTGTGTATTTTGTGTGTATGTTTTCTGTGTCTGTATCTGTGTGTGTTTGTGTTTATGTGTGTGTGTGTGTGTGTGTTTGTGTCTGCGTACATGTAAAAAGGGAGGGCATAAACTGAGCTGAAGTGATCAGGGATTAAGTCCTGATGCACAGGAAGTGAAATCACTGCCCTGCTAATGGCTGATTCATGATTACATCAGAGGAAGTGAGATTTGTGACTCCAAGTCCATTAGGAGACAGAGGAGCAGAAGTTGTAACCTGTGAATTTCTCTCCTATCAATCATATCTATGAGAAGGATGTGATAGTAACAGGCATCACCGGCATCTCCACATCATAGTAACAGGAGATAGAGAAGCCTAGGGCAAGACACAGCAGGTGTCCTGTCAACCAGCAGTTTGAGTACTGAGAGCTTGTGTCAGTAACCTGTTAGGTCCTGTATTGTATTGTGTACTGGTGAGTAAAATCTCTTGCAGAGTGTCATGCGTTTTGTGTGAATAAACTGCCATTCCCACTACCGTATCTCCAGCTTCATCATAAACTGGCCATAGTTTATGCCACCCAAGCTCGTCCGATTGTGCGAACTTCAAACCATTACACTTTCAGCGATTCCCCATAACCAGTCTTCTCAAGCACACGATGAAATTCCATCAGGCGTGCCTCGGGCATGCAAGAGGGGGCCCAGAGAGTGCCAGAGAGATTGACTGGCAGTAATTAATACTTATTATGTCATTTAAAGGGTAGTTGGACTGAAATGGACAAGACCTAACTTTCTGTGGCGAGTTTAGTTCGTATCCAGTGCTCAAATACCAGCAACCTCGCGGCGTTCAATGCATTTCAATGGTGAGGCAGACGGCGAGATGCCGTTTCCTGCGAAGCTAATGGTGGAGGGGCGTAACTCAGACAGCACCTTTTGGATTTCTGCGTTTAACCGCGCATCAGCCCCTTGCCTGATGTTGCTGTAGCATTTGCACATAAATAACTGCAAGCACCATTCGCCTCACCTTTATTTTGTCATCAAATTCTGGCCCATTGTCTTCAGGAGAAGAGGAGAGAAAATTGGTGAAAGGAACACAAAAATGACTAGATCGAAAGCAGAACTATTTGATACCAGTTACAAGTGCACACATCTCCCAAACCACCAGGATATATTATTACAAACGATGGTTAACTGCCAGTCTGGGTCATCCAGTTCTTGAGTAAAAGTGAAAGATGGAAGCAAAAAAAAAAATCATTAATTATCTGGAATCATTCCTTGATCTCCCAGACAACTTTATCTCCTGCTCGTGTGTTTCTATAGCAACCCTATTTGGCCACTGACATTATTACCCAGACGACTTCATTATTTACTTTTCAAAGTTAGGATGTAAAAGTGATTTCCTTGTGTGACCTTTATATCTGCGATTAACATTGACATAGAGCAGAGATTCCCAATGAAACAAAGCAGACAAGGAAACCACAAGCAGCATTAACAGTAGTTAATGGGCCAGATTTTGCTATAAAAATAACGGTGGGGCTAACAGCGTTATTTCTGTGCAAACCGGACAGTAACTTTCGGTGACCGCGCATGCGTAAAGGCGGAAATCGGGAAGTTGCTGCCTGAGATACGATTCTCCTCCAAGAACTGCACGAAAACGGTATCTCGCCATCTGACTTTCTGACTTCGTAGATACAACAAATCTCGCCACAAAAAGTTAGGGCTTGTCTGTTGCAGTGTAGGTACCTTTTAATGGCGTGATAAGTCTTAATTACTGCCAAACAACCTCTTTGGCACTGAAAATTAACTTTGCATGTGTGGAGTCTCATTCCTCCAGCTTTTAATTATTGTTAGACATTTAAAAAATATATACATATATATATACATTTTTTCTTACTTTTTCTTTGTGTCTCTTTTATCTCTCTCTCTTAATCCAATCTTTCTTTCCCTCTCTTTATTTTGCTTACTGTACCTGATTTGACATTGAATTCACTATTCTAACTTACACTTCCTGGTTCAGTCTCCGCACTGCTCATTAACAATTCTTCAGTCTGACTGGTTAAGGAGATACACAGTTGCTTGCCCTGTTCACACAGGTCCCAGATGCCCTGTGGAGGGGGCCGCGTCGAATGGATGTCTAACTTAGAGTAACTTGCCGTACAAGACCCCAGAGGAAATCTATGGGCAAGTGCAAGTCTGACCACCACTGCATCACAGCAAAAACCGGCCCATTATAAAGGCCCAGATTTTGCTGGAATGGGGCATCTCACGGCTTGCCCCATTAGTTAGACTTTTTCCCTCACCCTTCAGCTCGAAATTTTTTTGCGCTGTGAATTGCTGGAAGTGCGAGCTGGTAACGAGGGCATCTGGGGCCTTAGTGAACGAAGGGACCAATGAGATTTAACGATTGAGAAAGAAACAGAGCGAGCGACGGAGAAGGAAAGAGGGTGAATTCGAGTCAAATCAGATACAGAAAGAGAAATAAAGAGAGGGAAACAAAGATTGGATTGAGAGAGAGAGAAAAAAAGAAGAGATAGAAAGGAAAAGTAAGAACTAAAATTTAAAATTTTTTTAAATCACAAACAATTAGAACCTGCAGGAATGAGACTCCACAGTTTCAATTGTTCCCTTCCTAGGCCGGAGAGGTTGAGTGACATTGCAGGAACATAAATCTCCTCATTAAAAGGCTCCTTACGCTGTTAATTACCAACCCTAAATTTCTGCGGCGAGTTTAATGGGTATTTAATGCGCACAGGCAGGAATTGCGGTGAACTCACGGGGAGGTGGAGGGCGAGCTGCCGTTTTCGGGCGGCTAACGGCAGAGCGGCGCAAATCGTCCAGCAACTTGTGGCGATTCGCAACTCACGGGGTATCTCTTCCTCGCCGCGAGTTGCTGGACGATTAAAACGCTAACAACGGCGTGTGCATTAAACCCGTCGTCATTTTGCCAGCAAATTCTGGCCCAGTATATATATATATATATAAAGTTTGTGCGTATTTGTATGTTTGTGTGAAACATAGGGACGTAAGGAGTGAAATCGGTCTTGGCCAGTAGCACCAAACGGGCAATAGCGAACTGGCAACGCGCCCCGTTTTCTTCTCCATTGACTGGTGTAAAACGGGCGGCAGATTCACTATCGCCCAGATTTGCACTACTGGCCGGGACCCATTTCACCCCCACACAGGAATTACTGGATGAAAAATAATCAAGGTCCATCTAACTTTTAAAGCTAGTAGACAAAAAGCAATCAAAAAGGCTAATGGAATGCTGGCCTTTGTCTCAAGGGGGCTGGAGTACAAAGGGGAGGAAGTGAAGCTTCAGTTGTACAGGGCCTTGGTCAGGCCCCACCATCTGGAGTACCACATTCAGTTCTGGGCAGCGCACCTCAGGAAAGATATATTGGCCTTGGAGGGGGTGCAGCGCAGATTCACCAGAATGGTACCAGGGCTATAGGGGTTAAATTATAAGGGCAGGATGACACGGCAGACAACGGTGCGGGTAACAGCGCGCCCCATGGCACCGTGGTGTTGTTGCAGTAGAGGCCGTGTCTGGCTCCTCACCTTTTTAACAATAATAAACGAACACGACGTCTCCCAGGATGCAATAGGGCAGGCTTTCAGCGAAGAGGGGCAACGTCGCGGGAACGCCATCACCTCCCAGTCCCACACCATCCTGACTTAAAATATATCGTCGTTCCCTCATTGGCGTTGGGTCAATACCTGGCACCATTGCGGGGGGCATCATCACCACAAGGACCACAGCAGTTCAAGAAGAAGGCCCACCACCGCCTTCTCAGGGTAACTAGGGATGGGCAATAAATGTCGGCCTTGCCAGCATCACCCACGTCCCGAGGACAACTTTTTTTTTAAATTAGAGAAATTTAATGTCTACCCCTCAAATAGGGCAGTGGTCCCTCCTCAAAATTGTACAGTTCAGCTTTATCAAAGCACTCTGCTACTATATTTCTTACTAAAACTGAAAAAGTTAATAATCTGTGGTAAGATTTTTTTTTTATCCTTCAGGACTGTAGTTTAGAGCCCAGAAAAGAGGCATGGGGTGGGGGGAGGGTGAATCTGGTCTATGACGGGCTGCTGATTTGCTATTGCCTGTTTCACGCTTTTGACAGAGAGTAATTTCACCCCCACTGTGTCTTTAAGACAAAAAATGCAACGATGATTAATTGGATGCTTATTGTTCGATAATAATTAAAAACATTTCTGTCGTTCCTTAGCCCAGCTGCCAATTTAAAGAAAACAAATGGGATGTCACGTGACATTATTAATGTAGCTAAACCCCAGAGCTGCGCTCCAGTCCTGCAGGGCTGATGCCCTGAAACATGAGACAGCCAGAAAAGTGGTGATTTTTTCAAAGCTAGTCATCATAACTAATTGACGAGAACTTGTTTTCTTTGTACACTTAGTTAGGGCTGAATACATTACGATGAATATTTGAACCAGTGTAAACAGATTTGTAAGCCTTTGGCTATGTCATCTCAACACTTATGTTACACATTCTACAGAAGAATAAGTATCGGTGAAAAGCATTGGCAGATGGCCCAATGGGTTTACAGAAACGTGTGTAGCGAGGCACAAGGTCTCCTCTTAACACAGGAAATCAGATCAATTTGAGGGTAGGTTTTGATCAAACTCAAGTCCTCACATATGCTCTCACTTTAGATAGCAGGCAGCCAACAATTACACAGAAGAGGCACTGGCTTGAGGTGGAAAGTCAAAGCTTGTGAAGCAGAAACAACACAGTTGAGCTATCCCGACAAGGCTGTACCAAAAGGTGGGCCCGACCGATAGCCGTTGGGTCTGAGCACAGCACTAGATTTGTCCTGAAGATGAACGTAGTTACGGCTCATTGCTTCTTCACACATAGAGTGATCAGCACATGAATCGGACTCCTGGATATCCCTTGGAATTATTTAAGAAACAATTGGATGCAACATTTGGGGTGATTTTAGGACCTTTCTGCATGGATGGACTAAGGTGGCTCGACAGGCCTTTTTCAATGATTAACTATTGATCATACTGCTGACCTTCCAGCCCATAGTACATGTAAGTGGAGAGCCTGAGCTTCAACATCGGGGTGCTATATGGGTCCATCCACTCTTGGAGTAGAGTTAGAAGCTTGTGTGTTACGGACAAATGTGAGGTAACAATGCTGTAAAAAAGGACTACTGGACAATTCTTCCCGCTGCTTGTCCAGCTAGGACCATCCAGTCTGGAATGTCAGCTTGGCTCAGTGGGAGCCCTCTTTCCTCTAAGTCATTAAAGGTTGTGGGTTCTAACCCCACTTGAGGAATTTAGCACATAATCTTAGCTGACATTCACGTACAGGACGGAGGGAGTCCTGCATTGTTGGAGGTGCCGTCTTTTAGAGGAGATCTTAGAATAAAACCCCATTTGCCAGTTTCAGTGGGGGTAATCTTGATTTTGGGCGATGTGTAAAACAAGCAATATTGGATCAGCCGCCCGTTACACATCACTCCTGATTTTCATTCCCATTGAAGTCCGTTGAGTTAAAAATTTGGGCGATATTGCTGCTCCAATATTGCCCAAAGTCAAAATTACCCCCAGTGATTCTAAAAAAAAATCACATGATACAATTTAAAGAGCAGGAGGAGTCCTGGCCAATATTCTTCTCTCAAACATTACTATTCATTTGCTGTTTGTGGAATCTTGCTATGTGTAAATTGGCTGCCGTGTTTGCCTATATAACAGTGACCTCACTTCAGAAAGCAAATTAGTTGTCTTTAAACTGCTTTGAGGTGTCTTGCCGATATGAAAAGTGATATAGAAATGCAAGTTCTTTCTTTCTAGCTGGATAAGATAACAGAGAATAGCAGGCTGCAATAAAAGAAAGAAATAAGAAAGCAGCCATATCTTCTATTCACAGTTGACCTACGTCTGGCTTTTGCAAACCTCCCCTCACTTAGCAAGCGTGACTTAAAGTGGTTTCTGCAGTGTTAGGTGTCCAACATAGAGCCTTAACTGAAGGCTCATGAATCTCACTGCGTTTGTGAACAAAGTGGATTTTAGCATTAATCACTTCTACTTACAACCATAGCAAGTTGCTCAGGTGAGCTCATGTTATGCTCTTCACTTGCGTATAATTTAGTGCTGCAATTAATCCATTTCCCACCAACTCTGTCCGCTGCTCGACTTCCATTAAGCATGTGTCCAGTCCCATCATTGCTTGTGACGAAAGGTCTTCGACCTGAAACGTTAACTCTGTTTCTTTCTCCACAGATGGTGCCTCACTTGCTGAGCTTCTCCCGCGTTTTCTGTTTTACAGCTTCCGCAGTATTTTGCTTTTGATTGCTTGTGCCTTGCTTGGTACTGCAGCCTTGACTTCCCACAGCTGTTTACCGAGCTGATCTCCATCCGCCTCTCACCACGGGCTATGTACGAGACTCAATTCTTGTGAAAATGCTGTCCTCTCTCTTCGAACGGTATTGCTCAGTCAGAGCTGTTAAATGCTACACACATGAAAAAATATTCTTAAACCATTTGGATCCCAATTATTACATTTTTACGGCTAGTTCAAAAAACCAAGTTTCTTTTACATATCAAGTGTTGTACACAGTTTCGGAGTCCCAATCCCTGAAGGGTCAT
This sequence comes from Heptranchias perlo, assembly GCF_035084215.1. Classification (NCBI taxonomy): domain Eukaryota; kingdom Metazoa; phylum Chordata; class Chondrichthyes; order Hexanchiformes; family Hexanchidae; genus Heptranchias; species Heptranchias perlo. Next base: position 41,006,529 of record NC_090349.1, read on the forward strand.
GAGCAATCCTATTGAATTTTACTATCAGTTAGGAACTATTTGAAGGAGAGCAGTGACTTCGTCCAGTGTCCCGGCCAACGTTCGTCCCTCACTGAACACCGGCAAAACCAATTTAACCGGTCAAACAACAACAACAACAACAACAACAACAACAACAACACCACATTTTATATAGCACCTTTAATGCAGTAAAACGCCCCAAGGCGCTTCACAGGAGTGATTATCAAACAAAATTTGACACTGAGCCACATAAGGAGATATTAGGGCAGGTGATCAAAAGCTTGGGTCAAAGACGTAGGTTTTAAGGAGCGTCTTAAAGGAGGAGAGAGAGGTAGAGAGGTTTAGGGAGGGAATTCCAGAGCTTAGGGTTTGACAGCTGAAGGCACGGCCGCCAATGGTGGGATGAAAAAAATCGGGGATGCGCAAGAAGCAAGAATTGGAGGAGCGCAGAGATCTCAGAGGGTTGTAGGACTCAAGGAGGTTACAGAGATAGGGAGGGGCGAGGCCATGGAGGGATTTGAAAACAAGGGTGAGAATTTTAAAATTGAGGCATTCCCGGACCGGGAGCCAATGTAGGTCAATGAGCACAGGGGTGATGGGTGAACGGGACTTGGTGCGAGTTAGGATACGGGCAGCGGAGTTTTGGATGAGCTCAAATTTATGGAAGGTGGAAGATGGGAGGTCGGCCAGGAGAGCATTGGAATAGTCCAGTCCAGAGGGAACAAAGGCATGGATGAGGGTTTCAGCAGCAGATGAGCTGAGGCAGGGGCGGAGACGGGCGATGTTACGGAGGTGGAAGTAGGCGATCTTGGTGATGGAGCGGATATGCGGTCAAATAGGACGCCAAGGTTGTGAACGGTCTGGTTCAGCCTAAGACAGTGGCCAGGGAGAGGGATGGAGTCGGTGGCTAGGGAACGGAGTTTGCGGCGGGGACCAAATTCACCTCAATGCTGCTTGTGGGATTTTGCTGTGTGCAAATTGACGCCCTCGTTCGCCTGCACAACAATAGTGGTTGCAATTCAATAAGAAATTTGTGCGCTGGCGCCTTTGACGGATTCTGGCCATTAAATCGTGTCCATTAATCCAAAATGGGACACAAAAACCTCATTAGTATAGAATTACAGTATGACTTTGTGCGTCTCATCTTCCGAAGTCAAAACAATTCTAAAATAGCAACTTTAGATGGAAATCACTGTCAAACTTTTAGAATATAAAATTAAACCGGCCCCCTCACTTCCCCCGCCCGCCATCAAAAAAAAGAATAAAATCTGACGGCCTTCGAACATCTGCTGGTCAATGTGAAAACTAATCTGTACCAAAAATTAAACACAATGGCCAAGTATTTTGCACACCTTTTGCAGAGTTTTTCATGTGCATCTTTAATACATGAATTACAGTATACTGATATGGTAGCGTAGCGGCGATGTTACTGGACTAGTAATCCATAGAACATGGGTCCAAATCCTACAGTTTGAGAATTTGAATTACAAAATCTGGAAATAAAAAGTGACCATGAAGCTGTCGGATTGTTGTTAAAAGCCCAACCAGTTCACTAATGTCCTTTAGGGAAGGAGACCTGCCGTCCTTACCCGGTCTGGCCTATATGTGATGCCAGTCCCACACCAACATGGTTGACTTTAGTAGCCTAGCAAGCCACTCAGTTGCATCAAACCACTACAAAGAATAACAAAACCTTCTCCACATGGACTGCAGCGGTTCAAGAAGGTGGCACACCACCTTCTCAAGGGCAACGAGGGATGGGCAATAAAAACTGGCCTTGCCAGTGATGCCCACATCCCGAGAATGAATTTTAAAAAATAATGACCTTTTTAATAATCTGACAAAAATGACTTGTCTAGTCAAGGTTTGTTACGCCTCTGATTTAAGTCGTCCAAATTTTGTGGGAGACCCAATCCTTATTTACTCAGTGGCTGTGGTGTGGCTTTACTTTATGTCTAGACAAATATACATCCTTAGAAAGCCTGGTGCACTGAATCTCTCAGATCAGCAGAGAATATGGGACTCCAGAATAAACAGCACTGTACAAACTCTGCACTACAACAGAGTAGCCTTTTAAACTGGAGCCATCTGGAAGTCCCAGGCCCCTCCCCCCCTCCCTTATATAATCCTTGCGATTCACGATATCATCTGGTGTCTGCAAACCTCCCAAAGTCAACTTCCATAGTTCTGGTTCTCGTAGAGGTTCTGTGTATTCTTTGAATACAAGCCTCCTTCTGAAAGCACACAATGGGAGTTTAATTAAAAGACATTCGAACTAACAGCAGCAGAATACAACCCTGATGCAGCTGTTTCAGACCTGGCTTTAATGGTTCTGGTTCATTTCAGATAGGATCAGGGGGTCACGGGATAAAGACTAATGGGTAGCTGGTAGTGATTACAAGGCAATAACCTCATTAGTATAATCCACAACAAGGATGAATATGTAGCTTCTGTCTACTTCAAGATATCTATTATGGTTTTTTTTAAATGGTACTAACAGTTCTCCTATGGTGTTGCTCACAATGAGTCAAAGGTTACACGGTTCCAAGGGGGGAATGGGATGACCAAGGGAAAGAGTCCATAAGGTCGCTGAAGGGATTTGGAAAGAAGTTTGCAAGAAAAGTCCTGAGAAAGAGTGAAGAGTTTTTTGATTGGTTCCTGGGAAATAAAGAAAGTGTTTTCCTTACCAACTGGAGGTAAATGAATAAATGTTTGTTCCCCTCACATATCACATTTGTATAAATTAATAAATCTGTTCATGTAACATGGGAGATAAGGGCAGCCTAAGATCACATAATTCTCTTGCCCGGTTGAGTGATGCAGGGAGTGCCACTGTTCAATTGCTAATCACATTTAGTAAGAATACAAGATGGCACCAGGGGTCTCAGACACCTAAACCCGGGACAGAAAACCAGATCAGAGTGTGAACCTGTTAGTGAGTGACTGGGGAGGTGAAAAAATGAATTTGCATTTATATAGGGCCTTTCATGACTTCCGAATGCCTCAAAGTGCTTTATAACCAATGAAGTACTTTTTGAAGTGTAGTCACTGTTGTAATGTAGGAAAAGTGGCGACCAATTTGCACACAGCAAGATCCCACAAACAGCAATGAGATAAATGACCAGATAATCTGTTTTAGTGAAATTGGTTGAGGGATTAATATTGGCCAGGACACCAGGGAGAAATTTCCCCTGCGAATAGTGCCATGGGATCTTTTATATCCACCTAAGAGGATCTCATTTTAATGACTCATCCAAAAAGACGGCATTCCCTCAGTACTGCACTGAAGTGTCAGCCTGGATTATATGCTCAAGTCTCTGGAGTGGGACTTGAACCCACAACCTTCTGACTCTAGAGGTGAGAGTGCTGCCCAATGAGCCACAGCTGACATTTTGGTGGGAAGAGTATGTCACTGGAACAGTAAATAAACATACAAAGTTCAAAAGTTCATGCTTTACATTGTTTTAATGTTATACTAAAAATGTTCATAGCTACCTTCATAGTCCTAATAATGGCTTCCTGGCTTTGTGCTGTCAGTACTTTCCATCACTGAGGGGAGAGGGGGAAAGGTGGGGAAGGTTTTTACAAACAGCAGGTCCTAACATAATCTATGAATGGCCAGTCTTGCAATTAATCTTTTAAAAGGCCCTGTTGTATTATGTGCTCCCCAGCTCCAAAATCTTTATTGGACTCAGAAGGGGAGCGACCTTAAACTGCATTCTGGGAGTTCTGGTGCACAAAATACTTTCATCATCAACAACAACAACAGCGTGCACTGAGTGACACTGGTTTACTCTGGGAGTTGGAATGCACAGATTGCCTTTAGATTATGGCACTGGTGCATTATGGGTGCAGCAAATTTTGAAAAAAAAAGAAGGCGGACCTTCCAGAACAGCAATAGTGGCACTTAAATAAGAGTAGATTTAGAGGTGCGGATTAGAGTTACTGGGTGGGCAATGGAGCAAGAGGGTCTACAATTCCATCTAGTAGCAGAACAGCTACTACATCATTACATGCACCTGTTTACATAAGGAGATAGGCTCGAGGGGCTGAAGGGTCTACTCCTGTTCCTATGTTCCTGAGGCGTAACCAGTGATTTATAAGGGTTCTTTTTTTTATTCGTTCATGGGATGTGGGCGTCGCTGGTGAGGCCGGCATTTATTGCCTATCCCTAATTGCCCTTGAGAAGGTGGTGGTGAGCCGCCTTCTTGAACCGCTGCAATCCGTGTGGTGAGGGTTCTCCCACAGCGCTGTTAGGAAGGGAGTTCCAGAATTTTGACCCAGCAACGATGAAGGAACGGCGATATATTTCCAAGTCGGGATGATGTGTGAATTGGAGGGGAACGTGCAGGTGGTGTTGTTCCCATGTACCTGCTGCTGTTATCCTTCTAGGTTGTAAACAATTTTACAACACCAAGTTATAGTCCAGCAATTTTATTTTAAATTCACAAGCTTTCGGAGGCTACCTCCTTCCTCAGGTGAACGATTCCACATCGTTCACCTGAGGAAGGAGGTAGCCTCCGAAAGCTTGTGAATTTAAAATAAAATTGCTGGACTATAACTTGGTGTTGTAAAATTGTTTACAATTGTCAACCCCAGTCCATCACCGGCATCTCCACATCCTTCTAGATGGTAGAGGTCGCGGGTTTGGGAGGTGCTGTCGAAGAAGCCTTGGCGAGTTGCTGCAGTGCATCCTGTGGATGGTGCACACTGCAGCCACAGTGCACCGGTGGTGAAGGGAGTGAATGTTTAGGGTGGTGGATGGGGTGCCAATCAAGCGGGCTGCTTTGTCCTGGATGGTGTCGAGCTTCTTGAGTGTTGTTGGAGCTGCACTCATCCAGGCAAGTGGAGAGTATTCCATCACACTCTTGACTTGTGCCTTGTAGATGGTGGAATGGCTTTGGGGAGTCAGGAGGTGAGTCACTCGCCGCAGAATACCCAGCCTCTGACCTGCTTTTGTAGCCACAGTATTTATATGGCTGGTCCAATTAAGTTTCTGGTCAATGGTGACCCCCAGGATGTTGATGGTGGGGGATTCGGCGATGGTAATGCCGTTGAATGTCAAGGGGAGGTGGTTAGACTCTCTCTTGTTGGAGATGGTCATTGCCTGGCACTTGTCTGGCACAAATGTTACTTGCCACTTATCAGCCCAAGCCTGGATGTTGTCCAGGTCTTGCTGCATGTGGGCTTGGACTGCTTCGTTATCTGAGGGGTTGCTAATGGAACTGAACACTGTGCAATCATCAGCGAACATCCCCATTTCTGACCTTATGATGGAGGGAAGGTCATTGATGAAGCAGCTGAAGATGGTTGGGCCTAGGACACTGCCCTGAGGAACTCCTGCAGCAATGCCCTGGGGCTGAGATAATTGGCCTCCAACAACCACTACCATCTTCCTTTGTGCTAGGTATGACTCCGGCCACTGAAGAGTTTTCCCCCTGATTCCCATTGACTTCAATTTTACTAGGGCTCCTTGGTGCCACACTCGGTCAAATGCTGCCTTGATGTCAAGGGCAGTCACTCTCACCTCACCTCTGGAATTCAGCTCTTTTGTCCATGTTTGGACCAAGGCTGTAATGAGGTCTGGAGCCGAGTGGTCCTGGCAGAACCCAAACTGAGCATCGGTGAGCAGGTTATTCGTGAGTAAGTGCCGCTTGATAGCACTGTCAACGACACCTTCCATCACTTTGCTGATGATTGAGAGTAGACTGATGGGGCGGTAATTGTACAGATTGGATTTGTCCTGCTTTTTGTGGACAGGACATACCCGTGCAATTTTCCACATTGTCGGGTAGATGCCAGTGTTGTAGCTGTACTGGAACAGCTTGGCTAGAGGCGCAGCTAGTTCTGGAGCACAAGTCTTCAGCACTACAGCCAGGATGTTGTCAGGGCCCATAACCTTTACTGTATCCAGTGCACTCAGCCGTTTCTTGATATCATTTGGGGTGAATCGAATTGGCTGAAGACTGGCTTCTGTGATGGTGGGGATATCGGGAGGAGGCCGAGATGGATCATCCACTCGGCACTTCTGGCTGAAGATGGTTGCAAAGGCTTCAGCCTTGACTTTTGCACTCATGTGCTGGAATCCGCCATCATTGAGAATGGGGATGTTTGCAGAGCCTCCTCCTCCTCCCGTTAGTTGTTTAATTGTCCACCATCATTCATCATTGAATGTGGCAGGACTGCAGAGCTTTGATCTGATTCGTTGGTTGTGGAATCGCTTAGCTCTGTCTATAGCATGTTGCTTCCGCTGTTTAGCATGCATGTAGTCCTGAGTTGTAGCTTCACCAGGTTGTCACCTCATTTTTAGGTACGCCTGGTGCTGCTCCTGGCATGCTCTTCTACACTCCTCATTGAACCAGTGTTGATCCCCTGGCTTGTTGGTAACTTCATTGCTTTTGTACTCTATGCCTCTATTTATAAAGCCAAGGATCCCATATACTTTTTTAACAACCTTATCAACTTGTCCTGCCACCTTCAAAGATTTGTGCAAGTGAACCCCCAGATCTCTGTATTCCTGCACCGTCTTTATTTAAAATTGTACCATTTAGTTTAAATTGCCTCTCCTCATTCTTCCTTCCAAAGTGCATCACTTCACACTTCTCGTCATTAAATTTTATCTGCCATGACTCTGCCCATTTCACCAGTCTGTCGATGTCCTCCTGAAGTCTGCTACTATCCTCCTCACTGTTTACTACATTTCCAAGCTTTGTGTCATCTGCAAACTTTGAAATGATGCCCTCTATACCCAAGTCCAGGTATATATCAAAATGAGCAATGGTCCCAATTCTGACCCCTGGGGGACACCACTGTATACTTCCCTCCAGTCTGAAAAACAACCATTCACCACTACTCTCTGCTTTATGTCCCTTAGCCAATTTCGTATCCACGCTGCCACTGTCCCTTTAATCCCATGGGCTTTGATTTTGCCAACAAGGTTATTTTGTGGCCCATTAATGTGGCTCGGCCTTTAAAACCAGCTGGGCCTCCCGCTGCCACTCCCTGACTAGCCAGTCGCTTGCTAGGCCGCTTCCTCCACCCCCACCCTGGGAGTTAAAATTCCAAGTTGGATATTGGCTCCTTGGCCAATTGAAGTAGGAGGACTGGTTTTTGCACAACACCAGAAATGTGCGTGGTTCATTTATGTGAAAGAAACTTTTTTAAAAATCACTGTTTTCTCTGTTAATTGAATACAGCCACATTATGAAGCCATATCCCACGTGTACATCCTCAGGATACAGACTTGCATCAGTGCTTGCTTCAACTTTTATGTTATTAAGTACATTTGGGAAAGGAAATTCATCAAAATCCTCCTGCAGAACCACAATGTTGTGAGGATTTCCCATACACGACTGACACATGTTTTCAGTTTTGCTTTGAGACAAAACAAATTGTTACCGTTGATCATCGCCTGAGTATTAAAATGATATAGAAAGGGGATTGACTTGTACGATGAGTTATAACTTTGCATTGTCACCAAGGTTGAAGCCCAGACCATCTACGTGATATCAGAATCTTCTCTCAGATGTCAATGAAAAGTCCTGTGGTAAGTAAAATTAACTTGAGTAGCCTCGGTGCATTCCCTAATGTTTCCAAATCTCCAGCAGGAACTTGTTGCTGCACACAGCACTGCTTGTTTTTGGTCTCAATGTCTTTAAACCGTTATGAGATATAAACCGGCATGATTTGGAAAACAGCGACTTGAAACTGGTAAAGTGGAAGCTTTGTGAAGTTTGTCAAGGCAGCGTAAGGGAGCTTGATATAGCATTTAATCTGTGCTGCACCTGGCTGGAGAGTATTTCATGTTTCCAATGCATGCTCTTGGCTCAGAGGCCTTCTTGTCAGAAATGCATATAAGGAAATCGTGCCTCGTAGTCCATGGTTATCTGCCCTTTAATGGATGTAAAATCATGGGATGAAAATTCTCCTGGTAGGTGAGGCTTTGCACTGGGAGTGCAGGATCATAAAATGTAGCCTTGCTGTCACATATTGCCCCAGTACAACTGAACTCCATTCGCTGCGGTGTATAAACTAAGGCCAAGAAAGATTCTACACGCAGCCATATTTGAGATAGGTGTTAGTCGATCTTTACAGACAGGTGACAGATCCTGGTCTGAGTAATTGATTTATATCCGATAGTAAGGCCTAGATTTTTCAATCCCTGTTAGTTTAACATAGGTAGAGTTTCTGCTGGTGTTACAATAATGCTGATCGGATAATCCGGCTTTGATCTTAACCTGGGTTGTCTATCAGACAGCCTGAGTCATAAACTGTAACTACCTCAGACGCCTTATTTTAATAAGCTAATAAATCAATGACCCTTTGAGACACTTCCTTTTCATTCTGAGAATTTGCAAAGTAGTATAATCCAATAGCAACAACAATACACAAACATCTACAATCGCCTCGTATTGTGGCACATGAAGATCTATCACAGAAAAGGACTGCACCGTGTGCCAAAAATGTTCCACTCCAACTTATGCTCCTCCCGAATAACACTTCAGCAAAAACAACAATGCCAGATAATGATAAAGAGCCCATGCATCTTTGTGACAGATAGAGTCTTGCATCACTGTATTTGTATTATTGTCCTCAGTTACCTAGCAGTACTTATGTAAACACTAGTTTCTTGGAAAAGATTTTCAGGTGTAGTTTTATTGGTTGGCAGATCTGTTTTGATTTATTTCTTCTTTGACACCTTATTTGATGAAACGGTTTGGCAAGATTCCAGTTACATTGGACTTGTTTCTGGTATTTGATATTGAAAGTCCCGTCTCAGCTCTGACTCAAGAATGCTATCCCTACCACTTTAGTCTTAGCTCCTCCATCAAAACCACTGTCTGCCTCCTTTACCCCTTCCCACTTCACCCCCTGACCACTCAACTATATCTTCTCAGCCCTGTATTCATGGACATCACCAACTGCTTCCTTTTACTGAAACATTATTTCCCACCATGTTCAAAACTTCCATCATCACCTCTTTCCTGAAAAAGCCCATCCTCAATCCCTCTATTCTCTCAAATTACCACTCCACTTTGAACTTCCTGTTCATCTACAAGATCCTTGAATGCATTATCACCTTCCAACTCTGTGCCCACTTCTTCAATCAAACCCTATTTGAGTCCCGTCAACCAGACTTTCATCCAGTCCACAACATGGAAGTCACCAGCAACATCTTGGGCAATGGAGGCCACTGGTACCTTATTCCACCACCCCCACCCCATCCCCCCGTCCTTCTCAACCTCTCCACAGCCTTTGATATGATAGCCCATTATATCCTCCACCACCACCTCTGCCACTGTCCTGGCCCCAACTGCTCATGGTTCCACTCCTACCATCCCAAGTCCACAAAATGGTTTCTCCTCATGTGCCCACAGGGTCAACTTCGGCATGCCCAAAAGTGCCACCTTTGGTCCCTTCCTGTTCCTTATATAGATGCTCCCCCTCAGTGTCCTTACCTATAACCATAAGGTCAGTTTCCATATTATGCTGCTGACGCTCAGCTTTCCCTCTTCACCACCCCCCCCACCTCGGCTCCACAAGTATTGTTGTCAAACCGCCCGTCTAACATCAAGTTATGGACAAAGCAGAACTGAGGTCACTCTGTTTGCTCCTTCGAAGCTCTAATTCCTCTAGCTCCTGTGTAACTCCTCGCTTAGGACACATAAGATGGTGCGTGACCTCGGTGTTCTGCTCAACACGTAGCTGGGTTTCAAATCTCAAATCCACTTCATCAGCAACATTATCTATTTTCTTTTCTGGAATATCATCCATGTCTGTCCCTATCTCTACCATCCCCACCATGACCAAAACATCATCTATGCCTTTGCCATCTCCAAGCTCAATTTCTTTTAGAACTCCCTGCGAGCTGTCTCCAGACCTCCATCTAAACAAATTACAACTCTTCCAGAATTCTTGTCACTTGCATCCTATCCCATATCTACTTCTTTGACCAAAGATAGACCTATTGGTCACCTGTTCTAATATCTCCTTATGTGGCTCGGTGTCAAATTTTGTTTGATAGCACTGCTGTGAAGCGCCTTGGGACATTTTACTATGTTATAGGTGCTAGATAAATGCAAGTTGTTGTTGTTTGTTGTTGCTATGTCATGTTCACCTATCACCCCAGACCTCACTTCCCCCCCACCCAACCAATGCATTGATTTCAAGATTCTCAATTCTCATCATTCATGCCTCTCCAAGGCCTTGCTCCACCCTACTTGTCCAAGATCCTACAGTCCTGCAACGCTGTCCACCCCACACTCTCCTACAGTCCTGCTGTCCACCCCATACTCTCTTACCTTCTGAGGGTGAACTATTGTACATCTCCCTCCACCCATCAATGGCAGCAGAATCTTCAGCCATTACAGTCCCACGTGCTGAAATTCTCTCCCTAAGCCCCACTACCTTGCAACCTTCTTTCACACATTCAAAAGTCTCCTCATAACCTACCCTTTTGACCTTACTTTTAGGCACCCTCTTGACCTTCGACCAGTTTCTGCTCCATCCATCTGGAAAGAATCTTGCGACATTTTCTTGTGTTAAAGGCAGTGTATGAAGTGTGAGTTGTTGTGATATTCAAGATGGAGTCATTTGACTACATTGGCCATTGGCTGTGGCCAAAATTTCTACCCAGTCCAAAAATAAACTGAGTACTCGCGCGCCCCCCCCGCCATGGCCACAAAATCGAGTCTTGGCCCAAACTGAAACACCAAGCTGCTTAGCATGTAACATGCCAGCCGTGGTAACACTCTCGTCCCTGAGTCAGAAGGTTGTGGGTTCAAGTACCACTCCAGAGATTTGAGCACAAAACCTAGGCTGACACTCCCAGTGAAGTACTGAGGGAGTGGTGCACTGATGGATCGTGCCGTCTTTCGGATGAGACATTAAATCTGTCTGCCCTCTCAGGTGAATGTAAAAGATCCCATGGCAATATTTCGAAGAAGAGCAGTGGGGTTCTCCCCGGTGGCCTGGCCAATATTTATCCCTCAACCAACAGCACGACGAACAGATTATCTGGTCATTGCTGTTTGTGGGATCTTGCTGTGCGCAAATTGGCTGCTACGTTTCCCTACATTTCAACAGCGACTATACTTCAAAAAAAAACTTCATTGGCTGTAAAGCGTTTTGGGACGTCCTGAGGTCATGAAAAGGCACGATATAAATGCAAGTTCTTTCTTCTTTATGAATGTCAGTGCTCAGCTGGTAAAGGAATTGAGATCCAGAGAGTGAGATGCATTATCATCAATGTGCACCACCTACGGCCAATATGAAGGGGAGAATATAGATTTCAAAGATTGAGACTGTAGGTCCAGGACTCCTCTTTGGTGATGAGAAGTGGGGATAGAACTGAACAAACCATGGTAATAAATCATCACTGGTTTGACAATGGATGGAAATATTTACGCACTTTTCACAAAAACGTGGTGGCGTAGGATGTGGTACTTTGGTTCTATATTTAATAGATCATCAACACTCGGCCGCTTTACATTGACAGGAAACGTTCATCAACAAAGCTATTCAGTACTGGCATACATCTCAAGGGCATTTAACTACAAATCAAAATAAATGATTCTATCCTTGTATGAATCGCTGTTGAGGCTACAATATAGGGTTGATGTTCTGAGGCTCTGCACTAGGGTTGCCAACCCTCCAGGATTGGCTTGGAGTCTCCAGGAATTGTAAATTGCTCTCCAGGACACTGCTGCGGGCAAACACCTGGGAGAAGAATCACAGGGCATGAAAAGAAATTGTGGTTTTTTTTCATATTCTTTGAACACTTCTGTTTATTAGTTATAAAAATAATGGAGATGTGGGGAAAAGAAGTATCATCCAAGTGGGTAATGAAGAGTCTATTCGCTTTCCGATTGGCCGTGAGAAGGCGATGCGCCATGAGGATGGACGTGTTGGGCGACCAATGATGGGCGATTGGAGGCGGGGCAGTTGGAGGCAGGAGGTCATGTGATGAAACCTCCAGGAATACATTCAACCAGAGTTGGCAACCCAACTCTGCACAGACAGCGGGCGAGGGTCAAAAAACTGAACCGGTGGCCAGGAGCACGTGATTTGTGGCAAGTTTGATTTCCCAGCTGGAGACCTCCAGGGCAAAAACGAGACTGCTAGGTGCATGTGCAGGGTTTCATTCTCGTGGTGTATTTATTTAAATCAGGTTCCTCGCCCCAATTCCCGATTCCTGGCTGTGGGGGAGGTATTTCTCATGGGAATTGGCTCAGCCAATTACGATGAGAATCCTGGGGCCTAGTCTGTTCAAGTAGGTGCCTTAACGGTAGGAAGATATTGGGGTATTTTTGCTGAGGGACTCTGCCATCTGTGCAATATGGGTTTTGTTTTGTTGTCGATGCTTTCCCTCATTATTCTCAATTAGATGATAGTATAAAACTCTTGCATTTCTTCACCTACTGACCCAGTTGCAGGTTACAGTGTTTTCAAAGTTAGTGTTTCTATGGCAGCCACACTGTTAATTCCACCTCCCCCCTGGCAACCCATATTGCACAAGTGCCAGCATACGGATCAGCTATATGACATTCAGGTTTGTTTAGTCATGCAGGGTGTTACTTTCCTGCCACATGTCCTTGGCATGTAGGAACCATTCATGCACAAGCACACAGTTCTGCAAGTTTATGCAAAGGTGAGGATTAGCAAAACAAACCACAAATGAAGATGAAGATGAATTTCCAAGTATTAAAGGGGAACTGTCTTCATGCGGAAGTATTGACCAAACTTATTCTTACTGATACAGAAGGGACAATACTGCCACGGTGGACAGGTGACACATTGAAGTGTTTTTGCTGTGATTTATGTTGTTACATTATGTGTGTTGTAAACAAATAGAAAGAAAGGTTTTGCCAAATAATACAGGTTACAGATAGTTTTAGATCGATTCCTATGATTGGCTTAGAACTAGGCGCAAACCAGGCGCAGGAAACAATCCCTTATTATTAACAATGTCCATTATTGATATTTATTGATTGGTAGGTGTCAATTATTGATAGTTATTGATGGCTAGGTGTCCATTATTGATAGTTATTGATTGGTAGGTTTCCATTATTGATAGAGTTTGATGGCTAGGTGTCCATTATTGGTAGTTATTGATTGGTAGGTGTCCATTATTGATAGTTATTGGTGGGTATGTATCCATTATTGGTAGTTATTGATTGGTAGTTGTCCATTATTGATAGTTATTGGTGGGTAAATGTCCATTATTGATATTATTGATTGGTAGGTATCCATTATTGATAGTTATTGGTAGGTAAATGTCCATAATTGATAGTTATTGATTGGTAAGTGTCCATTATTGATAGTTATTGAATTGGTAGGTGTCCATTATTGATAGTTATTGATTGGTAGGTGTACATTATTGATAGTTTTTGGTGGGCAAGTGTCCATTATTGATAGTTATTGATGAGTACGTTTCCGTTATTGATCGTTATTGATGAGTATGTGTCCATTATTGATAGTTATTGGTTGGTAGCTGTCCGTTATTGATAGTTATTGATTGGTAGTTGTCCATTATTGATAGTTATTGAGGGGTTGGTGTCCATTATTGATAGTTATTGAGGGGTTGGTGTCCATTATTGATAGTTATTGATGGGATGGTGTCCATTATTGATAGTTATTGGTGGGTAGGCATCCATTATTGATAGTTATTGATGAGTACGTGTCTGTTATTGATCATTATTGATGAGTATGTGTCCATTATTGATAGTTATTGGTTGGTAGCTGTCCGTTATTGATAGTTATTGATTGGTAGTTGTCCATTATTGATAGTTATTGATGAGTACGTGTCCATTATTGATAGTTATTGATGAGTATGTGTCCATTATTGATAGTTATTGATGGGATGGTGTCCATTATTGATAGTTATTGAGGGGTTGGTGTCCATTATTGATAGTTATTGATGGGATGGTGTCCATTATTGATAGTTATTGGTGGGTAGGCATCCATTATTGATAGTTATTGATGAGTATGTGTCCATTATTGATAGTTATTGATGAGTACGTGTCCGTTATTGATCGTTATTGATGAGTATGTGTCCATTATTGATAGTTATTGGTTGGTAGCTGTCCGTTATTGATAGTTATTGGTTGGTAGCTGTCCGTTATTGATAGTTATTGATTGGTAGTTGTCCATTATTGATAGTTATTGATGAGTACGTGTCCATTATTGATAGTTATTGATGAGTATGTGTCCATTATTGATAGTTATTGGTTGGTAGCTGTCCGTTATTGATAGTTATTGGTTGGTAGCTGTCCGTTATTGATAGTTATTGATTGGTAGTTGTCCATTATTGATAGTTATTGATGAGTACGTGTCCATTATTGATAGTTATTGATGAGTATGTGTCCATTATTGATAGTTATTGATGGGATGGTGTCCATTATTGATAGTTATTGAGGGGTTGGTGTCCATTATTAATAGTTATTGATGGGTTGGTGTCCATTATTGATAGTTATTGATGAGTATGTGTCCATTATTGATAGTTATTGATGAGTACGTGTCCGTTATTGATCGTTATTGATGAGTATGTGTCCATTATTGATAGTTATTGGTTGGTAGCTGTCCGTTATTGATAGTTATTGATTGGTAGTTATCCATTATTGATAGTTATTGATTGGTAGTTGTCCATTATTGATAGTTATTGATGAGTACGTGTCCATTATTGATAGTTATTGATGAGTACGTGTCCATTATTGATAGTTATTGATGAGTATGTGTCCATTATTGATAGTTATTGATGGGATGGTGTCCATTATTGATAGTTATTGAGGGGTTGGTGTCCATTATTGATAGTTATTGATGGGATGGTGTCCATTATTGATAGTTATTGGTGGGTAGGCATCCATTATTGATAGTTATTGATGAGTATGTGTCCATTATTGATAGTTATTGATGAGTACGTGTCCGTTATTGATCGTTATTGATGAGTATGTGTCCATTATTGATAGTTATTGGTTGGTAGCTGTCCGTTATTGATAGTTATTGGTTGGTAGCTGTCCGTTATTGATAGTTATTGATTGGTAGTTGTCCATTATTGATAGTTATTGATGAGTACGTGTCCATTATTGATAGTTATTGATGAGTATGTGTCCATTATTGATAGTTATTGGTTGGTAGCTGTCCGTTATTGATAGTTATTGGTTGGTAGCTGTCCGTTATTGATAGTTATTGATTGGTAGTTGTCCATTATTGATAGTTATTGATGAGTACGTGTCCATTATTGATAGTTATTGATGAGTATGTGTCCATTATTGATAGTTATTGATGGGATGGTGTCCATTATTGATAGTTATTGAGGGGTTGGTGTCCATTATTAATAGTTATTGATGGGTTGGTGTCCATTATTGATAGTTATTGATGAGTATGTGTCCATTATTGATAGTTATTGATGAGTACGTGTCCGTTATTGATCGTTATTGATGAGTATGTGTCCATTATTGATAGTTATTGGTTGGTAGCTGTCCGTTATTGATAGTTATTGATTGGTAGTTATCCATTATTGATAGCTATTGATGAGTACGTGTCCATTATTGATAGTTATTGATGAGTATGTGTCCATTATTGATAGTTATTGATGGGATGGTGTCCATTATTGATAGTTATTGAGGGGTTGGTGTCCATTATTAATAGTTATTGATGGGTTGGTGTCCATTATTGATAGTTATTGATGAGTACGTGTCCATTATTGATCGTTATTGATGAGTATGTGTCCATTATTGATAGTTATTGGTTGGTAGCTGTCCGTTATTGATAGTTATTGATTGGTAGTTGTCCATTATTGATAGTTATTGATGAGTACGTGTCCATTATTGATAGTTATTGATGAGTATGTGTCC
Source organism: Heptranchias perlo (assembly GCF_035084215.1). NCBI lineage: Eukaryota > Metazoa > Chordata > Chondrichthyes > Hexanchiformes > Hexanchidae > Heptranchias > Heptranchias perlo. The sequence continues at coordinate 41,022,383 of NC_090349.1, forward strand.
ATTATTGATAGTTATTGATGGGTTGGTGTCCATTATTGATAGTTATTGAGGGGTTGGTGTCCATTATTGATAGTTATTGATGGGATGGTGTCCATTATTGATAGTTATTGAGGGGTTGGTGTCCATTATTAATAGTTATTGATGGGTTGGTGTCCATTATTGATAGTTATTGATGAGTATGTGTCCATTATTGATAGTTATTGATGAGTACGTGTCCGTTATTGATCATTATTGATGAGTATGTGTCCATTATTGATAGTTATTGGTTGGTAGCTGTCCGTTATTGATAGTTATTGATTGGTAGTTGTCCATTATTGATAGTTATTGATGAGTACGTGTCCATTATTGATAGTTATTGATGAGTATGTGTCCATTATTGATAGTTATTGATGGGTTGGTGTCCATTATTGATAGTTATTGAGGGGTTGGTGTCCATTATTGATAGTTATTGATGGGATGGTGTCCATTATTGATAGTTATTAGTGGGTAGGCATCCATTATTGATAGTTATTGATGAGTATGTGTCCATTATTGATAGTTATTGATGAGTATGTGTCCATTATTGATAGTTATTGATGGGTTGGTGTCCATTATTGATAGTTATTGGTGGGTAGGTGTCCATTATTGATAGTTATTGATGGGTTGGTGTCCATTTCATGTGACTGAAATGCCTTGCCTATGTAATAATACTTCAAAAGTAACTATTTGTGTAGCAGTTTGAGATAATCACAAGAGACATAATAGGATGTGATATAATCACATCTTTCAAATGAGTAAAGTCTGGTAATTACTGTTGACGATATTGGCTTAACAAGTTTGTATGACATTGTGCCGTCCACTATTTTAATGCAGCTGTGAACCCATTTTAAATTAGTCAATTCTCCTATTAACATAGAGGGCGAACAAAGTGCATTAAAAGCTCCAACAGTAAGTTCTGGACTAAAAATTATTTGAGGCACAAAAAGCAATATGTGGGACATGCAAGACAAGTATGTACCCAAGGACCACAACAACAACAATAACTTGCATTTATATAGCGTCTTTAACATAATAAAATGTCCCAAGGCACTTCACTGGCACAATGATCAAACAAAATTTGACACTGAGTCATATAAGGAGATATTAGGACAGGTGACCAAAAGCTTGGACAAAGAGGTAGGTTTTAAATAGTGTCTTAAAGGAGGAAGGATTTGAAAACAAGGGTGAGAATTTTAAAATCGAGGTGTTCCCGGACCAGGAGTCAATGTAGGTCAGCGAGCACAGGGGTGATGGGTGAACGGGACTTGGTGCGAGTTAGGATACGGGCAGAGAGTTTTGGATGGGCTCAAGTTTATGGAGGATGGAAGATGGGAGGCCGGCCAGGAGAGCATTGAAATAGTTGAGTCTAGAGGTAACAAAGGCATGGACAAGAGTTTCAGCTGCAGATGAGCTGAGGCAGGGGTGGAGACGCACGATGTTACAGAGGTGGAAGTAGATGGTCTTGGTGATGGACCAGATTTGTAGTTGGAAGCTCATCTCAGAGTCAAATAGGACGCCAAGATTGCGAATGGTCTGGTTCAGCCTCAGACAGTGGCCAGGGAGAGGGATGGATTCGGTGGCTAGGGAACTGAAGACAATGGCTTCGGTCTTCCCAATATTTAGTTCGAGGAAATATTTGCTCATCCAGTACTCTGACAAATCAGAGACAGCGGAGGGGTCGAGGGAGGTGGTGGTGAGGTAGAGCTGGGTGATAAAATACATAAAAATGGATCAATAGGAAAGTTAAAAAGGAGATTAGGGGAAAATAAAAGATTTATGAAGCTGGCCAGGAAAAGAATTACATAGAATTTGCAGCACAGAAACATTCAATTCGGCCCAACTGGTCTAGGCTGGTGATTATGCTCCACATGCGCCTCCTCCCTCCCCTCTTCATCTAACCCTATCAGTTTATTAGCAGGTTATATCAACCTAAATGGATTATTGAAGCTGAATTTGGCGTTGGAAGAATTAAATTTGATTTCATTCCACTCCACTTTCCTCTTTTACTTTGTTTTCCTTCATTACCACCCTGCATGCTCGTCTCTGAACGCAGATGACATGTTTTAACAGTATTAGTGATGTGCAGGATCAACATAATTAACGGGAGCTGTGTTCTTTCCCTCTGGAGGATTATTTTTGGTTTGTCTTCTTAGTACAATGAGCCCTTTCAGACCTAATCTGAACCAACCATCAGGACCCAGTAAGATTCTCATTATGACTGCGTACATATTTTTTTTATTGCTTTGCTGGGAGGAGAGTCCCACCCTAAGGTGTGATTTGCTCACCCAGTAATCTTCAACAGAAATGGATGGTTCTATGAATGGCATTCCATTATCCAGAAATATCCAGGGCAGTTCCCTGAATCTGTTAAATTATATTGTGCATCTAGTAAAAAGGAGTTTTTAAAAAGCCTTGCAGTTGCTTACCATCAAAGCAGTGGGTTGGACTGTAATTTAGTGGTTCGGCAGAGAGTGTCACTGTTACTGACAAAGAAAACTACTTTGTTTAAACATGTTTTTCCCTCATAGGTTTTGTATTTTCACTTCGATCTCTATCCTCTGCCAATTTTGTCCCCCAACTTCTAAAAAATATTTTGGGGGCCCGATCGTACGGCACTGAAATCGGGCAATAACAGGAGGGTAGCGTTCTCGAAATGGGCTTGGTGGACTTCGCGCCCCGTTAGCGCCAGTGCTTCGGTCACCACCATTTTTACAGGGGCTTACCGCTGGCCGGCTAAAGTGCCCACCTGTTTCAGGTGGTAGGCCCCTTTAAATATGCAAATAGCATCCCTACAACGTGCCTCGCAGCCCGATTGCTATTTTAGGACAGAACTGATAAAGTGTACGCCATGCATACTCTGATTAGCTTTACTGGGACCACTGCCAAAAAGGCCCCAAAATGGTACATAGTAAATTATTATTCAAGCATTGGCCATCCAGAACATGGGCACCAGCTACATCTTTCGAAATACAGTGATGAAAAAGAAAACAAAACAACTTGCGTTTATATAGCGCCTTCCACAACTTCAGGATGTCCCAAAGCGATTTACAACCAATGAAGTACTTTTTTGAAGTGTAATCACTGTTGTAATGTTGGAAATGCAGCAGCCAATTTGCACACAGTAAACTCCCACTAACAGCAATGTGATAGTGACCAGACAATCTGTTTTAGTTGGTTGAGGGATAAATATTGGCCAGGGCAGCGGGGAGAACTCCCCTGCTCTTCTTCGAAACAGTGCCGTGGGATCTTTTACGTCCACCTGTGAGGGCAGACGGGGCCTCGGTTTAACGTCTCACCTGAAAGACGGCATCTCCGACAGTGCAGCACTCCCTCGGTACTGCACTGGAGCGTCAGCCTGGATTATGTGCTCAAGTCTCTCGAGTGGGACTTGATACCCACAACCTACTGACTCAGAGGCGAGAGTGCTACCAACTGAGCCACGACTGAAGAAGTGTGGAATGATCGGCAGGCACGTTTTAAACTTCCTTTGCTGTGTTGCTATTGAATTTTATTTTCCCTTCATTCCCTACACAAAAATGATTTAGCATTAACTGGATTTTTTTTTTAAACTACCAGACTTTCACTGTATCTCATCTTCCTCTGACAAACAGCAATGTAATTTCTGGTCCTTTAACCTCACTTGCTGGACTGAAACATCAAAAGTTAATGCCCAGAATGATAAGAACATGTTCTAATTCAAGCTTTAAATGAAAGGAAAAGATTAAATTATCCCCTTGAGCCAATCTTTCTTCTGTGTTTGTCTTTTTATATGGAAGCCATTGTTTGGGATTTTAAAATGACATGCCAACCAACACTCTGCAAATCAAAACTTACGCTGTGGCATCCCACCCACAATACATTATGCTTTTTCTGTCCATTTTTAATGACAGAAAGACATTGTTAACTGGAATTTCCTAGGGAGCAGGTGCCCTCACATTAAACACAACTAGGAAACAGCTGCAAGTTCTTCAATATTTGTATTTTTTGTGTCACAACTTCCCTGTGTGTTACACATTTTTAAAATAGCTGAAATCCGGTCCGACCAACTCCCCTCTGATTTCCTGTTTGACATTGAGCAAAATCTCACTTTCCTACGGCGCAGCAACCAATTGAAATTCTTCCCATCTGAGAATAGGAGCACGGATTGTGAGTAACAGGAAGCTGCTGGCATTCATTTTTAACCATTTTCCACTTGCACGGACCACAGCTGGAAGCAGGGGTTTCACAAGGTGAAGACTCCAGCTCCAGATTGCAAAGTAATCATTTAAACTTTACATTGTTTATTTAGTCCCCCCCACCGTTGGCATTTGGTGTTTGCCGTTGCTCTAGCCAATACTTTACCACAGACAGTAACCTGTTTAAAAGGAGCAGGTTGGCGCCTCCGTTAAACAGCACACACCAAACGGTTAAGTGTTCATCCACAATCTCTGCCAACAGCAACTTCTCATTAGCTCTGTAACATCGCCCGTCTCTGCCCCTGCCTCAGCCCATCTGCTGCTGAAACCCTCTTCCCTGCCTTTGCTACCTCCACACTCGACTATCCCAATGCTCTCCTGGCCGGCCTCCCATCCTCCACCCTCCACACACTTCAGCTCGTCCAAAACCCTGCTGCCCGCATCCTGACTCGCACCAAGTCCCGTTCGCCCATCACCCCTGCGCGCGCGCTGGTCAAAGGACCAAAACCAGTCGCCCATGCGGATTGCTGGGTTCAAGATCTCCGTCAGTCGACACAGCGACCGGCTGCACTTCTCACATGTAAACGCAAAGTTGCTGCTCCCTGACCTGACCCCGAATTTGAGGGTCACAAAGTACAAAACGCATCAGGTCAAAGCTGGAACAAAAAATAGGTAAGAAGGAAAGAACTTGCATTGATATAGCGCCATTCATGACCTCAGGACATCGCAAAGCACTTTACAACCAATGAAGTAGTTTGGAAGTGTAGTCACTGTTGTAATGTAGGGAAGAGTGATGATGCCTTGGGTTGGTTCACTATGGTGGAGAAAACCGGTCAGAGAAGGTTTCCTTCCCACATTGCTCATGTATCCAGCTGATTATAGAAACACTGGAACAGGAGTAGGCCATTCAGCCCCTCGAGGCTGTTCCGTCATTCAATTAGATCTTGGCTGATCTGTACCTCAACTCCATTTACCCACCTTTGACCCATATCCCTCGATACCCTCGCCTAACAAAAATCTATCGACCTCAGTCTTGATAGCTTCAGTTGACCCCCAGCATCCACAGCCTTTTAAATACAGTAGGAGGGGAGTTAATTTAAATAACTTTGTTCTAAGCCTGTATTTGCTCATCACTGGTGTTCATCTTTAATGCGTCTGTATTGTGTATCCTATTTTCATAATAAACAAACCTGTAAGACCTTGGTGCGATAGCAGACAAGGAGTCCTTTTGTGCTCGTCAGTTCCCCTGGTAAGTGCTCTTAGTGCTAGTTTGTTTCTGTCTCTTTCATCGCTTCATGTACTTGTGCTGCCAGTGCCTTCATAGCACAACAGGTGTTAACAGGTTGGGAATGGCAAGCTCGGAATAGATTCCTCCAAAAACAGAGAGATGGCGTATTGGGTGGGATTGCTCCAGGGGTGTTCAGGTGACCTCTTTCTATCTGCCTCTGTTTACATTTGAAACATGCCTCCAAGGATATCGATACCAATGGATGGGGATAGGAAAATCAGAATTGTTTTTAAAAAGAGATGAAAGTACATGGCACGTGATAATATTTTCTATGCGGTCTGTTTAAACCTTGCCCCCAAAAAAAACTCCTAAATGTACTATCCATGGCCTCGCCCCTCCCTATCTCTGTAACCACCTCCGGCCCTACAGCCCTCCGAGATCTCTGCGCTCCTCCAGTTCTGGCCTCCTGCCCATGCCCGATTTTCATTGCTCCACCAGTGGCAGTCGTGCCTTCAACTGACTAGGCCCTAAGCTCTGGAATTCTCTCTCCAAACCTCTCTGCCTCTCTACATATCTCTCCATCCTTTAAATCACTCCTTAAAACCTACCTTGGTCGCCTGTACTAATATCTCCTTTTGCGGCTCGGTGTCAAATTTTGTCTGATTACGCTCCTGTGAAGCGCCTTGGGATGTTTCACTATGTTAAAGGCGCTATATAAATGCGAGTTGCTGTTGTTAACAAGTTTTTACAGTCCCCACCCCCTGCCTTCGTTCCCCGAAAGCGCTAACTTACGTCAAGATACGCCACCACCTGATACCTCGCTCAAGAATCCAGTCTTCCCATATTGGCCTAGATAGTGAGTGTGTCAGCATGCTATTCGACTGTGGAATCATCACAGTTGGGCCTCATTCTGTTCTGCGTACCTGATTGCTTTCTTGTAACCCCTGTTGGACCGGAGAGGTTAGGAGAATTCTTTTTTTTTACACATAGAGTTGTTAGGAATGCCCTGAAACCATGATGGAAGTGGAATCCTTAATAGCCTTGAAAAGGGAAGTTGGTCACATTAGAAACATTTTAAACTAAAAGGGCAGGGGATTGGGACTGATTGGAGAGCTGTCTGAGCGAGCCAGCACAGGCAGAGTGGGCCGAATGACTGAATGGCTTCCTCCTTTGCTGTAAAATTAAATGGGTGGACTTTCGATGAGTACGTAACAGTAAATAGCTATGAAGTCCCTCCCACCCCACGGTCAAATGGCCTGCTGACACTTCACTGTCAGTTCTCACGCATGACAAAAGGATATTTGGGCACGATGGAGGTGGACAATCAGCACCGCTAGAATTGTACACGAGAAAGGGCAAGAAGGCTGATCAACTGGGCAATGTAACCTCAACCTCCAGTCTTCAATAATGCTAAATACAGAAAATTCCCTCCCTACTCCATGAGATAAGCAAGCACCAGACGACCATGACAAGCCTTATTGAACTCACGCACCCCAATGTGCCGCAACACCCTCCTCCCTCAAGAACTTGAAAAGTCACTTCTCAAAAGACTGTAGCACGACCAAAATTACCCTAATCCACCAGTAATCTGTTCCAGAGGGTAACAACCCTCTGAGGAAAGAAGCACTTCCTGACAGCTAACTTGACATTTTTCCTACATATTTTTTAAGCATGCCCTCCAGTCCGACTATAACCATCTATTTCATCTATCTTATCTGAATTCATTACATCCCTTGGGCTAGCAACATGAAAAATCAGGCAGGTAAGATGCATGTGCACGGTCATCGGATGGGGACAGGATCGGGGATAGCTGTGGTGCGGCACCCAACCCCGCTCCACCCCCACATGGTCAAAAGTCCAGCGGGCTCCCCACCGCCTTGGCTCACGCACGAAGAAAGATCAGCTTTGATGGGGTAACATCCAGGAAGCTGCATTCCAGCGTGAGTCAGTGCAGTCAATGTGTCAGCCTTGGCTCAGTGAGTAGCACTCTCACCTTCTGAGTCAGCAGGTTGTGGGTTCAAGTCCCACTCCATAAGCCTCGAATACAATGCCCAGCCTGACACTCCCAGTGCAGTACTGAGGGAGTGCTGCACTGTCAGAGGTGCCGTCTTTCAGATGAGATGTTATCCTCTCAGGTGGACATAAAAGAAGAGCAGAGGAGTTCTCCCTCATGTCCTGGCCAATATTTATCCATCAACCAACATCACTAAAACAGATTATCTGGTCATTATCACATTGCTGCTTTGTGGGATCTTGCTGTGTGCAAATTGGCTGCCATGTTTCCTAAATTATAACATTTCAAAAGTACTTAATTGGCTGCAAAGCACTTTGGGATGTCCTGAGGTCATGAAAGGTGCAATTAAAAAGGATTTTTTTTTTCTCTTTCTAATGGCGGAGCAACAAAACTGAAGGGGAAAAAGAAAGTCGCCTGGCATGGAACCTGAAGTAATTTGTTTTTGTCTTATTACAGTGAATTATGAGAGAATTCGCAGCCTTACGTAGATCATGTTTAAAAAAGTTGCTTTTTTTTTATTCGTTCATGGGATGTGGGCGTCGCTGGCGAGGCCGGCATTTATTGCCCATCCCTAATTGCCCTTGAGAAGGTGGTGGTGAGCTGCCTTCTTGAACCGCTGCAGTCCGTGTGGTGAAGGTTCTCCCACAGTGCTGTTAGGAAGGGTGTTCCAGGATTTTGACCCAGCGACAATGAAGGAACGACGATATATTTCCAAGTTGGGATGGTGTGTGACTTGGAGGGGAACGTGCAGGTGGTTTTGTTCCCATGTGCTTGCTGCTCTTGTCCTTCTAGGTGGTAGAGGTCGCGGGTTTGGGAGGTGCTGTCGAAGAAGCCTTGGCGAGTTGCTGCAGTGCATCCTGTGGATGGTACACACTGCAGCCACTGTGCGCCAGTGGTGAAGGGAGTGAATGTTTAGGGTGGTGGATGGGGTGCCAATCAAGCGAGCTGCTTTGTCCTGGATGGTGTCGAGCTTCTTGAGTGTTGTTGGAGCTGCACCCATCCAAGCAAGTGGAGAGTATTCCATTACACTCCTGACTTGTGCCTTGTAGATGGTGGAATGGCTTTGGGGAGTCAGGAGGTGAGTCACTCGCCGCAGAATACCCAGCCTCTGACCTGCTCTCGTAGCCACAGTATTTATATGGCTGGTCCAGTTAAGTTTCTGGTCAATGGTGACCACCAGGATGTTGATGGTGGGGGATTCGGTGATGGTAATGCCGTTGAATGTCAAGGGGAGGTGGTTAGACTCTCTCTTGTTGGAGATGGTCATTGCCTGGCACTTATCTGGCGCGAATGTTACTTGCCACTTATGAGCCCAAGCCTGGATGTTGTCCAGGTCTTGCTGCATGTGGGCACGGACTGCTTCATTATTTGAGGGGTTGCGAATGGAACTGAACACTATGCAATCATCAGCGAACATCCCCATTTCTGACCTTATGATGGAGGGAAGGTCATTGATGAAGCAGCTGAAGATGGTTGGGCCTAGGACACTGCCTTGAGGAACTCCTGCAGCAATGTCCTGGGGCTGAGATGATTGGCCTCCAACAACCACTACCATCTTCATTTGTGCTAGGTATGACTCCAGCCACCGGAGAGTTTTCCCCCTGATTCCCATTGACTTCAATTTTACTAGGGCTCCTTGGTGCCACACTCGGTCAAATGCTGCCTTGATGTCAAGGGCAGTCACTCTCACCTCACCTCTGGAATTCAGCTCTTTTGTCCATGTTTGGACCAAGGCTGTAATGAGGTCTGGAGCCGAGTGGTCCTGGCGGAACCCAAACTGAGCATCGGTGAGCAGGTTATTGGTGAGTAAGTGCCGCTTGATAACACTGTCGACGACACCTTCCATCACTTTGCTGATGAATGAGAGTAGACTGATGGGGCGGTAATTGGCCGGATTGGATTTGTCCTGCTTTTTGTGGACAGGACATACCTGGGCAATTTTCTACATTGTCGGGTAGATGCTATTGTTGTAGTTGTACTGGAACAGCTTGGCTAGAGGCACAGCTAGTTCTGGAGCACAAGTCTTCAGCACTACAGCTGGGATGTTGTCGGGGAACATAGCCTTTGCTGTATCCAGTGCACTCAGCCGTTTCTTGATATCACGTGGAATGAATCGAATTGGCTGAAGACTGGCTTCTGTGATGGTGGGGATATCGGGGGGAGGCCGAGATGGATCATCCACTCGGCACTTCTGGCTGAAGATGGTTGCAAACGCTTCAGCCTTGTCTTTTGCACTCACGTGCTGGACTCCGCCATCATTGAGGATGGGGATGTTTGCAGAGCCTCCTCCTCCCGTTAGTTGTTTAATTGTCCACCACCATTCACGACTGGATGTGGCAGGACTGCAGAGCTTTGATTTTATCCGTTGGTTGTGGAATCGCTTAGCTCTGTCTATAGCATGTTGCTTCCGCTGTTTAGCATGCATGTAGTCCTGAGTTATAGCTTAAGTTGTTCAAGAAGGCGGCTCACCACCACCTTCTCGAGGGCAATTAGGGATGGGCAATAAATGCTGCCTTTGCCAGCGACGCCCACATCCCATGAATTAATTTTTAAAAAGTCACAATTCAAAGTAATTTTGAAACAAGAAAATTCTGAATGAATAGCACTTCAATGATACTTTATCTAGCGATGATTAATATTTAGTTCTAATGATGAACACATCTCATTTTACTGCAAGACCACAAAAGCTAATGAAAAGCAAAAAAGACTTGCATTTATTTAGTAGCTTTCATGTCCTCAGGACATCCCAAACTGCTTCACAACCAATGAATTATTTTTGGAAGTGTCGTCACTTGTAATGTGGGAAGTGCACCGGTCTCTTTATACACAGCAAGGGTCCACAAACAGTAAATGAGATTAAAGACCAGATAATCTGCTTTTGGTGGTGTTGGTTGAGGAATTAATGTTGGCCAGGACACCTGCAGAACTCTTTTCTCTTCTTCCAAGAAGTGCCATCGAATACTTTACACCCTCCAGAACTCAGTTTAACATCTGATCTGAAGGACAGCACTTCCAACAATGCTGCACTCCCTCAGTACTGCACTGCAGTGATTATATACTATAAATTCTGGAGTAGGGCCTGAACTCACAACCTTCTGATTCCGAGGCAAGAGTACTACCACTGAGCCAAGTTGAGCCCCATCTGCCCTCTCAGGTGTATGTAAAAGATTCTATGGCATTATTTCAAACAAAAGCAGCAGAGTTCTCCCTGGTGTCCTCGCAAATATTGATCCTTCAACCAACATCATTAAAAAAGCAGATTATCTGGTCATTATCACATTGCTGTTTGTGGGACCTTGCTATGCGCAAATTGGCTGCCGCGTTTCCTACATTACAATATTGACCACACTTCAAAAGTACTTCATTGGCTGTAAAGCGCTTTGGGACGTCCTGAGGTCATGAACGGCGCTATATAAATGCAAGTTCTTTCTTTCTTTTTATTGCCAATCTAAGAGGAGCGTCAAAGGATTCAGTGCTACCATACAATACTGGATGATTCCTGAGATTCACATCTAAGACTCTCTCTGTAAGTTTCTTTGCACTTGGAAAGTGAGTTTGATGTTATTCAGGGGTTAACTGTGGGTTACTAAAAGATTTTATTGGTGTAACAAAACCTGCTAGTGCACACATGATTTTTCTGCCTACAGTCTGTGGTCTATAACTCCCACACGGCTGTCCAACCTATGAAAAGAGGGAAGCATTAATCTTTCTTAATCAGCAATAACCAGCAATTAAGAGGCAGTTAAGTACCTGAAATCGCACTGGAAAAAAAGACAAATGTTTCCTGGGCAAAATCGCTGTAAAATTGAGTTAAAGCATAAAGATAGTCAGCTTTATTGATCAGATACTGCAAAGCCCACTGCAAGGATTCAGGGAGAGGAGGGCCACAGTTTACAGAACTAAAAGCCATTCCTCAACCCATTCTGAAAAAAAAAGTGGCCGGCGCACCAGGTTTGGGAGAAGGAGGCTGAAAGCAGTCAGCTGTGCCCTGGGCATGGAGACCCATGTGAGGAGCCTTCTCAATGGACAGCTCATGGAGGTCTGGGGCCAGAGGAATTCCAGCTGGATGTCAGTGAAACCTTGCAGCCAAGTACAAAAACTCACTCCTTCCGCAAAAAGTGTGGGTTACGTGACACAGGTCTGGGCTGATGTCTGGAGTCTGCTTCAACAATGGGTTGTGGCAGAGAATTCTGCATTCGAAGCACCCTCTGTGTGAAGCAGTGCCTTCCAACCTCTCCTTTGATATCTTTTTGTGATTATCTTAAATTTGTACTGACTTGTTACCATCTTGCTGACCAATGGAAATAATCTATCACTATTTACATTATCATTACCCTTCTATTAAGTCACCTCTCAGTTCCAGTGAAAAAAAATCCCTAACTTCTCAAGTTTCTATAACTGCACCCGTCATCCCTGGCAATATTCTAGTGAATCTACGCTGCACCTTTTCCATTTGCTTTTATATCCTCTCTAAAATGGGGTGCTCAAAACTGGACACAGTACTCCAACTGCGGCCTAACTAACAGCTTGCAAGAGATTAGCAGTATCTCCTTGTCTTTGATGTTGGATGGTATATTGTAATGTCCTCCCTGACAAAATTATCCAAGGAGCAGTCCTTTATAATTTTTTAAAAATTCATTCTTGGGATGTGGGCGTCGCTGGCAAGGCTGGCATTTATTGTTCGCCCCTAGTTGCCCTTGAGAAGGTGGTGGTGGGCCTTCTTCTTGAACCGCTGCAGTCCGTGTGGTGAAGGTTCTCCCACAGTGCTGTTAGGAAGGGAGTTCCAGCGACAATGAACAAACGTTAACTATTTAAATTGTGTACTAGAGATTAGTTATGTACCTGTGTTATTTCTCAAGTCAGATTGATCATGCTTTGGTCACTGTACATGGTGATTCTGCTCCCTGGACCAGTATCGTAGAATCATAGAATGGTTACGGCACAGAAGGAGGCCATTCGGCCCATCGAGCCTGTGCCGGCTCTCTGCAAGAGCAATCCAGCTAGTCCCACTCCCCCTCTCTTTCCCTATAGCCCTGCAAATTTTTCTCTATCTGATTCCTTTTAGAAAGCCACAATTGACCCTCTTCCACCATCCTTTCAGGTAGTGTATTCCAGATCATAACTACTCACTGCGTAAAAAAGTTTTTCCTCATGTCGCCTTTGGTTCTTTTGCCAATCACCTTAAACCTGTGTCCTCTGGTTCACGACCCGTCTGCCAGTGGGAACAGCTTTTCTTTATTTACTTTGTCTAGAACCTTCATGATTTTGAACACTTCCATCAAATCTCCTCTCAACCTTCTCTGTTCTAAAGAGAACAAGCCCAGCTTTTCCAGTCTATCCACGTAACTGAGGCTCCTCATCCCTGGAACCAGTCTAGTAAATCTTTTCTGCACCCTCTCTAAGGTCTTCACATCCTTCCTAAAGTGTGGTGCCCAGAATTGGACACAGTATTCCAAATGTGGTCGAAACAGTGTTTTATGAAGGTTCAACATAACTTCCTCACTTTTGTACTCTGTGCCTCTATTTATAAAGCCCACGATCCCATATGCTTTTTTAACCACTTTCTCAACCTGTCCTGCCACCTTCAACAACCTGTGTACATATACCCCCAGGTCTCTCTGTTCCTACACCTCCTTTAGAGTTGTACCCTTTAGTTTATATTGCCTCTCCGCGTTCTTCCTACCAAAATGTATCACCTCACACTCTCAGCGTTAAATTTCATCTGCTATGTGTCTGCCACCGTCCCTTTTATTACGTGGGCTTCAATTTTATTGACAAGCCTATTATGTGGCACTTTATAAAACACCTTTTGGAAGTCCATATACACAACATCAACCACATTGCCCTCATCAACCCTCTCTGTTACCTCATCAAAAAACTCAATCAAGTTAGTCAAACACAATTTGCTTTAAACAAATCCGTGCTGGCTTTCCCTTAATAATCCACACTTGTCCAAGTGACTATTAATTTTTTCCCAGATTATTGTTTCTAAAAGCTTCCCTACCATCGAGGTTGAACTGACTGGTCTGTAGTTGCTGGGTTTAACCTTACACCCTTTGTTGAACAAGGGTGTAACATTTGCAATTCTCCGGTCCTCCGGCATCACCCCTGTGTCTAAGGAGGATTGGAAGATTGTGGCCAATCCTTCTGCAATTTTCACCCTTACTTCCCTCAGCAATCTAGGATGCATCCCGTCCGGATCGGGTGACTTATCTACTTTAAGTACAGCCAACCTTTCTAGTACCTCCTCTTTATCAATAGAAGAGGGCTTTCCTTTGTGAGCTTCCTGATATACTGGGTCAGGCTCCCTCATACACTATATCAACAACCTCAGAGTCCTACCCCTTTTGGGCATTCCCAGTTTAAGTTGAGTTGGTTGAAAGCTCCCTTCACTAACACCTTCCTTTTCCCACTCATCCAGAGCAGGGGACCTTTCCCTGGTTCTCCTGGCCAATATTTATCCCTCAACCAACATCACTTTAAAAAAAACACAGATTACCTGGTCATTATCACACTGCTGTTTGTGGGAGCTTGCTGTGCGCAAATTGGCTGCCACGTTTCCTACATTACAACAGTGACTACACTTCAAAAGTACTTCATTGGCTGTAAAATGCTTTGGGACGTCCTGAGGTTGTGAAAGGCAATGTATAAATGCAAGCCCTTTCTTCTTTCTTTCTAAAGTGTCATAAAGTGACGAGTCACTGATGTCAAGCAATATGAGTAAGCAACAAATTCAAGGAGCTCTGATATTTTTCAACCTTAATCACTAATAACTAATTAATCACTAATACCTGGAGTACTGTGTACAGTTCTGGTGCCCATATTTAAGGAAGGACATACTTGCATTTGAGGCAGTTCAGAGAAGGTTCACTAGATTGATTCCGGGTATGAAAGGGTTGTCTTATGAGGAAAGATTGAACAGGTTGGGTCTATACTCATTGGAGTTTAGAAGAATGAGAGGAGACCTTATTGAAACATACAAGATTCTGAGGGGACTCGATAGGGTAGATGCTGAGAGGATGTTACCCCTCATGGGGGAATCTAAAACTAGGGGGCATAGTCTCAGAATAAGGGGCCGTGTAAGACAGAAATGAGGAGGAATTTCTTCTCCTTGAGGGCCGTGAACCTTTGGAATTCTTTACCCCAAAAAGCTTTGAAGGCTGAGTCATTGAATACATTCAAGGCTGAGTTAGACAAATTTTTGATCAGCAAGGGAGTCAAAGGATATGGGGAAAGGGCGGGAAAGTGGGGTTGAGGTAAAAATCAGATCAGCCATGATCTCATTAAATGGCAGAGCAGGCTCGAGGGGCCGAATGGCCTAATCCTGATCCTATCTCTTATGGTCTTAATATGGGCGTATTGAGCAAAACTAGTAAATACCTGGGAAATAGTCATGTGCGGCAACATAAAGACATAAGTATGGGATGGAAAAGGCCATTGAGCCTATCAGACCTATTTCTTCCACAGAACATGTACAGTCTACCCTATCATGGACTCTGTCTAATTCATATGAAGAAAGGATGAACATAGTGTTCCTGCCTTCCCACCACCCCCCCGCCCCCGCAAAGGTGAATCAAGCAAAACCCCAGTAATGCCTCTCTAAACTCACAACTCATTCTTCCGTTGAGTAATTGCATTCTTTGGCAGGACATGTCCACCTGCTTTAGACAGGTTCCATTATTAAATGAAATTAGGTGTGTGCAGTGGCAAGTAAAAGATTACAAACATCGTTCAAGTAGCTGCACAGCATGTTGGAGTGTCTGTGTGTAATAGAAAGAAGCAATAGGGCACAACTCTGCTCTTGTGATTCCTTCTGCATGGGCGAGTTCCCGATCACAGCCACTCTGCTGTTTGGAATGCACAATGAAGGGAAGATGCTTCCCTACAGGCAGGAAAATAAGAGGGAGAGTCTTCCCTGTAATGTCTGTGTGGGTGTTTGTCTGTGTGTATACATGTGTCTATGTATGCGCTTGTGCATATATTTACATCTGTGTGTGTGTGCATGTCTGCATGTGCGCTTGTGCATGTATGTATGGGTATGCATGTGTATGTATATATGTGTGTATATGTGTGTGTAGCTATGTGCAAGTGTGTACGTGTATTTATGTCTGTGTATGTGAATGTATGTGTGTGTACCTGTGTATGTGAATGTATATGTGTGTATGTCTGTCTGTGTATGTGTGTGTCTGTGTATGTGAATGTATGTGTGTGTATGTCTGTGTGTGTCTGTATATGTGAATGTATGTGTGTGTATGTCTGTGTGTGTCTGTGTATGTGAATGTATGTGTGTGTACCTGTGTATGTGAATGTATGTGTGTGTATGTCTGTCTGTGTCTGTGTATGTGAATGTATGTGTGTGTGTACCTGTGTATGTGAATGTATGTGTGTGTATGTCTGTCTGTGTATGTGAATGCACATATTCATAAAGAAACTGCAAGTTGTGAGTTTGGATCTCTTGCTCTCTGCCTTCCTGCACTCGCTGTATAGCTGCCTTCAAAATGTATATTTAACCAAAACCTGTAGATTGCCTGTGTAACAGCCGATGGGATGTACCAATCCCAGAACATTCCGTCAAACATTACCAATAGGTTGGATGTTACAATCATCAGGGCTGCTCCTCTAGCAAACCCACTGCTCCTTGCAGCAGTTCCAGAGTGGCACTGGGTGAAGGCCTGGCACCAAATCACCTGGCAACTCTCAGTGAAAGATGGTGTGTGGCACAGCAATGCCCAGATTTAAGAGGCGGTGTTATCCTTACAAAAAAATAAAATCCTTCCCATATCGTAAAAGTGAATTGATCTTAAATTCTCTAAATATCTTTTCATGTAAAATAATTTCTTGAGCCTGGTGGTTTAACTGAAGGAAGCCCTGTCGTGTTAGAAGAGCCAATGCCACCATTAACACTGATGGATAGAGAAGTCTCAATTCGCAGATAATCCATGACAAATTCTTGAATTATCGGACACTTTTTTTTGGATAACTTTGCACTACAACACGAAGACTGAAAGGAACCCTTTGTAACACAAGAATGAGACACATTTCAGAACATTAATCCCATCCATTAAATAACCACATGGTGCTTGTCCTGAGACGTTGGTGTTGATGAAACGCAGACCAATTAGTCACAGCCTATTATAACATTGGGCCACCCTGAGTGAAAGAGATCAGAATCCCATATTCACAATATGGAATCATTAGCAGCCTCTGATTCTAATCAGGGCACTGTTGCAATCTGCAGGACAAAGACTGTTGACTTATTTTTGCATATACTGGGTACAAAGCTACACTGAGACATTTGGTGACCATGGCAATTTCAAAACATGATGGATGAGTCTTAAAATGAGACCAGTGGCAGTGAAAGCAATAACATGTTGTTGTGACTGAAGTAGGGGGTTGATACGGTTCTTGTCTATCTGCAGGGTGCAGCGAGGCTATCCGATGAGGCGTTCGTCATCTCTGAGCTGGAGGGCGAAATGAATGCAATGAAGTGTATCGTCTTCCCAGACATAGGCTCTCACTGGGTTCAAAGGGAAGACTCACCTTTTGAGTCCGCATCTCAGCCTTGAGATGGCGCAGCCTCTCGCACCCTGCGTTCACTCTTGACATCCACGGCAAACACTTCTCCAGTCTTCCGGAGAGATACGCCTCCTAAACTGATCAGTAAGTCCGTGCCTTAAAGGTTATGGAAAATGACTTGGTTAATCGTGTTGTAAGCCTTCCTGGAATGTTAGGAAATAGCAATAGGTTCTCACATCAAATAATAAAAAGACACAATTTCAATAAGTTATTTGTTAATGTGAAATATTACATTCACAAGCCAGACTAGACGATCCTATTTGCGCACGTGCAGTGTTTGAGACTACATTATGCCATTATATATGTAACCAGCGGAGGGAACCTTGTCCTGGAGGTAATGTTGTGCTTCATTTGGTAAGCTCCTAGTTGAGAGATAGATACCCACAATGCGCCCGAGGTGCTTAGCAGGTACTAAGGCAGAGAGTAGAGCGGGCTGGGAGCCAGCGCACAGTTTGCGCACTATGTGCATTGGGCCCTCGACTGCTATTTAAATGAGGCGACTGCCCCATGATGCAGCTGGACAGTTGTGCGCCAGCCACACAAGGCCCATTTGGAACTGGAATCAAGGGAGAGGCCAACCTTTGACATTTTGAAAGAAAATGTGGGCACTTTTGCCTCTTGGCATTCCTGGCACCAATGTCCCCCTTGCGTAGAGCTCCAATTATCCCTTGCTGCTCCCTCCCCCACCCCACCAAACCCTGCCCAGCGCCCCTTCCCCCTGTTAGGAAAGTGCCCCCATTGGACTGCTGGCACCTACCTGCCACTCGGTTATGAAGCACCAATAAATTATGCAAATGAGCTGACCACCCTTTATCCGGTGAAATCAAACAACTTGTGCACTGGTGCCATTGGCACAATGCACAGGCCACATTATCAGCCTCATAACATCATAGGTAACAGGGTTACATAGATCATACATGTGTCCTATGGGAGCTGCACACTGTAGAGGAGACTTATACTATTCATACAACAACAAGAAGAACTACTTGCATTTATATAGCGCCTTTAACATGGTAAAGCATCCCAAGGCACTTCACAGGAGCGATTATCAAACAAAATTTGACACTGAGCCACATAAGGAGATATTAGGACAGGTGACTAAAAGCTTGGTCAAAAAGGTAGATCTTAAGGAGCGTCTTAAAGGAGGAGAGAGAGGTGGGGCAATGGAAATCGGGGATGCGCAAGAGGCCAGAATTGGAGGAGCGCAGAGATCTCGGAGGCTTGTAGGGCTGGAGGAGGTTACAGAGATAGGGAGGGGCGAGGCCACGGAGGGATTTGAAAACAAGAGAACAGGAAGTCACGTGCCATAGTACAGCTGCTGTGTCTGTGTGAGGTACTCGGAAAATGAATATCAGCTCCTCCACCACCAACACAGCTTGTCCAACTCTCCGGCATTAGTTCCTTTGCCATGTTGAGCACATAACCTGCCCAGTTTACAACACTTGGCACTTATACAAGTGTTGGCACTGAGACAGTATCAGTATCAGGCGAGTGAATGACCTTTCACCCAGTGCTCACTGTATGCTTGAGGGAAAGTATGCAACGATGAGCCAACATATAAAAATGTTTCCTCCATACTTACATTATTTATGACGTGGAGATGCCGGTGATGGACTGGGGTTGACAAATGTAAGGAATCTTACAACACCAGGTTATAGTCCAACTGTTTTATTTGAAAATCACAAGCTTTCGTCAGGTGATATTTATGACCACACTGAAAGTGACTAATAATTAAACAGATAAATTTGCATGCAAGAGTTTGAAAGAAATGTACACGTTTTGTTGAGCAATTAACTGTGCTAAAGTCTCATTACATTCCTTCATTCCCTTTTAAAGCATAGCATGATGACCTTTAAAAATGCATTTTCAATACACTGTCAACAAATAACCCCATGGAATAAAATATCATGCATCACACTAACTTATTCTAAAATTGTTTCATCAGCGTGTTTTTGATAACGTAGCAGAGTTTTATATAATGTATCAAACTAGCACTAGCGATCTATTCAGTAGATTTGCAGTAAAGTAATTAATGAAGTGCTCTGAGATGTTTCCGAGTGACGTGATAAAGAATGATGTAATCACAAGGTTTTCTTTTTAAAGAAAGAACTTGCATTTATATCACACCTTTCAGGTCTTCAGGATGTCCCAAAAATGCTTTACAGCCAATGAAGTACATTTGAAGTGTAGTCACTGTTGTAATGCAGGGAAACACAGCAGCCAATTTGCGCACAGCAAGATCCCACAAACAGCATTGAGATAAGTGACCAGATAATCTATATTGGTGGTGTTGAGGGAGGAATTATAGCCAGGAGAGAGAGTATCATAGTATCATAGTATGTTACAGCGCAGAAGGAGGCCATTCGGCCTATCGTGCTTGTGCCAGCTCTTTGAAAGAGCTATCCAACTAGTCCCACTCCCCTGCTCTTTCCCCAAAGCCCTGTACCCTTTGAATAGTGTCTTGGGATCTTTTACATTCACCTGAACAGCTGGATGAAGTTGGTTTAACATCTCATCTGAAGTTAGGCACCTACAACACTCCTTCAATTCCAGTCTAGATCATGTGCTGGAGTGAGGCTTCAACTCAGAACCTTTAGATACAGAGACCAAAGTGTTACCACTGATCCAAACTAACAATTTAGGATGGAAAACGTTCTTGCATTTAACAGGACTGATGATAGTACTACTGACATTAAGGGAATTCCAATCTTATTAAAGTATGCGATTAAGGATTATTTGTGGATTAGAATAATAGAATCTTGCAGCACAGAAGGAGGCCATTTGGCCCATCATGCCTGTGCTGGCTCTAAAGAACATAAGAAATAGGAGCAGGAGTAGGCCATACAGCCCTTCGAGCCTGCTCCGCCATTCACTCAGATCATGGCTGATCTTCGACCTCAACTCCACTTTCCTGCCTGATCCCCATATCCCTCGATTCCTCTAGATTCCAAAAATCTATCTATCTCAGCCTTGACTATACTCAACGACTCAGCATCCACAGCCCTCTTTGAAAGAGCTACTCAATTAGTCCCAATCCCCCGCTCTTTCCCCAAAAATTCCACCAATTTTTAAATTGAGACATTCCAATTCTGCAGCACACGTGGCACAAACTGACCAAAGGCTGATGTCAGGAATTTCTTCAAGTAAAGAGTGATTAGAGTATGGAATGGACTCTCTGATAGGGAAGCACTTAAGAAACAGTTAGATGCTGTGATTAGCATGAGATCTTTCTGGATGGATGAGCTAGGATAGGTCTAATGGCCCTCTCAATCCAGATCCAATTTGTAATCCAGATCCAATTTGTAATCCAGATCCAACTTGTTATCCAGGGCCAATTTGTAATCCAGATCCAATTTGTAATCCAGATCCAATTTGTAATCCAGATCCAATTTGTAATCCAGATCCAACTTGTTATCCGGGCCCAATTTGTAATCCAGATTCAATTTGTAATCCAGATCCAACTTGTTATCCAGATCCAATTTGTAATCCAGATTCAATTTGTAATCTAGATCCAATTTGTAAACTCCAATTTGAAACAGGGCACTCCTTTAATATCCAGGGGCATATTTTCAACTTACCATCCGAATGTAGAACTTGCATTGCAGATTGGCCGCCAGTTATAGAAACCACCCGATTCCGCTTCTGCAACTGTCAAGGGTGCCTGTGGTGGTTTCCCCTCATCTAGAGTCATAGAGTCATAGAGTTATACAGCACGGATAGAGGCCCCTCGGCCCATCGTGTCCGCGCCGGCCATCAAGCCCTGTCTACTCTAATCCCATATTCCAGCATTTGGTCCGTAGCCTTGTATGCTATGGCATTTCAAGTGCTCATCCAAATGCTTCTTGAATGTTGTGAGGGTTCCTGCCTCCACAACCCTTTCAGGCAGTGAGTTCCAGACTCCAACCACCCTCTGGGTGAAAAAGTTCTTTCTCAAATCCCCTCTAAACCTCCCGCCTTTTACCTTGAATCTATGTCCCCTTGTTATAGAACCCTCAACGAAGGGAAAAAGCTCCTTAGTATCCATCCTATCTGTGCCCCTCATAATTTTGTACACCTCAATCATGTCCCCCCTCAGCCTCCTCTGCTCCAAGGAAAACAAACCCAATCTTCCCAGTCTCTCTTCATAGCTGAAGCGCTCCAGCCCTGGTAACATCCTGGTGAATCTCCTCTGCACCCTCTCCAAAGCGATCACATCCTTCCTGTAGTGTGGCGACCAGAACTGCACACAGTACTCCAGCTGTGGCCTAACCAGTGTTTTATACAGCTCCATCATAACCTCCTTGCTCTTATATTCTATGCCTCGGCTAATAAAGGCAAGTATCCCATATGCCTTCTTTACCACCTTATCTACCTGTTCCGCCGCCTTCAGGGATCTGTGAACTTGCACACCAAGATCCCTCTGACCCTCTGTCTTGCCTAGGGTCCTCCCATTCATTGTATATTCCCTTGCCTTGTTAGTCCCTCCAAAGTGCATCACCTTGCACTTTTCTGGGTTAAATTCCATTTGCCACTGTTCTGCCCATCTGACCAACCCATCTATATCGTCCTGCAGACTGAGGCTATCCTCCTCGCTATTTACCACCCTACCAATTTTTGTATCATCAGCGAACTTACTGATCATACCTTTTACATTCATATCCAAGTCATTAAGGTAGACCACAAACAGCAAGGGACCCAGCACCGATCCCTGTGGTACCCTACTGGCCACAGGCTTCCAGTCACAAAAACAACCTTCGACCATCACCCTCTGCCTTCTGCCACTAAGCCAGTTTTGTATCCAAAGTGCCAAGGCACCCTGGATTCCATGGGCTCGTACCTTCTTGACCAGTCTCCTGTGGGGGACTTTATCGAAGGCCTTACTGAAATCCATGTATACCACATCCACTGCGTTACCCTCATCCACACGCCTAGTCACCCCCTCAAAAAATTCAATCAAATTAGTCAGACATGATCTTCCCTTGACAAAGCCATGTTGACTATCCCTGATTAATCCTTGCTTCTCCAAGTGGAGACTAATTTTGTCCTTCAGAATTTTTTCCAATAATTTTCCTACCACTGATGTTAGGCTCACTGGCCTGTAGTTCCCCGGTTTTTCCCTACTCCCCTTCTTGAATAATGGTATTACATTAGCGGTTCTCCAGTCCTCTGGCACATCCCCTGTGGCCAGAGAGGTTCTGAATATATGTGTCAGAGCCCCCGCAATCTCCTCCTTTGCCTCACACAGTAGCCTGGGATACATTTCGTCCGGGCCTGGGGATTTATCCATTTTTAGGCCTGCTAAAACCGCCAATACCTCCTCCCGCTCGATGTTAATATGTTCGAGTATATCACAGTCCCCCTGCCATATTTCTATGTCTACATCGTCCTTCTGCCTCCAAATAAACCATACCGCAAAAGGAGGGGGGGGGTGGCACAGGGCTGAACACGGCTTACTGTTCTGCGACAAGTCCTGAAGCAGCAAGGCCAATTTTTTAATTCAAAAAGTCAAAGATAAAGACTATTTTGACAATACCAGCCTGTCCCTTAAGATAGATAGCACTTAAACAGTGGCCCAGGAATCAGGAGTGTCAAGTTATTATAAGGGCAATTTTCCCCTGATCTGCTCCCAGCTCTATTACAGGAAACCTGTGTACAAAACCCTCTGACGACTATCTGCATGGAGTTTACATTGCTGCACCCTCTTCAGACACAAGTCAGGTGCAGACACCAGAGAATCTGTAGAGAAAGTTCAGATGCAGTACTATCCAGGAGTGGAACAGCAGCAAAGGGTTTAGTGCCCATTTTTCCTCTGCATTGCACCCAGTTTTCCAGTGCTGTGTTGGATCTGGGCAAAGGAAAATCTATTTCATCACGATGTCTTTATCTCTTTCTGCTTCACACACCATTCCCTGTTTGGAGAGGATGGGCCCTGAAATATCCTCCTAGGCCACCATTTTACATTGTCGAAGTTTCCCAGGAGGTCCACTCAAACAAAAATGGCACGTCTGGTTAAAAACTGGCCAATGGCAACTTTGCACAGCAGAGATTGAGAGACTGTATGTCAGGAACTGTCATTGCCAGCACATGGGCTCATTAATCAGTGACGCACTGTGCCGAAGGAACAACACACCACAGGCACCATTTTCTTGACTTTCTTGGTCACTTCCAGTCCCTGCTGTTTAATTAGCCTGGGGCAGTCAGTATTTCCCCTTGTGAGGCCCAGCGCGTTTTGTAACAGTCTCAAGTGCACACTGAATAAACACTAAGTCAATAAATACATAAAATCTTTAGTGGTCCCTTAAAACCTTTTAAAATAAACAATAGTTCCACAAAAGACAAACTTTCTCCTTAATGAGTCGCTAGCAAAAACAAGAAGTGGCCCGTTTATGTCACTGTGACATAAGGGTGCGTTTGGAGTTGTCAAATATACGGGAGGCCAAAAATTCTTCGGGGTTTCCACAAATTTCCCACCGTAACCCCCCAGAAAACAGCTGGATTCCAGCCCCCTATATCTCAAGGAGGAGGAAGTGAGCTTGAGCACGGAGATTGCTCAGGACAGAGAGTGAACCTCTAACGGAGTGAATTGCTAACAGAGTGAGGAGTCTCAACTGGGAATTTGGCGAGTGTGGCAATTAGGTGCAGAGGGGGAAGCAGGTGCTAAGCGATTTAAAGCAAAGGACTATAAACTAATCTCTCAAACTTTAAAACTTGAATAAAAAAATACATAAATTTTTTTTTAAACGACTAAGGGCTCAATTTTAAAAGGGTAGTGGGAAGGCATCATCAATGGGTGCGCGGCAAACTCGGATAATAAAAACTTACCTTTCCCCATGCAATCGCGACTTACTTAGTGGCCCTCAACGTGACTCCCGGGATTGCTGTCTGAAAGCTGCGCAGTGGACGGACTGCACACCCGCATGACAGGCTGTCAGCCGGAGTGTCTGTATTTAAAGGGCCATTGCTCCAATGGATTTTGCTGGAGCAAAAAGCAAGGAGACCCAGTGGAGCAGCACAGGGGCAAGGCTGCTCCAAGATTTAACGATGCCATGGATGAATAAAGCAATAAGGGCAAAATTGAAACTAAAGAAAAAGGCATACACTAAGTACAGAGACAACAAAGGAGGGGATGACAAACGAGAATATGAAAAGGTTAGGAAAGAAGTTTGAAAAAAACAATTAGGAAGGCAAAGAGAAACTATGAGATTAAATTATCAAGGAATATAAAAAACTATAGTAAAGTATTCTACAGACACATAAATAACAAAAAAAAATCCGGATTGGGATAGGGCCACTGAGGGATACACACGTTAAACTTACAATGATGGCGAAAGGGCAGAAATATTAAATAATTACTTTGCCTCAGTATTTACCAGAGAGTCTAAAATGGCAGGAATGACATTAGAAGAAGAGATCAAAAAAGATCTAAGGACATTTAAGATAGAAAGAGGGGAGATAATTGATAAACTAATCAAACTTAGAGAGGATAAAAGCCCTGGTCCGGATGGATTGCATCCAAACATATTAAAAGAAGTTAGGGAAGAGATAGCAGAGGCTCTATTACATATATATAAACATTTATTACAAAACGGAATGGTAGCAGAGGACTGGCAGACAGCTAATGTGATTCCTATATTTAAAAAGGGCGATAGAACTAATCCAGAGAACTATAGATCAATTAGCTTAACGTCAGCGGTAGGAAAGATAATGGAATCCTTACTCAAAGATGTAATAGAAAAACATCTGGAAACTGAAAATATAATAAAGAGTAGTCATGCTTGACCATCCTTAATGAATTCTTTGACGAAGTAACAGAAAGAGTAGACAAGGGTAATGTAATAGATGTAATATATTTGGATTTTCAAAAGGCCTTTGACAAGGTGCCGTATAATAGACTCATGACTAAGGTCAGAGTATGTAGAGACAAGGGACAAGGGATAGCAAGCTGACTACAAAACAGAAAACAGAGAGTAAGGATTAAAGTTAATTACTCAGACTGGCAAAAGGTGGGAAGTTGTGCTCCACAAGGATCGGTGCTGGGTCCACCGTTGGTCACCATTTACATGAACGATTTGGTCTCGGGAATCAGAAGTACAATTTCAAAATTTGCGGACGACACCAAATTGGGGGGGTATAGTAAATACCGAGGAGGGCTGCAGCAAAATACAGGAAGACATTAATAAACTTGCAGAATGGGCGTGTAATTGGCAAATGAATTTCAATATAGGTAAGTGTGAGGTATTACATTTTGGTAGGAAGAATAAGGGGGTCACATACTGCTTGGATAATAAGACTCTAAATGAGGTGGAGGAGCAAAAGGGATCGGGGATTACAAATACACAAATCACTAACAGTAGTGATGCAACTTAATAAGGCCATTAAAGAAAAGCAAACCAAGCACTAGGGTTCATTTCTAGAGGAAAAGAATTGAAAAGCAGAGAAGTTATGTTAAACTTGTATAGAACAGAGTACTGAGAACAGTTCTGGTCTCCATATTATAAAAAGGATATAGAGACACTGGAGAAGGTGCAAAAAGGATTTACTAGGATGATACCAGATAGGTTATACCTATCACGAAAAATTGAGCAGGCTGGGGTTTTTTTCTCTAGAAGACGGAGGGGTACCTAATAGAGGTCTTTAAGATTATGAAAGGGTTTGATAGGGTAGACGTAGAGAAGATGTTTCCACTTGCGGGGGAGACCAGAACTAAGATAGTCACTAATAAATCCAATCGGGAATTCAGGAGAAACTTCTTTACCCAGACAGTAGTTGTGGAACTTGCTACCACAAGGAGTAGTTGAGGCGAATAGCACAGATGCATTTAAGGGGAAGCTGGATAAAGACATGAGGGAGAAAGGAATAGAAGGATATGCTGATAGGATTAGATGAAGTAGGGAGGGAGGAGGCTTGTGTGGAGCATAAACACTGGCATGGACCTCTTGGGCCGAATGGCCTGTTTCTATGTAATTCTATGTAAAGTGATGCTTCAGTTGCACAGAGCTGGAGCTCTTTTCTCTAGAAAAGGGAAGGGTGAGGTCTGGAGATACTGCGTTCAGTTCTGGGCACCGCACCTCAGGAAGGATTTATTGGCCTTGGAGGGGGTGCAGTGCAGATTCACCAGAATGATACCAGGGGCTTAGAGGGTTAAATTATGAGAAGAGGTTGCATAAACTTGGTTTGTATACCCTTGAGTATAGGAGATTGAGGGCAACCTGATCGAGGTGTTTAAAATGTTAAAAGGATTTCATAGGGTAGATACAGAGAAACTATTTCCTCTGGTGGGAGAATCAAGAACAAAGGGACTTAATCTTAAAATTAGAGCTAGGCCATTCCGGAGCAAAATCAGGAAGCACTTATTCACACAAAGGGTAGTGGAAATCTAGAATCCTCTCCCCAAAAGGCTGTGGATGCTGGGGAACAATTAGAGCTTCCAAGACTGAGATCTTTCGATATTTTTTAGGTAAGGGTATCAAGGGATATGGAGCAAAGGAGGGTAAATGGTGTTGAGGTGCAGATCAGCCATCATCTAATTGAATGGCGGAGCAGGCCCGTGGGGCTGAATGGCCCACTCCTGTTCCTAATGTCCCTACATTTCCAAGGGTTTCACATTTGCCTTGTAAGGGGCAGAACCTCTCATTCACCTCCTAAAAAGAAAGTGACAGCAAGAGAGGCATTACTGGGCCAGGGACTCCCTTCGCCAGGAGTTTCCACTCCTTTGGCTCAGTCGGGAGTCTGCGCACCAGTGGAGGCCGGCAGGCCGGGTGAGTTGAGGTGTATCCTGCCTCCAGAAGGCTGAATGTGGCCCAACCTCTGAGGTCCAGGCCAAAGAAGCAGCCTGGACCCCTGAAGAAAAAGATCCTTTTGCTTGTGAGTTTTTTTTAATGATTGGTCCACGTACACAAGGGGGTCGCGGTGACTATGACCAGGGTAGGAGTGGAAGGGAAAAGGGAAAAGGGAAACACCCCCCACCTCCCCCCCTCCACCCCGCCATTTGTCCAAAGTGTTGCCTGTCCAATGCCCTCCCACTGATCCTGCAAACTCCGGTGGGATCAGTGCTGGGGAAGCAACATCGGACATGATTCCAGCTTAACCACCGGGATCACGACCTGTGGATTTTCTACCCTGCTACATAGGAACATGAGAACAGGAATAGGCCATTCAGCCCCTTCAGCCTGTCCCACCATTCAATTAGATCATGGCTGATCTGTACCTTAACTCTATCTACCCGCTTTGGTTCCATAACCCTTAATACCCTTACCTAACAAAAATCTATCAATCTCAGTTTTGAAATTTTCAATTGACCCCCAGCCTTATGAGCTTTTGTGGGGGAGAGAGTTCCAGATTTCCACTCCCCTTTGTCTGAAGAAGTGCTTTCTGACACCACCCTTGAATGGCCTAGCTCTAATTTTAACATTATACCCCCTTGTTCTGGACTCCCCCCACCAGATGAAATAGTTTTTTTCCTAACTACCCTATCAAATCCTTCAATCGTCTTAAACACCTCAATTAGATCATCCCTTAAACTTCTATACTCAAAGGGATACAAGCCTAGTCTATGCAACAATACAGAACCCTGCAGAAGTCAAACTACTGAAGTCAAACGCTTTTTGGAAATATATGCCCTCATAATTTAACTCTTTTAGTCCCGGTACCAATCTGGTGAATCTGCACTGTACCCCCTCCAAGGCCAATATATCCTCCCTGAGGTGCAGTGCCCAGAACTGAATGCAGTACTCCAGATGGGGTCTAACCAGAGCTCTGTACAGCTGTAACATAACTTCCACCCATTTGTATTCCAGCCCCCTGCAGATAAAGGCCAACATTCCATTAGACTTTTAAATTATTCTTTGTCCCTGTCCACTACCCGCGATTTAATGCACACCACACTGCTGTCTGCATGTGTTTTGCTCACAGTTTGCTCAGGTGTTTCAGTTATATTCGCTGGAGTTGGGGAGCGGGAGCCGATTTATATCACTGAGATCAATAGCTCCAGGAAATGAATACACAAATAATGGGTTTTCTAATAAAGAGAAAGGGCAAGGATTTTTTGTGAAACTTTTAGTCAACAAAGTACATTCATTCACATAACTATCAGGTTGAATATCATACTGGGTGGTCTGGTTGCAGCTTCCCCATTGCTTCATAATTTGCCCTGCAGTGTCTCCAAATAAACTTCGATGGGGGAAACAGAATGAAGAGAAGAAGAGCAGGGCTTAGTTTACAAAACATTAAGTATTAAGTCTGCACCACAGCCCCATAATTGTAGCTCTCAATTCATATCATTAACAATGCTGGCAAGCAATACCAATTAATCTCTTTCTAATACACTTCCTAATTTTGCCATTACTTATTAACTATTGGGGAATCAGTGCCATTTTGCTTCTCACAAAGGGTAGTAGAAATCTGGAACTCTCCCCCCCCCCACCCCGCCACCCCCACCACCAAAAGGCTGTTGATGCTGGGGGACAATTTGGAGCTTCCAAGACTGAGATCGGTAGATTTGTGTTAGGTAAGGGTGTCAAAGGATAAGGAGCTAAGGCGGGTAAATGGACTTGAGGTGTGGAGTTGAGGAGCAGGCCCAAGGGGTTGAATGGCCTACTCCTGTTCCTAAGGTTACTATATAGAATAAGACCTGTGTTTGTCTTCAGCAATGGTAGATCTATTGGAGCAATGTGATAGTGCAAAGGAAAATCACTATTGGCCTCAGTGCCCCTGGACCAGGGACGGGTGGGGGGGGGTTGGGAGAGGGAAGCCAGCCGAGATTCCATGCTCTGATCGCTATCTGATGGGCCTCGCTGGAGCATGTGGGTCTGTGGATGGAAGGTGAGGACAGGATGAGACTAGGCTGTTCATCTGCTCGCTTCCATTCAACCAAAATAGCCTGCACTGGTCACTATCCAGGGTCAAATATTGGGGTGGCCAATGCCTGGAAAACCATAAGCCGGTATGAGTCATTGCCTTCAGGAGAGCAAAGAAAGAAAGACTTGCATTTATATAACACTTTTCACCACTTCAGGACATCCCAAAGCACTATACAGCCAATGAAGTACTTTTTGAAGTGTGTTCACTGTTGTAATGTAGGAAACGCGGCAGCCAATTTGCGCACAGCAAGATCCCACAAGCAGCAATGGAATAAATGAACAGATCATCTGTTTTTCAGCGATGTCGGTTGAAGGATAAATATTGGCCGGGACACTGGGGAGAACTCCCCTGCTCTTCTTCAGAATAGTGCCATGAGATCTTTTACATCCACCTGAGAGGACAGACGGTGTAATGGCTCATCCGAAAGATGACACCTCCAACAGTGCAGCACTGAGCAGGAGATAAAATTGGCCATAAGATGCCAGGCACAGTATTTGTTGCATCAACTTTATGGAGCATTTTTTTTGTTACTTTGTTCTCAGGACGTGGGCAAGACCGACAAGGGCCTCCTCGTTTACTGCCCTTGGACATATATCACTTTTCCTTCACCGTTGCTGGGTCAATACCCCATCCCTAGTTGCCCTGAGATGGTGATCCTTCTCCTTGAACCACTGCAGCTCTTGTGGTGATGGAGCTCCCATCATTAGGTAGAGAATTCCAGGTTATTGACCCAGCAACGATGAAGGAAAAGCGACATATGTCCAAGTCAGGATGGTGGGAAACGTGCAAGTGATGATGTTCCCACAACATTATAGCTCTTGTCCTTCTCAGTGGTAGAGGTCGTAGGGGAGAGAGGTGTTATTGAAGTTCCCAAAGATTTCTCAGGTTCAGGGCCATCTCAGGAATTTCTCATACTCTAACCGTAAACAGAGAGGTTAACACATTTTAGTTTTTATGTGATTCTGTTTATGTAGGATCTATGTATAATTGAAATATCCTTGCCTCACATGAAATCGTGTTTGTTCCTTGGGCAAGTTTAATGATTTTACTCCTTGCTGAATCAATGTTACCTGAGATGTAAAAATTATAAGGCATAAATTCACACATCTGGAAATAACGCCATAATCTGAACAACTCCAGAGTCCAGTCAAAGACATGTCTTAGAGTCCCTTTAATGGCTTGGTGGGTGTGTACTACACAAATGTATTGCTCAACATATCAAGCGCAGAAAAGCGATGCAATAGCCACATCACCATTAGGTCTCCCGCGACACGTGAACCCTTCATAAGGATTTCAAGAGCAATAAATCACAGGTGTTAGCCGTGGCTCAATGGGTAACATTCTTGCCTCTAAGTCAGAAGGTTGTGGGTTTGAGTCCCACTCCAGAGATTTGGCACAAGATCTAGGCTGACTCTTCCAGTGCAGTACTGAGGGAGTGTTGGAAATGCCATCTTTTGGATCAGATGTTAAACCGAGACCACATCTGCCCTCTCAGGTGGATGTAAAAGATCCCATGGCATTATTTCGCAGAAGAACAGAGGGGTTCTCCCCGGTGTCCTGGCCAATATTTATCCCTCAAGCAACGTCACTAAAAACAGATGATCTGGTCATTATCTCCATGCTGTTTGTGGGACCTTGCTGTGCACAAATTGGCTGCCGCGTTTCCTACATTACAACAGTGACTACACTTCAAAGGTACATCATTGGCTGTAAAGCACTTCCGAACGTCCTGAGGTGGTGAGAGATGCTCTATAAATGGGAGTCTTTCTTTCTTCTTTCTTACCATCAACGGGTGACTCTGGTCACCAAGTTATGAAAGTTTTGCAGGAACACATTGCAGCCGTGCCACATCCTGCCCTCAACTGACGTCATTTTCATCCAGGTGGAGGGAGGGGTGGTGGCTACTAAATTTTAATTTTTTTAGGTCACGGAGGCAAATTTTAGTGATCCCTGACGTCACTCAGACTGATATCAGCTAACTATGTACGATCCGGAGACCAAACCTGGTGCTTTCCTTATCTGTGTAGCGCGACACCACGCCAGCTAATTGACTTGTTCAATCCCTAATTGCTGGTTACAGTGCAGTTCTTCAGGTATCAGCATGATGATATAAGGCTGTCAACAGGAGCCCCTGTAATGATAGGTATTGAGAAAATGTATTGGACTGAAAGGAGCGACAAAGTTGGCGGCAGTCTCTGTCACTTGATGTGATGCACACCAGCAAAGTCCCAAACCTCTGCTGTAATGGCAGTATTTTGACAAGCCTGCAATTTGTTATGCATACAACGTGCTGTCACATTATAGCATGCCCAGTAACATTGCTGTCATGGCACTGAAGGAAATATTGATGGCAATCTGCAGTGAATAATTGCCTCTCATCCTAAATGCTTTCCTGAGAATACACGCAGGCAATTTTATTGCAGAGGTTTTTGCAGAGATTTTCTAAGGCGGGCGCAGCATGAATATCTCCTCATAATGTTCCTGACTCACTTCATACCCTTTGCAAACTCATTTTTTTTCTTTTACAAAACCCCAAGGGCAAACATGAAGGCATTGTCTGAAAGTAAGGCTGGCCCAGTGCCAAGGGCCAAGTTCTCACACTGTGCATGTTGTTGCGTACTTGCAGATGCAATTGTGTAAGACCCAACGTGGAATATAGCAGTGGCATCACTTTGGGGAAGGTTACAGACAAGAGTCAATGGGATGGGTTGAGGGAGAGATAAAAAAAAAACCTTTTGCACAATAGGCCTTTTTTCCCCCTTAGATGTCAATCACAATGAGAATCTTTGTGGCTGCAAGTCACATATTGTGCAATACTTACATTACATAGAATCTACAGCACAGAAACAGGCCAATCGGCCCCACTGGTCCATGCCGGCATTTATGCTCCACACGAGTCTCCTCCCACCCTTCTTCATCTAACCCTACCAGCACATCCTTCTATTCCTCTCTCCCTCAAGTGCTTATCCAGCTTCCCCTTAAACACGTCTATGCTATTCGCCTCAACCACTCCTTGTGATAGAGTGTTCCACATTCTTGCCAATCTTTGGGTAAAGAAGCTTCTCCTGAATTTCCTATTGGATTTATTGGTGACTGTCCTATATTTATGGCCCCTAGTTCTGGTCTCGCCCACAAGTGGAAACATCTTCTCTACGTCTACCCTATCGAACCCCTTCATAATCTTAAAGACCTCTATCAGGCCACCCCTCAGCCTTCTCTTTTCGAGAGAAAAGAGCCCCAGCCTGTTCAGCCTTTCCTGATAAGTACAGAGAAACCTGTTACCGTTACCTTAGGGACTGACATCAGCTGTCCTTTTTTTGGCAGGTGTCCTTATTTTCAAAATGGTCATTTTATGCATTGTCAAGATTTTCAGTAGAGTGGGGATTTCTTTACCCAGCATCCATAGAAATCGCTCTATCCCTGGGATAGAGCCGTGCAAGCATTCAATCTCAGAGATAGAGCAGTTTCTCTGCCGCTATGGATGCTGGGTAACGAGCTCACCATTCCACAAAAGCCGTTTCTTTCACAAAATGACGCCTCGCGCTGACCTGTGTGTCCCGTGCTTTAAGTTGTAAAAGGGCATGATGCATTGAAGGCTGTCTGTAGTTCAGAATGTGCGAGGGTCCGTGGTTTCAGAGTGCCTCTTGTATATTTTACCATGTGAGTTATTTGGGTCTTTCAATAAGTGTCCGTTTTTTGCTGGTGTCCGTTTTATGGGAGTGTCCGTTTATGCAGATTTCACTGTATATCCTCTCAGTTCTGGTATCATCCTTGTGAATCTTTTTTGCACTTTCTCCAGTGCCTCTATATCTTTTTTATAATATGGAGACCAGAGCTGTGCGTACTCAGACAAAATTTAACACCATAACCAGAACGTAACCGGGTCCTTCTTCTAATTACAAGCCCTGCCTTAGCTTTTGTATCGATCACACTCAATGTTGTAACACTATTACCACGAGCAACTGGCTACATTCAAAAAATCATCTCGATGATCTTTCCTTTGATGGTGCAATTGTTATGTAATCTTTTAAATGTGACATATTTTCAGATATGTTAGGGTAGAAATTTCAGATCAGCACAGTTGACATGCACATACTATACACAACTTGCATTTATAAAGTGCCTTTGACATAGTAAAATGTCCCAAGGCGCTTCACAGGAGCGTACTTGGACAAGACATTTGACACCAAGCCACATAAGGAGATATTAGGACAGGTGACCAAAAGCTTGGTCAAAGAGGTAGGTTTTATGGAGCGTCTTAAAGGAGGAGAGAGAAATGGAGAGGCGGAGAGGTATGGGGAGGGATTTACGGAGTTTAGGGCCTACGCAGCTGAAGGCACGGCCACCAATGGTGGGGCGAAGGAAGTTAGGGATGCACAAGAGGTTAGAATTAGAGGAACGCGGAGATCTCAGAGAGTTGTAGGGCTGGAGGAGGTCACAGAGATAGGGAGTGGCCATCAGGTAAGTCCTGGGAGGGGGAAAGGTTAACGAGAACGGGGCTAGCGCAGGACGGCACTGGCCCTCGGGAGTGCTGTGGAAGCCGGAGGAGCACTTCAGCTCCCCCCGCCCCCCAGGCTCCACATAAAGATGTTTAAAAAGGTTGACGTACCTTTTTATTGGCGGCCTCCAGCGGTTCCTTTAAGACGCATTGGTTAGGCCGCAATACAATCCTAAAATCTGAGCGCAGCGGGCCTGGCTCAGTGCCAACCAATTTAATGGAAAGGTCCCTTAACATATTTAAAATTACCTAATGCCTGTTTTAGGTGCCCGACAGGGATGCCTCAAATCGCCCAACCCAATATGGGGTCGGATGTATTTCAGGCGGCCTTGGGGGTGTAGGGCGGTACGATCCAAAATTGTTCCTTTTTGCCTCAGTTCTACGCCCAAAAAATGGGGGTGAGGACCATTTTCTCTCCCAGGCGATCAATATTTTTGCTGTTAGAGGTTGTCTAGAAAGAAAGGTAATGCAAAAAACCAATCAGTCAGCTCACAAACGGGAGAGGGCGTGTGGTTTATTATATTTTTCTCATTTTACAAGGAGAGCAGTTGGATGAAGTAAGCAAGTTTTGATTATAAACTGTTACACTGTGCATTCACTAGCCACCTGTAAAGAAGCTCAATGTTTCATATCTGGTCTGTCTCACTAAAATGTTTAAGTCCATCTTCAGAAAGATTGTAGAAGCCCCAGGACGGCACTGCGATAGACGCAATATCCAGTTCAGATCACATTTAGGGTCCTATTGTTACACCCCTGGGTTACACTATCGTATAATTACTGTGAACTGGTCTGGTCTCCATATTATAAAAAGGATATAGAAGCACCGGAGAAGGTGCAAAAAGTTTTTCTAGAATGATACCAGAACTGAGAGGTTATACCTATCATGAAAGATTTAACAGAAAAGAGAAGGCTGAGGGGTGACCTGATGGAGGTCTTTAAGATTATGAAGGGGTTTGATAGGGTAGACGTAGAGAAGATATTTCCACTTGTGAGGGAGACCAGTACTAGGGGCCATAAATATAAGATAGTCATTAATAAATCCAATCGGGAATTCAGGAGAAACTTCTTTACCAGAGAGTGGTTAGAATGTGGAACTCGCTACCACATGGAGTAGTTGAGGCAACTAGCATAGATACATTTAAGGGGAAGCTAGATAAATACATGAGGGAGAATGAATAGAAGGATATGTTGATGGGGTTAGATGAAGAAGGGTGGGCGGAGCTCGTGTGGAGCATAAACACCAGCACGGGACTGTTGGGCCGAATGGCCTATTTCTGTGCTGTACTTTCAATGTAATTAGATATTGGGCAGTACGGGCACACTCCTATGGGAGTGACCAGCCTACTATACCCAATAGGCTATCTATGGCAGACTCAAAACTTTTAATGCAACATTGCCTTTAAGAGTAGCCAGGTGGGAAGGATTCAGTTACCAAGCTTTCTACTGATTGGCTACTACACAACTTGCATTATGGGAATTAACTGTCACCATTTTGCTCCCTGACTCACCTTATGACTGCATGTGGAGGCCTCTGCGATGAACATGGGACTCCTTGATGTTAATTGTAAACAATTTTACAACACCAAGTTATAGTCCAGCAATTTTATTTTAAATTCACAAGCTTTCGGAGATTTTCTCCTTCCCCAGTCCATCACCGGCATCTCCACATCCTTGATGTTAGTTAAAGTTATTTCCTCCCCTTCCAAGTATTCACCCATCCTCATGATTTTTGAATTAGGCAAAATCTTCTTTTTATTGACAATGAGCGAGCAAAACAATTAAGGGCAATTAATATTTCAGGAGACTTTTTAAATTATTAGTCAATCTCCTGTGGTATTGCACTCAGAGAGTCAAGACCAATTGTATTCAGGTGAAGCAGAGTTACAGCATGGGATATAATATCATTCAGTCCCCATTTTAAAGTCATACATTTTTATATAATGTACTTTTTATTTGTAGTTAATTAGGGAACTTATGGTAACTTAGGAAGCAGAGAGTTAGAGTTGATTGAAGCATAGGAATTTCTGTCGTATGGGCTGAGGCGCTACAGTGCCACCTCTGGTGGGGAGGGTATAATTACAGCCTGGCAAATTTATAAGCAGTTTCTATTATAAATGTGGGCATAGGAATTTATAATAGAAAAAGTTGAGACAAAAGTGTGACAAAAACATGACCACAAGAAATAAGGTTTTTGAACACAGGAAATGCGTACAGACATAACATTTTTAACATGATGCCAGTCGATCTCTTCTGGCATTGCACGTGGAGAGTCAAGATCAAAGTGAAGTTGGATTAAGAGATAGGAGATAATTAGACCAGGGTGCACAGATATAATTCAGACCCCATTTTCAAGTCATACATTTTGTCCTTATTTTTGTATGTTTTCATTACAAATTCCTATGTCCACATTTATAATGGAAAATGCCTATGTAAACTTATCAGGGTGTAATTACACCCTTCTACCAATATGGTTGCGCTGCAGTACCTTCACTTCAGGGTGGGTGTAATTACAGTGTGACAAGTTTACATAGGCAGTTTCCATTACAATTGTGGACATTGGAATTTCTCACTGAAAAGTTGATAGAAATTGTGCTCAGATCTAAGATTTTTAATGTATTATAATAATAGATACATGATATTTCATTTCATATAAAAGTTGTAATAGAACAACTACATTTTGGAAAATTAAAAATAATGATCTGAAGATCAAGTCAGACTTTAACCTACATGAAAGTGATATCAACTGACATCAAAAGATAGGTTTCTCTGGATTTCCTTGCCCACCTTCAAGCTTGTATCGGAAAATCCCAGGTGAGGTCTCAGAAAGTCTTTTCGCTGGTGAAATTATCATATTCTCAACTCAAAAGAGCATTTTCCAAATTAATTAGTCGTCTGTTTTATATGAAGTCCTTGCAGTGAAAATGCATTTAGCTGAGACTCAAGCAAATTATGTTCCAAATGAATACATGCAGCTTTTTTAAAGATACAGTCTTAAGCAATAGACTTTGCTTAAAAAGTTATATGGGATGATGTTCAGAGTGTCCCAGCGAGGCTGTTTAATCCACGGGGTGAAATTTAAGGAATGCAAAACATTCAGTCCCAGTGGAATAAGACTTAGTGGCATGGTGGGAACTTCCTGTTCTGCCAGCCAGTATTAAAGTAAAATTCACTTCAGCACATCTTCCACTGTCCCACTTAGTAGGATCAATTGAAATGTTTTCCATGAAAATCTTTATTGCACTAAGGATTTCTTCATTAGTCTCCTTCTGTGGTTAAATATACTTCAAATTTACTTAATATAATTAAGCTGGAGTGTGAACTAAGCAATGTTCCTGTGATTGCAGTTTTCCTATATCAGTTGCTCATTACAGTAAGACTATTAAAGTGCTACATAGTGGACCTATGAATATCCAGCTCCTGCTCACACAATTCAAAGTTATTAACAACAACAGCTTCCATTTATACAGCACCTTTAACATAGTAAAACATCCCAAGGCACTTCACAGGAGCGCTACCAGACAAAATTTGACACCAAGCCGTATATGGTGATATTAGGACAGGTTTGGTCAAAGGGATAGGTTTTATAGGAGGAGAGAGGTAAAGAGGCAAAGAGGTTTAGGGAGGGAATTCCAGAGCTTAGGGCCTAGACAGCTGAAGGAATGGCCGCCAATGATGAAGCGATGAAAATCGAGGATGTGCAAGAGGCCAGAACTGGAGGAGCGCAGAGATCTTGGAGGGTTGTAGGGCTCAAGGAGGTTACAGAGATAAGGAGGGGCGAGGCCACGGAGGCATTTGAACACGAGGATAAGAATTTTAAAATTGAGGCGTCATTGATATCACTGATCCAAGGCTGACACAAGGGACAAGAATGAGGAAAGGGATAGCAAAACTCTGCATTAAGAAAAGGCGTACTCTTATTATTTTTTTTATTATTTGTTCTCAGGATGTGGGCATCGTTGGGAAGGCTGTATTTATCGCCCATCCCTTGATGCCCTTGAGAAGCTGGTGGTGGGCCTTCTCCTAAAACCGCCACTGTCCATCTGGCGAAAGTGCTCCCACAATGCTGTTGCATAGAGAATTCCATGATACTGACCCAGCGGCAGTGAAGGAGCGGTGATATATGTTCTAGTCAGGATGGTGTGCGACTTGGAGATGATGGTGTTCTCACAACATTGCTGCTCTTGTCCTACTCGGTGGTAGAGGTGGCAGGGGAAGGGAGTGAAGTAACCTTAGTGAGTCATTGCCTTGCATACGGTGGATTGTGCATACTGCAGCCAGGAGGTGACAGTGATGGAACGTGTAAATATTCAGCTCAGCAGCAGGGGGTGCCCATCATCTGAACTGCTCTCTCCTGGATCTACGTTTAACAGTGTTCCATAGAAAATAATAGGGAAATATTTGGGAATTCAGACAGCTACCTTCAATAATTTTACCTCTTATAATACCAAATTAATAATTCAGCTCCTTTAAAAGTCACCATGCTTTGGGGGGTTTCCTGGCTTTCCTCTTGGTGACACCAAAACAAGGTGTTTGAAATGAGAGAGTGTTCCATGTCCCAGTGCTAACAACCCCCATCTTTATGGCGTCAGCTGTTGCTCACTGGTGTAGCCCTCTCGCCTTAGAGTCTGAAGGTTGTGGATTCCAGCCCCGCTCCAGAGACTTGAGCACAATAATCCAGGCTGACACTCCCAGTGCAGCACTGAAGGAGTGCTGCACTGTCAGAGGTGCTGTCTTTCGGATGAGATGTCAAACCGAGGCCCTGTCTACCCTCTCAGGTGGATGCAAAAGATCCCATGACACTATTTCAAAAAAGAGCTGGCGTCCCTCAATATTTATCCCTCAACCAACATCACTAAAACAGATTATCTGGTCATTATCATACTGCTGTTAGTGGGAGCTTGCTGTGCACAAATCGGCTGCTGCGTTTCCTACATTCCAACAGTGACTGCACTTCGAAAGGTACTTCATTGGCTGTGAAGCACTTTGGGACGTCCTGAGGCCATGAATGGCGCTAAATAAATGCAAGTTCTTTCATTTTATGAGCATAGGAACACGAGCCCACAGAAAAATCACACCGTGACCTTTAACCTCCACCGGGGGCGGAGGGGGGGGGGAAACGACGGGCAGCATTTCTGCCGAGCCGACCGGTATCCAGGGAGATCGCGGTCGACCGACCGACCGTTTAAAATGCCGGCAACCAAATTCTGGTGACCATTTGAGGAATGGTGTAGTCCTCCTGTTTGAACTGAGGGACTTGACCGCTGGTTTTTGAAGTCCAAATAATTGTTGTAGATCATAACACTGAGAGAGTAACAGCTCCACAGAGACCTGTAATACATTTCGAGAGTATTTTTAAGACGTAAAAGCAAAACGTACCAGCCAGACATTTTTTTT
The DNA here is from genome assembly GCF_035084215.1 of Heptranchias perlo. NCBI lineage: Eukaryota > Metazoa > Chordata > Chondrichthyes > Hexanchiformes > Hexanchidae > Heptranchias > Heptranchias perlo. The sequence continues at coordinate 41,061,124 of NC_090349.1, forward strand.
TACGCCAATGCCACCGTTTTTTTTTTTGTTTTGATTTGTAACTAAAATAAATTATTTTTTTTCTCTTCAAACCCTGGGCCTCTGGAAAGAGACTGTAAATATTTTGCAAGCTGGCTTGTAACGAGCTTCATGAAACCTCAGCAAAAAAATATTAACTTGGCAAACTGGTTTTGCAAGCCCCCTTGCATTTTATTTATTGAGTTTCACAGATGAAAAAGTAAACAGCTTTTTTTGTTCTTTTTTTGAAAAATATTAGCCTCCAAAATATGTTCGGTGTTTTTAGTAACTCCAGAAGGCATGGCCCATATCATTCATGTAAAGCTAAACTTGACATTGCCTGTGTGTGTGTGTGTGTGTGTGTGTGTGCCTCACAAATCGCTTGGCATTAACAGACCAAGTGGATTTGCTGTTCATTCTGCCTTTAACGTCTCCTTTTCATATCCCCCCCACTCCTCACTTTTTATTTCCCCCCTCCTGATCCTTCAAGAACCCTCTGATTTCCCCAGAGGAAGAGACGCGAACCTCCCAATGCAGCCTCAGACAATCCTTCATCCCCGACCTGGTACAATTGTGCGCTTGTCAGGCGGTGCACGGAATGCAGTGAGGTATGAAGAATCGTTTACTTACGGCTGACAGCAGGTCTGTCAAGCATCGGCCTGGCTGCATTGCAGCCTGCCAAAAACAACAGCAGCTCAAAGCTCTGTGCTTTGCCGGTTTTCCCCCCCCCCCCCCTCCCCATTTCTCCTGCGTTCCGAGACTCCCTGAATCAGACCTCGTAAGCTGCCTCTGTTATATTAGGGACTAGCTGAGTGTTTAGACTGCCCGCTCCTGTAAGTCTTGGCTTTTTTTTTTCATAAATTGATTCAGCTCTTCCACCTCCGACCATCTGCTCAAGTCCCTAAATAAAGGATAAGATTACATATCAGACTTTAGCTATGATCTTTTTTTTTAATCGCATTAATCAAATTGAAACTGCGCTGGTAATAACCACAAATTACAACGTTTAACCTTAAAATGCACATGGGCCCTAAACGTTGGGTGTTTACATAGAAAAATAGAAGGGCCCACATATTGACTATATAATTATGGCTAAAAACATGTTAAAATATGGCTTATATTTGAAGGAGGTTTAAAAAAAAGGCCCAGATATTGAAATGGTGCAGGCAGGTTAAAGCTGGTATTTGTTGGTACAGACTTGTTTAGACTGGTGCAGGGCTGAAGAGCTCAGAGGCTAATGGGTTGACGCTGTCAGTTTGTAAGAGGGTTTTCAATCGGTATGAGCAATATTTTCAAACAGAGATGCAGATGACAAATGAACAGTCAAGGCCGCTATCAGTCCTATTTTGCACTGTGGTTGGGCGGGAGGGAGGGAGGGCGCTTCAGATGGGGAGGGGTGGGGGCCATCTCCCACAACTGGCCCTGCACACTGTGCGTACAAAAGGGCGAGTCTCACAGTTTCCCCCGCTGCATAATTTGCTTTATATCACGGCAGATATGGGATAGGAACCTTGGGTGTGAAATTGGACTTTGGCCATTAGCGCGAAACGGGCGCGATCCTTCCTCGTTGACTTCAATGAAAAGGAAAATCGCGAGGGTGCGTAAAACAGGCGGCCGATTTGCCATCGTCCGTCTCACGCTGCCGCACAAGACCGATTTTACCCCTTGCTTATCCGATTAGAGTGGTGGGCTCATAAACTGAAAGTTTGCAATGAACCGTCTCCCATTCATAATCCTCGCCAACACTGTAAGCGAAGCTGCAAATGCAAGTCCATTCTTAAAGGGAATGCCCAATGTGACTGGCTGCAGTGTATTTCTAACATTGAGGAAATTCGCATTTACACTGAATGATCGCTTTAAGAAAATATTGACGGTAGGAGGAGAATCTGAGATAGATGGACCATGGGGACTCCTGCCACCTCTGGATAGATATTATGTTCTGCAAGGTATTGATGTTCTTAATAGGCCTTTCATATTTAGCCAGTTAATTTTTTTTTTATTCGTTCATGGGATGTGGGCGTCGCTGGCGAGGCCGGCATTTATTGCCCATCCCTAATTGCCCTTGAGAAGGTGGTGGTGAGCTGCCCTTCTTGAACCGCTGCAGTCCGTGTGGTGAGGGTTCTCCCACATTGCTGTTCGGTAGGGAGTTCCAGGATTTTGACCCAGCGACGATGAAGGAACAGCGATATATTTCCAAGTCGGGATGGTGTGTGACTTGGAAGGGAACGTGCAGGTGGTGTTGTTCCCATGTACCTGCTGCTCTTGTCCTTCTAGGTGGTAGAGGTCGCGGGTTTGGGAGGTGCTGTCGAAGAAGCCTTGGCGAGTTGCTGCAGTGCATCCTGTGGATGGTACACACTGCAGCCACAGTGCGCCGGTGGTGAAGGGAGTGAATGTTTAGGGTGGTGGATGGGGTGCCAATCAAGCAGGCTGCTTTGTCCTGGATGGTGTCGAGCTTCTTGAGTTTGGTTGGAGCTGCACTCATCCAGGCAAGTGGAGAGTATTCAATCACACTCCTGACTTGTGCCTTGTGGATGGTGGAAAGGCGGTGCCTTGTGGATGGTGAGTCAGGAGGTGAGTCACTCGCCGCAGAATACCGAAAAATGACACCATGACCTTCAACCTCCACCGGGGACGGATGGGGGTCATCCTACTGACCTGACGTGGTCTTAAAGGTGCATTGTTATTGCCAATTTCATCCTTGCAAGCCAAAAAAAATGTTTCTTGTGTAAACAAGTCAGCATTTGAAGAAAGAAAGCACTTGCATTTATATAGCACCTTTCACGACCTTAGGATGTTCCAAAGCACTTTACGGCCAATGATGTACTTTTGAAGCATAGTCACAATTGTAATGTAGGAAAACCCTACAGCCAATCTGTGTACAACAAAATCCCACAAACACCTTATCCCTCCACAGAGGAAAGTGCTACCACTGAGCCAAGGCTGACACCTAAATAATGTGGACAATTCACAAGGGTAGAAGGGTGAATTTTGTCCCCCCCCCCAACTTCATCACCATGAATCATATACATTAAACATAATGGCAATAAACCATTGACGAAATCACAAGAGTCATAAATGGAATTGGGACCTGTGCCTTTTAAGATTACAACTGTAGTTCAGTGGGTAGCACTCTGAGTCAGAAGGTTGTGGGTTCAAGTCCCACTCCAGAGACTTGAGCATATAATCCAGGCTGACACTCCAGTGCAGTACTGAGGGAGTGCTGCACAGTCAGAAGTGTCACCTTTTGGATGAGATGTTAAACTGAGGCCCCGTCTGCCCTCACAGGTGGACGTAAAAGATCCCAGTGCACTATTTTGAAGAAGAGCAGGGGGGTTCTCCTTAGTGTCCTGGCCAATATTTATCCCTCAACCAACGCTACTAAAACAGATTATCTGGTCATTTATCACATTGCTGTTTGTGGGAGTTTGCTGTGCGCAAATTGGCTGCCGCGTTTCCTACATTACAACAGTGACTACACTTCAAAAACTACTTCATTGCCTGTAAAGCGCTGTAGAAAATCCTGAGATCACGAAAGGGGCTACATAAATGCAAGTTCTTTCTTTTTTCTATAAGAGAAGAAAAATACATGTGAGAACATGTGCTCCTGTGAGTAACTGATATCCAACAATTAGAGCAAATGGGTAATCAGCCATTAAAGCAGTATCGCACCCCCCCGCTCCCCACCCACACACAATTTACTTTTCTCGAAAATCGTTAAAACACTATTTTAAAAAAAACTGCGAATTTATCAACTGCGACTCAGCACTTTAATGTTCCCAAAAAATAATTAAAACAAACCAATTTGCTGGCAGTGGAACATTTGTTTGTTTTCTCTCGAGCGGCGGTTCCCATCGGAGTGACTGAGTACCTCCCACACAGCTCACTGAAGAAATCTAGGAGGCGTGATATGCGCTTAGTTTAAAGAAGGGAGAAAGCAAAAAATAAGTGGCAGCTGGCTGTGATCCATGGCCTGCTGTTGCACACGGCTCCGTGATTGACAAACTGGATTGTGAGTGTGAGCGGGAAAAATAAAAGAGCAATCACTTTAAACACTCTCTTCTATTTTAATACTTCAAGACAACATGCGTTCAGATCTGGATGTAACAATTATAATCGGATTGCGACAGGATGACTCATGTAGGGAGAGGATGTTTAAATGTTACTGCTTCTGAAACCTTTTACATCGAGTTACATAGAAACTACAACACAGAAACAGGCCATTTGGCCCAACTGGTCAGTGCTGGTGTTTATGCTCCACACGAGCCTCCTCCCTCCCTACTTCATCTAACCCTATCAACATACCCTTCTATTCCTTTCTCCTTCATGTGCTTATCTAGTTTCCCCTTAAATGCATCTATGCTATTCACCTCAACTGCTCCTTGTGGTAGCGAGTCCCACATTCTGACCACTCTTTGGGTAAAGAAGTTTTAGCAGCCAATGATCTGTTTATAATGTGTTCCCTTATTTTACCGTTTAAAGTATCCATGCTGTCCTATCTAAGAAAGACTTGCATTTTATAGAAACCTTTCACGACCTCAGGACATCCCATAGAGCTTTATAGACAATGAAGTACTTTTGAAGTGTAGTCACTGTTGTAATATAGGAAACGCGGCAGCCAATTTGCGCACAGCAAGATCCCACAAACAGCAATGAGATAGATAATCCAGTTAATCTGTTTTCAGGGGTGTTGATTGGGATAAGTATTGACCAGGACGTCGAAGAACTCTCCTACTCTTTTTAAAATAGTGCTGTGGGATCTTTTACGTCGACCTGATAGGGCAAATTGGGCCTCAGATTAACATCCCATCCAAATTACAGCGCCTCCTACAATGCAGCACTCCCTCAGTACAGCACTGAAGCTGGATGACTGTCGCATAAGATCTATATTTGTACTTAAGAAACGGCCGTAATTGCCCAACAAACCCATCCCATTCTACCATTCATTGAATCATACAATCTAACAGCACAGAAGGAAGCCATTCGGCCCATCGTGCCTGTCAGCTCTTTGAAAGAGCTGTCCAATTTAGTCCCACATCCCAGCTTTTTCCCCATAACCTTGCAAATTAGCCCTCTTCAAGTACATGTCCAATTGCCTTTTGAAAGTTCCTATGGAATCTGCTTCCACCACCCCTTTCAGGTAGTGTGTCTCAGATCTTAACAACGGTCCATGTGAAAAGATGTCTCCTCATTTCCCCTCTAGTTCTTTTGCCAATTATTTTAAATCTGTGACCTCTGGTTACCAACCCACTTGCCAGAGGAATCAGTTTCTCCCTATAAACTCTATCAAAACCTCTCATTATTTTGAATACTTCTATTAGATCTCCCCTTAACCTTCTCTGCAATCCCAGCTTCTCCAATCTCTCCACATAACTGAAGTCCCTCATCCCTGGTATCATCCTGGTAATCCTCTTCTGCACCCTCTCCTTGGCATCCTTCCTAAAGTGTGGAGCCCAGAATTGTACACAATACTCCAGCTGAGGCCTAATTAGTGATTTGTAAAGGTTTAGCATGATTTCCTTGTTTTTGTATTCGGTGCCCCTATTTTCAAAGCCTAGTATCCCATTCGCTTTCTTAACCGCCTTCAAAGATGTGTGAATGTGCACCCCCAGGTCCCTCTTCTCTTGCACCCCCCTCAAAATAGGACCATTTAGATTATACTGCCTCTCCATGTTGTTCCTCCCAAAGTGCATCATTTCACACTTATCCACATCAAACTGCACCTGCCATGTGTCTGCCCATTTCACCAGTCTGTCTATGTCCTCCTGAAGTCTGCCACTATCCTCCTCACTATTTACTACGTTGCCGAGTTTCGTATCATCCACAAACTTCGAAATTGCACTCCCTATACCCAAGTCCAGGTCATTTATATACAACAAGAAAAGCAATGGTCCTGATACTGACCCCTGGGGGACCCCACTGTTTACTTCTCTCCAGTCAGAAAAATATCCGTTCACCGCTACTCTCTGCCTCCTTTAATGCCATGCGCTTTTATTTTCCGAATAAGTCTGTTATGTGATACTTTATCTAATGCCTTTTGAAAGTCCATATATACAATATCTACTGCACTACCTTCACCGACCCTCTCTGTTACTTCATCAAAGAACTCAATCAGATTAGTCAGACACTGTACAGTCCATAGTACATTGATCGGGACCAGGTGACAGAATGCTGACATTTTATTACAAGGTAGGGGAGTAGTTTGTGGCTCCAGTGGCATTGTGAGAAATTAAATATTTTATGACCAGTTCTTTCATTTGGAATGTGAGTGTTTTCCATTTTATATGTGTAACCTTTAAAAGGAATGATATTGCACCATCTACTTGCATGCAAATGAAGATATTTGTGGGATTCTTAACTATAGGGCCTGAACACTTTTTATATAAAGAATATGGCTGTTGTTTTAAGGCATAATAAGTGACTTATCCAAAAGGAATTTGCTGCAGTCCCTGTAGGGCAGGGTGGACTGCACAGAGAGTAATTGACTTCCTAAAGTTAATCAGTTGATTCACTTCTATTCATATTGCTCATGCAAATACCAGACTGTATCTTTAAAAAGTTAACACAAGACAACCTACAAAAGATTGAGGTGACTTAATATACAATGCAGGGAGTGCACTGGCTTCTTCTAGGTATAGATCTACATGAATATGTGTCCTTTATCTGGGCTAGCAGAAGATTACAGATCTCCCCTTGAAAACCTGAACAAGGAAGGTCATCTGTCTGTGACATGCCCACACACTGTCTTCCTTTTCTGCATTGGGACGCCCGTCACTCAGGTTAGTCACGGGCGGGCAGGGCCCTGGGTAGGGGAGGCCTAAACTTTTGTTGTGGGCCCAGATGACATCATTGGAGCCCGATCGGCATATTTACAGAAGGACCCCGCCGGTTTCCAGCAGGTGACCTTCCCGCCTACTCAGAAGAGCAAGTTAAAATCGAAGGCTGCCGGAAGGAAGCGAGAGCTCGGCAGGAAAGTCCCCCCTCCCACCCCTGCCTGCCTGGTTAAAATCAACCCTTGCATAACGGACAACGTATTATTCTGCTGCTCGGGTGCATCTACGTTTATCTGGCCCTTGTGTTCGAGGCCACTAAGTTTGATGGCTGTAAATCCTGAGGCCAATTAGAAGTTAATTGCTGTTGGTAACTGAAGTCTGTAGATTGGGAGATGCTTGTAAATGTTTGGCTTCAGATCAGTAGAAAGCAGCATAAAATGATTTCTTGTTTTTTTTTGATACTTTTGACATTTTGAAGTGTGACAGGCACATGCTAGGTGTAAGAGCAAGTCAATATTGTAAGTGTGCACACTGTGTCAGGTTTATTCATCAACTGTAGGACTTGTACTGAAAAGCAATTCTCCTTTAATAGCTTGAGTCTAGTTTGCCACAACGGCAGTTCTTTAATGACTTCTGTGTACTGATCAAGTTCTGTTGAGTCATTGGCCTTCATTGTTGGTGAAATAATTATAGACAAATTTGGGAAACTGCACAGTCCTGTCAAGGCACATGCTTTCCCCTGCCAATTCAGTAACCCATATCACTACAAAGCCAATAGAAGAGGGATCCAGGAGATGTCTCCATGTGGTACACTAGGCATGGAGAATGGTATGTACTTCTTCTAAGAGCTGCCTGTTTTATTTGACTTCATTTATGTTACTGGATATGACCTACTGCACAGCTGTGAACCTTAAAAACCCTTGGATCTGGTCAAGTTCAATTAAATAATGGTGTTGGGATTAAGGGTCTAAGAACGGTCAGAGATCGAATGTCTTTGAGATGATGTTTCTAGAGTCTTATCGTCTATTTTGGAATCCCTGCATCGCTGAGCTCTGCTTTATTAAGAAAGACCCACATCTCCGCTTCCAGTGCCAGTCCAGAGAACTGCACTATCTTGCAGCAGTTATTTTTACCAAAAAAAAGTGTTTTAATGATGACACATTGGAAAGATCCCAAACCTCTCCTTTAACAGAATGGTGAAACATCGTGTTGGATGCATTCCAGCTGGAGAGATTCACATTATCATCCTCAGTCCTGTCTCTAAATTTACTGGCAAATTTGACAATTTCACCCAAGGCTTTGGCAGTGCTAAAATAGCAATATCGTCAGACTTCCAAAGAACCACCTACATCAACTTGATTTGATATACAGTGCAAGGAGTAAAATGAGTTCTTTTCTGTGTGTGCATATGAATGCATGCCTTGTATACCTTTTTATTATATTGTATTTCCCCATGCTTCTAATGTATGTTGGAACCAACAGTGCTGACTTGAAGTAAGGAAGCAACTGCACCCCCACTGGGAATATTGGGAGTCAGTGCACCCCTAGTCTGAGTGAATTTAACCCGGCACATCACCCAATGGCTGCCTTATTCAGACTTCATAATGGGGAAGAGACAGGAGTTCGAGCTCCAGTCATGGCCCCTCATTCACATCATGAGCTAAAGCACTGAATGAGCGGTGTTGGCCAGGGGCTGCAAAGAAAACTCCTGAGTTTATTCCGAATTGCTAACACTCAGGCAAAAGTAACTTTTGAACTGAAGTAACCTGGAGTTCAGTCACTGGTCTGGGCTGGCCGGAACCGGTTTGAATTAGCTACGCTTCTAAGAAACAAAGGGGATGTGATGAGACACCAGTCCTTATTTAGAAAAGGAGTAATGAGGGAATGCTACCTAACCCCTTGGAACAGAGCCAATCAGGGGATGACACCGACCACTCAAGCAAATCTAAGCTAACAGGAAAAAGACAAGACAGCTCGAAGAGATAAGACTTGGGATAAGAATGAAGAATTGCAGGCTTGGTGCCAGTGTGTGCGAGACTCCGGAGACTAACCATCGCGGAAGTGGAAGACCCTACGTCAGGGACGTGGAGACGACGTCAAGAGAGAGAGAACGGAACGCCTGGCCAGCGTCAGCTCTCCTTTCCCGGTAATATAATATCCTTTCTATTCTGTGACCACTCAGGGAGTGTCAGAGAAACCTAGTGGGTGTGCGTTCAAATCCTAGTTTGGGTATAAAACTGTATAACCTGCTGTAAACTGCATGCCTATATCTAACCAGACATGTACATGATCTAACAACGTTAATAAAGCGAATTGAGAATTAAGAGAGAATTGACTCTTCTCCTCTTTGTACTAAGCCAATAACTGTAACCGGTGACCTCCGGTATACAGCGGGAACAGGGGAGCAACTGGTAACATGTTTCCCAGCTCAGGGCTCGTCCTCTTGGCAGCCCCTTCAGAACAACACTAACACCACATGAAAAAGTATCTCAAAGCTGAGCAATCCAATTCCAATCCTGACTGTCCCAGGTGGACATTTATTTTTTTAAAATAACTTACATCTCTATAGTACCTTTCACATCCTCAGGATGCTCCAAAATGCTCCACAGCCAAAGAATTCATTTTGAAGGGTAGTCACTGTTGTTATGCAAGCAAGCAGGCAGCCAATTTGTGCGCAGTGAGGTCCCACAAACAACAATGAGTAAATGACCAGTTAATCTATTTTTGATAGTGTTGGTTGAAGGATGAATGTTGGCCGGGACACCAGGGAGAACTCCCTTGCTTCACCTCAAGAGGTGCAATGGGATCTTTTACATCCAGTTGAACAAGCAGAAAGGGTCTCAGTTTAATGTCTTATCCAAGAGACAGCACCTCTGACAATGCAGCCCTCCGTCCAGATTGCACTGAGTGTCAGCCTAGATTTTTTTTACTTAAGTCTTGAAGCAGGCTTTCTGACTCGGGGCAAGACTGCACTCACTGAACCAAACTGACACTTACATCAAAGAGCCAAAACTACCCACCATTCATTAATGGGTGGGTTGGCTGTGTAATTATTGTCAATGTGACTGTAATGAGTGACAGTAAGGGCTATTCTCTCTACTCAGGCATTCAACATTGAGAACCATATCCAGCAAAGTAATAGTTCCAGTTTCACTTTTGCTGATTCTAATATTTTAGTGATTTTCATAAAATTGATCCAATAAGAGCAACTAAGCTAAATATTCAATGGTGAGTGAGGCTGTTACTATATTTCCTTTGTAGTTCTAACATGTTGATCCATTATAAATTGTTGTCAATAAAATAGCCAGGTACATGTCAAACATGAAAAGTCCAATGACTGAGTGATGAAAGACACTATCCTGTGATGTGAACAAAACATAATGCATGAATTAATCAATCAGATTATTGACGAGGGTCCTTAAATTATGCAAATATCCAACAAACCTAGCCCATAGGCATTACATAGTGATGCTGGTACATGGGGATTACACAGTGTATCTGGTACATGGGGATTACACAGTGAATCTGGTACATGGGGATTACACAGTGCATCTGGTACATGGGGATTACACAGTGAATCTGGTACATGGGGATTACACAGTGAATCTGGTACATGGGGATTACACAGTGAATCTGGTACATGGAGATTACACAGTAAATTTGGTACATGGGCATTACACAGTGAATCTGGTATATGGGCATTACACGGTGAATTTTGTACGTAGGCATTACACAATGAATCTGGTGCATGGGCATAACAATGAATTTGGTACATGGGCATTACACAATGAATCTGGTACATGGGGATTACACAGTAAATTTGGTACATGGGCATTACACAGTGAATCTGGTTTATGGGGATTACACAATGAATTTGGTGCATGGGCATTGCACCATGAATTTGGTACATGGTAACACAGTACATGGCATTACACCGTGAATTTAGTATATAGGCATTATACAGTGAGCCTGGTGTTAACCAGTGAACCTCGTACATGGATAGTACGCAATGAATTTAGTACATAGGCATTACGCAGTGAACCTGGTACATGGGTGTTATCCAGTGTTGCATAGTGAATCTGTTACATGGGTGCTATACAGTGGAAATAGTAAATTAGTCATTGCCAGTGTTGCATTCAGTGGAAAAATTAATTGAATCACCATCAACCCGGTTAGCTGAAACAGACCAAGTTAGTCGATCACTTTGACAAATATCCAAAACAAAAGTTCACACTAGAACGCAAGAAAGATTTCAGCAGATTGGAATACGACCCAAGCAGGAACGCAAAGACAAATTCAGCAAGTTCATGCTCTCTAAAGAGATATAACACTGTAGCCCCGAATCTCCAATCCAGCTCCTGACTCACAAGGCTCCACTCCACAGTTTGTCCGATAGCTCTTTGTGGAATCTTATAACTATTCTATTCTTCTAAAAAGGAAAATTGATTAAATGCTTTAATAACTAACATATCTTTGCAATCAAAAGTGATCGACAAAAAATATACTGAAAACCCTGAAGAAATGTAATTATTGCTTCCGTGGTTTGGTAGCACAGCTTGTTAGCCACTGATGTGATGTGATGTGCCACAGGGTAGCGGGGCCTGTTCAATCCTCAAAACAAGTCCCTGTTCTTGCCCATAACGTTGGGAGATGCATCAAGAGTAGGTCAGATCTTTTACACAGAGAGGGAGGGATCAGGTGAGAGGGAGCCACCCTAAGTCTCACTTGGGCACTTGCTAGCACAGGGGTGTCAAATTCAATTTACAGGGTGGGCCTGATCCGACACCCTGGCACTTGGCGTGGGCCACATTCAGCAGGAGGTGGGAGAATGCTGACAGATGTGGGCGTTTTGGGGCCAATTTATATAGTGGGTTCAGTGGGGTCCCAGGAATGCGCAAATATTGTCAAGCTCCCGGGAGCTTGACAATATTTGCAGGGAGTCCCCGGGAGCTTGACAATATTTGCAGGGAGTCCCCGGGAGCTTGACAATATTTGCAGGGTGTTCCTGGGGGGCGTGACAGTATTTGCAGGGAATCTCCCGGAGCGTGACAATATTTGCAGGGAGTCCCCGGGAGCTTGACAATATTTGCAAGGTGTTCCTGGGAGCGTGACAGTATTTGCAGGGAATCTCCCGGAGCGTGACAATATTTGCAGCAAATTCGCAGGGAGCGTGTCAATATTTGCAGGGTGTCCCTGGGAGCGTGACAATATTTCCAAGAGGTGGCTGCGGAGATAGTGGATGCATTGGTTGTGATCTTCCAAAATTCCCTTGATTCTAGAACTGTCCCAGTGGATTGGAAGGTAGCAAATGTAACACCGCTATTCAAGTCAGGAGGGAGAGAGAAAACAGGAAACTACAGGCCAGTTAGCCTGACATCAGTAGTAGGGAAAATGCTGGAATCTATTATTAAGGACGTGGTAACAGGGCACTTAGGAAATCATAATATGATTAGGCACAGTCAACATGGTTTTATGAAAGGGAAATCATGTTCGACAAATCTACAGGAGTTTTTTGAGGATGTAACCAGCAAGGTAGATAAAGGGGAACCAGTGGGTGTAGTATATTTGGACTTTCAAAAGGCATTCGATAAGGTGCCACACAAAAGGTTGTTACACAAGATAAGGGCTCATGGGGTTGGGGGGTAATATATTAGCTTGGATTGAGGATTGGTTAACAGACAGAAAATAAGAGTAGGGATAAACGGGTAATTTTCAGGTTGGCAGGTTGTAACTAGTGGAATGGCGTAAGGATCAATGCTTGGGCCTCAGCTATTTACAATCTATATTAATGACTTAGATGAAGGGACCGAGTGTAATGTATCCAAGTTTGCTGACGAAACAAAGCTAGGTAGGAAAGTAAGCTGTGAGGAGGATACAAAGATTCTGCAAAGGGATATAGACAGGTTAAGTAAGTGGGCAAGAAGGTGACAGATGGAGTATAATGTGGGGAAATGTGAGGTTATTCACTTTGATAGGAAGAATAGAAAAATGGAATATTTTTTAAATGGTGAGAAACTATTAAATGTTGGTGTTCAGAGGGATTTGGGTGTCCTCGTACATGAAACACAGAAAGTTAGTATGCAGGTACAGCAAGCAAATGGTATGTTGGCCTTTATTGCAGAGGGATTGGTGTACAAGAGTAAGGAAGTCTTGTTGCAATTGTACAGGGCTTTGGTGAGACCTCACCTTGAGTATTGTGTACAGTTTTGGTCTCCTTACCTAAGGAAGGATTTACTTGCCTTAGAGGCGGTGCAACGAAGGTTCACTAGATTGATTCCGGGGATGAGAAGGTTGTCCTATGAGGAGACACTGGGGTCAATTTCAGGATGGCCGAGCGGGTGTGTTCGTGGCGGAGGGGGGGGGGGGTTTCCTAAAATTGGGGAATCCCGGAGCGGGTCCGGAGCCCGGCTCCAACCCGCCCACTTCCGGGTTCCCCAATGACGCGAATCGGTGCGCGCACAGCCCCCGCATGCGGGACTCCCACCGGCAACTAAAGCCGGCGGGATGACAATTTAGATAGTTAGGGAGGTACTTGAGGTCGTTGACAGACCTCATTGGGAAGAGATTTTAGCAGGGATGTGATGTTGGACTGTCCTCGGCATGTTTCCCATGCTGTGGGAAACACTCCCTGTTGTTGCAGACATGTTTCAGTCAGCAGTCATTGGGAGATGCAGAGGATTCCTTGACAGTTGGGGGGAATACCTCACTCATTGCAGGAGGGCACTCTGTCACCTCAGACGAAGTTTTGCCTGCCACACCGTTGTCTTCACACTCAAAATTATTACATCATACCCTAAACTCTGCTGTCCGAACACATTTACCTACATTGCGGACTCCCTCACACTCACACCGTCAGGATGTAGGGGGGGGGTTCCATAGCTGCATTCATCACTCCATTGGAGGACGAGCAACATCACCAGCCTCGCCAGGCACGCCGTCCACCTCCGCCACATGGTGCTACACAACACAGTGCTGCGCAACAGGCACCTGCACAAAGTAGTCGTGCAACTACACATACACCCACTGTAGGGTGACTGAATGGGTGGCATCAAGGGTGTTCATGGAGAACCTCATGAAAGGGCCTTATTGCACAAGTCAGTCAAGAATGGCCAAGACGTGGCAGTAGTGGTTGCAATATAATATGTAATGTGAGTTGATCAGAAATCAAATATAAGTAAAAACCATGACATACCCTCAAACACCCTTGTGCTTCCCCTTCATGCTCGCGACACGTTTGCCTTATGCTTCCTACTGCACATACGTGATACATGCCCTGTGGCTGCAGCACAGGTAGTGGCAGGTTGGGTGAGGCTGACCGTGGAAGAGATGCATGAGAGGGTGAGTATGAGAAAGAGCCGTGAGATTGTATGAGGATTGGGTTGAGTGGTAGTGGTGGAAGTGCAGGTAAGATGAGGATGAGGGTTCAGTGGGTGTGAGGAGTGATGTGATAGAGTAGTGTTGGCAGTGCAGAAGGAGATGTGGGGTGGGGGTGGGGGTGTGGCAGACAGGGAATGAGTAAGAGTACTCATTTCAGCTGACCTATTTAGGTCATTGAAGCGCCTCCTGCACAGTATGCAGGTCCGTGATATGTTGGTGGTGCTGGTGACCTCCTCTGCCACCTCGAGCCAGGCCTTCGTGGTGGCAGAGGCAGGCCACTTCCTCCCGTCCGCTGGGTGGAAGATCTCCCTCCTCCTCCTCCTCCTCCTCCTCATCCCATCTAGTAAGACCTGGAGTGAGGCATCATTAAACCTGGGAGAAGCCTTCCCCCTGGGCTGCTCCATGCTGTAATTTTGCCTATTTTCTGCAGCAGTAGTCAGTGGAGGACTGCCCCTTTAAATAGGGCTCCTCCAGCTGACAACCGATGATGCGGGTGCGCAGTCCACCCGCTGCGCAGCTTTCCAGCGCGAAACCCAGAAGCCAAGGTAAGTGGCTTCAATTTACTTACGATCGCGTGGGGAACCCATCAATTTTACTGGGCGGGTTACCCACACACTTACACTCTCTGGAGTTTAGAATAATGAGAGGTGATCTCATCGAAATATGTAAGACTCTGAGAGGGCTTGACAGGGTAGAGGCCGAGAGGCTGTTTCCCCTGTCTGGAATGTCTAGAACTAGGAGGCATAGTCTCAGGATAAGGGGTTGGACATTTAGGACTGAGAAGAGGAGGAATTTCTTCACTCAGAGGGTTGTGAATCTTTGGAATTCTCTACCCCAGAGGGCTGTAGATGCTCAGTTGTTGAGTATATTCACGAATGAGATTGATAGATTTTAGGACTCTAAGGGAATTAAGGGATATGGGGATAGGGCGGGAAAATGGAGTTAAGGTCGAAGATCAGCCATGATCTTATTGAATGGCGGAGCATGTTCTTATGTTTCCAGGGAGTCCCCGGGAGCGTGTCAATATTTCCAGGGAGTCCCCGGGGACATGTCAATATTTCCAGGGAGTCCCCGGGAGCGTGTCAATATTTCCAGGGAGTCCCCGGGGACATGTCAATATTTCCAGGGAGTCCCCGGGAGCGTATCAATATTTACAAGAAATCCACAGGAACAGGAATCCCTGGGAGTATGATGTGAAATTTGTCAGCAGCTATATCAACGTTCCTTAAAGGTTATAATGATTTTTCTCTCTTAATGGCTGACTGTGGCCTTTGCTAAGACAGTGCAGATTTATTTACAAATGTGTGCTATTTGGTTAGACACACCCTGGGCAAAGATGGTAGATTATAAAAGGGATGTAAAATTATGGTGCTAGTAGGTATTTGATTGGTGGGTGTGTAGACAGGTCTACATGTCTGCTAATGTACTCCAAGGCAGCTGCGGTGAAATAAATGCATCGCACATATAATTTTACAAAAAAACATATAATTGATATTCTGTACAATAAAAACATGAATGAACCATACAATATACATAACAATTTGCATTTCACATAGTCGCTTCACAGAGGCATAATCAAAAAATGGATGCCAAGCCAAAGTAGGAGGTTTTAGGAGGGATAACTTAAAGATTCATCAAAGAGATGAGTTTTAAGGAGAGTCTTAAAGGAAGAGGGGTGGAGATGCAGACAGGTTTAGGGAGGGATTTCCAGAGTACAGGGCCTAGGCAGCTGAAGGCATGGCCACCAATGGTGGGGTGAAAATGGGGGGGATCCACAAGAGACCAGAGTCAGAGGAGAGAGTTGTAGGGCTGAGGCAGGTTATCAAGATAGGGAAGTGCGAGGTCATCGAGCGATTTAAATACCAAATGCAAATTTTGAAACTGAGTCACTCAGGGACCGGGAGCCAATGTAGGTCAACGAGCACATGGGTGGTGGGTGAGCAGATCTTGAGCGGATGGGATACAGGCAGCGGAGTTTTGAAGTTTCCAGAGAGAGGAAAATGGGAGGACATTCAGGAGAGCATTGGAATAATTGAGTCTAGAGGTAACAAAGGCATGGGTGAGGATTTCAGCAGCAGATTGGCTAAGGCGGGGGTGGAGATGGGCGATGTTATGGAGGTGGTCAAGATATGGAGTCAGAAACTCAGCTTGGAGTCAAATAGGATGCCAAGTTTAGGAACAGACTGGTTCAGCCTGAGACAATGGCCAGAGAAGGGAATGGAATCATCGGCAAGGATATGGAGCTTGTGGCAGGGGCTGAAGACGATGGCTTCGGTCTTCCCAAAGATTAGCTGGAGGAAACTGTGGCTCACACAAGACTGGAAGTCAAACAAGCAGTCTGACAACACAAAGGCAGAGAAAGGGTCGAGAGAGGTGGTGGAGAGGGAGAGCTGGGTCTTGTCAACGTACATATGGAAGCCGACCCCATATCTGCAGATGATGCCACCAAGGGGCAAAATGTTGATGAGGAAGAGGAGGGGAGCCAAGGATAGATCCTTGGGGGAACTCCAGAGGTAACGATGCAGGGAGGCAGGAATTGAAGCCATTGCTGGAGATGCTGTGGCGATGATCAGATAGGTAAGAGTGGATATTGTGTTATGTTTTCCATTTTGCTTCATGATTGTTAATAATTCTGTATATTAGAATCCAGCAGCTCATAATTGCTCGTTGAGGCAGATAAATAATGACTACATAAACACGACTATCATTGAAAGATGTAAAGTTGAGACTTGATATCAAATTTTATTTACCTGGACATTGCCAATAAATTGCTTATGGAAGTGTTGCAAGATGCAGATTCCTCTGTGATTACAAATTGTGCAAATACAAGTCTCCTAATATATGAAATAGCCCAGCATGGGCAAGGTGGTAGCTCTTAACAAGACCTGTAAGTATATATCTTACATAATTAGCAATGGAATGGAATGCTACCTGAGGCTAACCATGATGCACTCATGAGCTAGTCACTTGTGAGGTATCCACTCAGCTGTACTTACAGAGATAGTAATGATATAACACTATTGGCTGTGGTCCATCTTTGATGTATTGCAGTATTAACACTGCCAGGCACTGCTATTCACTGTCACTTTCCAATTTACTGTAATCCCCACAAACAGAGAGGGAAGAATTTTCCAGTAAGACTATTCAGGAAAGCGATACTGCCCCACAAATTCGCAGAAAGGGGATATTACTGTCAGGAGCTCAGTTCCACTGAGAACTCAAGCCATGTGATGCATTGACTATGCAACTGCCACTGTTGAGCTTAGGGAGCAAGAACATCAAGGCTTTCAATACGGACATTGTTACCTTCTACTTTATTTTAATATCTTTAGACAGGGTCACCTCATCAAGATCAGAAAATACAGTTCACGGCAGGGTCCTGTTGTATGTTCTCATGGATCCTCAGTGCCAAATTATTGGAAATGATTACCAACAGAAAACTGACTGTGATTGGCACAACCCGGCTACAGAAAAGGAAGTCCAATAGATGATTGGATACTTTAGGAGACCTAAACACAACAACTTGCATTCACTATACACTCCTCACGTGCAGGAAGACACCTTAGACGAGGAAAAGGATGGTGGGCTCCAAACATGGAGAAAATGGAAGCAAAATGGGGAGGCTGGAATGGAGAACTGAAGGTAGGGTCAAAGAGGAGGGTTTTGAAAAGGTTCTTAAAAGCAGGGAGGAACATGGCAAGACAGAAGGATCAGGGTGGAGAGATTCTTTTAAGCATCACAAAAATTATGGCACACGGCTACTTTATTGGACCGAAGGCAAAGTGTGGCAGCACCAGTGTATGAACATGCAGGAATGTTATCGGTCTGGTACCTTCATGAACTCCACAAGTGATCGTCCTAATAATGGACCTGCCAGAAGAGAAAATAACAAGCAAAAAGATCAAAGGTGCTTGGCCAGAAGCAGAAAGTTATGTCGCTCTGCCTCCCACACCTTATGAGGGTAAAAAATACTGTTGGTGATTTTACCTCGAGAACATTTAACATACTTGTACCAAGTTCCACTCTGCACTATCGCAACAGAGGCATTAACCTATTTATTTTAAATGGCTTAACCCCTCTATTAAAATAGCAGAGAAGAATTTATGAGTGCATTGTGTTTGTACAATAATATCACCAGCTATAATTTCAACCCTACCATTAGTCTTGGCTCATTGGTAGCAGCCCCATTTCTGAGTCAGAAGGTTATTGGTTCAAGCCCCACTGCAGAGACTTGATATATTCCAAGCTGACACTTCTGTGCAGTCCTGAGGGAGTGCCACACTGTCGGAGGTGCTGTGTTTTGGATGAGACATTAATCTGAAGCTCCGTCTGCCTGCTCGGGTGGATGTAAAAGATCCCGTGGCACTATTTGAAGAAGAGCAGAGGAGTTCTCCCTGGTGTTCTAGCCAATATACCTCCCTAAACCAAAAACAGGTGTCTTGGGGTCATTTCATAGTATCATAGTGTGTAACAGCACAGAAGAAGGCCATTCGGCCCATTGTCTCTGAGCTAGCTGTCGAATTAGTCCCACTCTCCTGCTCTTTCCCCATAGTCCTGCAGATTTTTTCCCTTCAAGTACTTATGCAATTCTGGTTTGAAAATTATTATTGAATCGGCTTCCACCACCCTTTCAGGCAGCGCATTCCAGATCATAACAACTCTCTGCGTAAAAAAAATGTTTCCTCCTGTCACCTCTGGTTCTTCTACCAATCATCTTAAATCTGTGTCCTCTGGTTACCGATTCTTGTGCCACTGGAAATAGTTTCTCCTTATTTACTCTATCAAAACCGTTCATGATTTTGAACACCTCGATTAAATCTCCTCTTAACCTTCTATGCTCTAAGCAGAACAACCCCAGCTTCTCCGGTCTCTCCACATAACTGAAGTTCCTCATCCCTGGTACCATTCTAGTGAATCCCTTCTGCACCCTCTCTAAGGCCTTGACATCCTTCCTAAAGTGTGTTGCCCAAAATTTAGCACAATACTCCAGTTGAGGCCTAACCAGTGTTTTATTAAGGTTTAGCATAACTTCCTTGCTTTTGTACTCTATGCCTCTATTAATAAAACAATATCTTCATCTGACGAAGGAGATAATCTCCGAAAGCTTGTGATTTTAAAATAAATTTGTTGGACTATAACCTGGTGTTGTAAGATTCCTTACATCTATTAATAAAGCCCAGGATCCCATATGCTTTTTTCAACAGCCTTCTCAACTTGTCCTGCCACCTTCAAAGATTTGTGTATGTGCACCCCCAGGTCCCCAGTTCTTGCATTCCCTTTAAAATTGTACCATTTAGTTTATATTGGCCTCTCCTCATTCATCCTACCAAAATGTATCACTTCACACTTCTCTGCGTTAAATTTCATCTGGCAAACGTCTGCCCATATCACCAGTCTATGTTCTCCTGAAGTCTGTGACTATCCTCCACCTTGTTTACTACATTTCCCGAGTTTCTGTGTCATCTGCAAACTTTGAAATTATATCCTCTATACCCAAGTCCAGGTCAGTAATATATATCAAAAAGAGCAATGATCCTAATACCGATCCCTGGGGAACATCGCTGTATACTTCCCTCCAGTCTGAAAAACAACTGTTCACCACTACTCTCTGCATTCTGTACCGTAGCCAATTTTCTATCCACGCTGCCACTGTCCCTTTAATCCCATGGGCTTTAATTTTGCTTACAAGTCTATAATGTGGCACTTTATCAAATGCCTTTTGAAAGTCTATATACACAACATCAACCTCATCAATCTTCTCCATTACTTCATCAAAGAAATCAATCAAGTTAGTAAAACATGATTTTCCTTTAATAAATCTGTGCTTACTTTCATTTATACTTTCCTAAGAGCCAATTAATTTTGGCCCAGATTATTGTCTTTAAAAGTTTCCCCACCACCAATGTTAGGCTGACTGGCCTGTAATTGCCGGGTTTATCCCTCTCCCCGTTTTTGAACAGGGGTGTAACATTTGCAATCCTCCAGTCCTCTGGCACTGCCCCCAATTCTAAGGAAGATTAGAAGATTGTGGCCAGAGCCCCTACAATTTCTACCCTTGCCTCCCTCAGTAATTTAGGATTCATCCCATCTGGACCGGGTGACTTTTCTACATTGAGTACTGCCAATCTTTTAAGTACCTCCTCTTTATCTATTTTTATCTAATCCAATATTGCTCCTACCTCCTCCTTTACTGCTACATTGGCAGCATCCTCTTCTCTAGTGAAGACTGATGCAAAGTATTCTCTTAGTACCTCAGCCATACACACTGCCTCCAAAAGAAGATCACATTTTTGTCCCTAATCGGCCCCACCCTTCCTTTGACTACCCTTTTATTACCCAAACCATCTCCTCCTCGAAGGTCTCCCTGTGTTCAATGTTCAATTACTGTTTTGCCTACCAATTTTTGATTCCAATCCACCAGGACAAGATCCTTTTTTAACTCACTGAAATTAGCCCTCCTCCAGTTAAGTATTTTTACACTTGATGTTCCTTGTCCTTTTCCATAACTATTCTAAACCTGATGATATTATGATCACTGTTCCCCAAATGCTCCCCCACAGAAACATGGTCCACTTGCCCCACTTCATTCCCCAGAACTATATCCAGCACTGCTTCCTTCCTGGTTGGGCTGGAAACATACTGATCAAGAAAATTCTCTGCTGTATTCTTTTCAGGAATTCCTCTCCTTCTTTGCCCTTTACACTATTACAATCCCAGTCTATATTGGAATAATTGAAGACCCCCATTATCACTACTCTATAGTTCTTACATCTTTCTGTAATTTGCCTGCAAATTTACTCTTCTATCTATTTGGTGGCCTATAGTAAACATCCAGTAGTGTTATAGCTCCTCTATTGTTTCTTAATTCTAACCAAATAGTTCTGTCTCTGACCCCTCAACGACATCATCCCTTTCCAGTGCTATAATAGTTTCCTTGATCAATACTGTCATCACCCACACACTCCTCCTTTTTCTTTCCTTCCCTTTCTTTCCTGAATACCCTTGTAGCCAGGAATATTAAGTACCCAATCCTCCCCTTCTTTGAGCCAGATCTCTATTATTGCCACGATTTCATAGTCCCATGTGGCGACTTGTGCCTGCAGCTCACCAACCTTATTTACCACTCTACGTGCGTTTATGCACATGCACTCCAAACTCATCTTAGACTGCCTTGCATTGGCCCTCTGTTTGGTCCCTCCTATTTCTGAACTACTCTTTACTCTAGTTTTATTCGTCTCTCCCAGCCCTCTGTGCACCTTGTTTCTCCTTTCTAATGTTTCATTCTGATGTCCAGCCCCCGCCAAATTAGTTTAAACCCTCCCCCACAGCACTAGTTAACCTCCCCACTATTTGTGGGACCTGCTGTGCACAAATAGGCTGCACTTCAAAAGTAATCGACTGGTTGTAAAGCACTCCAGGATGTGGTATTACGTGTACTATTGTAAGTGTTTTCCTTCTTTCCACGGTGTCCTGTGCCATGTCTCCTATCTAGAGGAGCACAGTCCACCGCCCAAAAGACTTCGTAGATAAACTGCAAATGCCACCCAAGTAGTATGGAAGTAAAGGGGCGGGGAAGGTTGGTCAAACGCTACCGATCGCAACAGACACTCCTGCAACACAAGTGCCTTAAAATGCTGAGAGGTACAGATGTTGTCAATTAAATAGGTGATTTGTCTGAGACTGTAAATACAGAACTAGAGAACACAAACTAAAAATTAAGCCTCCAGCAAGGCAAGACTGGAAGTAAGTTTCTTCCCCACAAAGTAGTGGGAACACTAGCAAAAGCATTTGATGTTGTGTCAATAGATTCCTTCAAGTAGGAACTGGATAAATGTCTTGTTGGGAATTGGTTTGGAAGTGATGTAGGTGGGCACAGCATGAGGTGACCAAATATTCCAAAGGAGTACAATTGTTCTTGTGTTCCTGAGGAGAAATGGGTGTGAATATTGTCTATGGAGAGCGGTTCTCCAGGGTTCAATGGTGGAGAGATGAGGATAGATGAATATTTTGGAGTTGTTCCTTTATGAACCTTTGTGAACCAAGAGATCATTTGGGCAAGACTTCTCCTCAGGCAATTAAAGAGATGGGATAGAGTCCATCGTAGGATAGAAAGTGCGTGTTCTGTGGAAGGAGCACATTAACTATAACCCATCACCAATGGGCGTTGGTGATAAAATGCTACCCAACACCAAGTGATCATTCCTGCAAGGAACTGTCAGGCAGTGGAGCTGGTTCCGAAAGATAATTGTTTGCCATCCAGAATTAATGCTGTACTCACTGAAGAGATTTAAGGAAATATCTTAATATATCTACTGGTGCAAACAGATGCTTTTATTAATATTAATTATTGCATTCAGTCTTTATAAGAATTGTTTTTGTGATCCACAATTATAAATTGTAAACGAGAAACGAGGCAGAGCAGCAATATATAAAAAAATACAGTAACACATATAAAAAATACTGTTCAAAAATTAGAAAGAAGCAAGTAAGAAAGGCTTGCATTTATATAGCACCTTTCACGACCTCAAGCTTTACAGCCAATGTTAATTTGAATTGCAACATTGACAAGGGAACAGGAGCTGTGCCCATCTCAGGGTGTTCAAGGGAGACTGTTGACAAATTAGGCAGAGTTGCCCATTATGGACATGCAAGCGAACCCGCCTGCTACAGAGACCAAAGACCAAACAAAGGTAAGGTGACTTGGGCAGGGCACATAGGGAGAGGCATTGACCATTCTCGGAAACACCCAGCTGGTCAGGCAGCATCTGTGGGGAGAGAAACAGCGTTAACGTTTCAGTTCGATGACCTTTCATCAGAACTAGAAAATGTTAGAGATGAACAGTTTTTAAGCAAATACAGAGCCAGGGAAAAGGTGGGCTGGGGTGGGGGGGTGGGGGGGGGGGAGGAAAGAACAAAAGGGAAAGGTCTGTGCCTTCATTTCAATTTATTTTCAGAAAACTTGTCACTTTCTTTGGCTACATCACTTTCTTAATGACATCCCAAACCCGCGATCTCCGCCACCTAGAAGGACAAGGGCAGCAGGTGCATGGGAACAGCACCACCTCCAAGTTCCCCTCCAAGTCGTACATCATCCTGACTTGGACATATATCGCCGTTCCCAAGGGCATTCGAGATGGTCAATAAATGCTGGCCGTTCCAGTGATGCCCAAAATCCCGAGAACTAATTTTTAAAATGCACGTTCAGCTAAGGTTGCAGGGGAACAATTCCACTGGTTATCATTCAGCCAACCCACACAATTCCCACAATACCTCAATTGTGAATAGCCCACAAAGATAAATCTTCACCATAATGTTTTTCTCATATATGTTGAAAAAGTGTGGCAAAATGCAAGTTAATGCCCCCCATACCCCCTCGTCTGAAAGAAATCAGAATCTTGTACATCAGATTTCAAATCTATCAGCTTTGTTAATGTGCATTCGACAATTCATTGGCCATGTAGTACACTGGAACATCCTGAGGACACAAAGCATATTATATAAATAGAAGAAAGAAAGAAAATCTTGCATTTTTATAGCGCCTTTCATGACCTCAAGACATCCCAGAGTTCTTTACAACCAATGAAGTACTTTTGAAGTGTAGCCACTGTTGTAATGTAGGAAACGCGGCCGCCAATTTGCGCACAGCAAGATCCCACAAACAGCAATGTGATAATGACCAGATAATCTGCTTTGTGATGTTGGTTGAGGGTTAAATATTGGCCAGGACACCGGGGAGGACTCCCCTGCTCCTCTTCAAAATAGTACCGTGGGATCTTTCACGCGACCTGAGAGGGCAGACAGGACCTCAGTTTAATGTCTCATCCGAAAGATGGCACCTCCGACAGTGCAGCACTCCCTCAGTACTGCACTGGGCTTGTCAGCCTTAGCCACTCAAGCCTCTGGAGTGGTACTCTGAACCCAAGACCTCCTAACTCAGAGGCGAGAGCACTACCCACTGATCCACGGCTGACTCTCACTAAATGCAAGTTGGTTCTTAAAGGGAGCTTCGCTGTGCAGTTTGGGGTGAGCTACACCTGAACTGGGAGTGCTGACGCTGACACCGTGAGCGACAAAATCAGCAAAGAAAAAAGTGTCCCATTCCCCAGAAAGACCATCCTTCACGTTGATTAGCTCCAAAATGTATGAGATTTGAGGTTTGTTATGTATGAATCCAGTAAAGGACAGAGCAGGACATGAATCTCACAGTGTCGATAGATTTTATATTTCCTGACAAGGATGTCGGCCGCTGTACAATGTCCACAGGATCCTGAGTCTATTCAAAGAAAGGAATCTTCTTGTTGGAAACAGTGCAGTTTGCAGCTCAATTTTACCCAAGCTATATTTAATTTGTGAGCTCTGTTGATTTTATTCCCTGCACAGCCATTAGACCCTACCTTACCCAGACTGAGTTCAAGGGAAAGTATTCACCTGGGCCTCCTGCTCTTATTTCCAGCTTTTGTATTTGAATTGTCCCTTTCGACTGCACAAAGATACGCAGAACTAAAATAACAAGGAAAGAGGGGGAGAGAGAGTAAAACAAACAATTAGCAAAAAGACGAGAGGATAGAACAGATCCTAAGAAAGTCTAAAGTGTCAGACGCAGAGGTCAGACCTGATCTAAAATCAGCTGAAATCTAACTTCGGAAATGACTGATTTATGGGTGACAAACTAGTACTACAACAACAACAACTTGCATTTATATAGCGCCTTTAACGTAGTAAAACATCCCAAGGTGCTTCACAGGAGCGTAATCAGATAAAATTTGACAACAAGCCAAGTAAGGAGACATTAGGACAGGTGACCAAATGCTTGGTCAAAGAGGTAGGTTTTAAGGAGCGTCTTAAAGGAGGAGAGAGGGGCAGAGAGAGGTTAATTACGGGTACCCGGCTGTGGGGTGAGTTTTACATTGGCCGTAAGTCAGATCTACAATATAAACTGGTGAAAGACTCATCACTGAGGGACAGAATATCAAATTGTGGATCAGCCGACCGTTGTAGAAACTGCCCATTATAGATTTTCATTTGAAATATAAAGCGGGCGGTTTCGATGATGGCCAGACGACCTGCAATGCCAGTTTTACCCCCAGGGTGGCACGTTGATAATCTGCCCCCTGAGCCTCCCCGTTCGCCCGCCGAATCACCAGATTCCGCCTACCACACTTGCCCGCATTGCGAAACCTCACACATTCCGCTCAATATGTCACCCGTTGTGACTTTTTTTTAATATACAACCTCTATTTGGGGAAATACGGTAGCTGGTCTCAGAGTACCTGTGGAAGTACTGCAAGAAAACAGCTTGAACCATACAAGTATTTCCACTGTAGCTATATAATGATGTCATTGCCTATCTCAGCCTGATAAAGAGACTTCATTGTCTCAAACCTCGTTGACTGACATGTTATTTGTGAATGTTGTTTCTGCGACGTTGCTACCCAAACTTCACAGAGCTCCTTTTATTGCTGCTCCTTCCATCAGATTGTTCAAGGTGATTTTTTTTTAGAAACTTGTTCTTGCTTTGTCAGTGCCAGAGATGAAGATTTATCTGCAGGAGTCAGTGGCGAGGAAGCTCCATTTTGCATCGTAGAAAGAAACCCTTCTGTTCAAACTTCCAACACTAAGGGTACAGATGATGATACAATGATCAAGCAGATTACAGCCAGGGATGAAGTGTGGATTACTGGGCGTGTCTGAGGGGTAACAGCAGTTACGTCACTGCCCTTTCATCTCTGGTGCTTGTGTTAAATCCATCCAACCTCTCACTGAAGAGGTGAAATGCTCCCCTCTCTGTTGGCTTTCAGAGTCCATAATCTAGGCTGGTGTTCCAGAGCAGCCCTCAGGCAGGGCTGCACTGTCGGAGGTGCCATCTTTCGGATGAGATGTTCAAATGAGATCTCGGGTGGGTGTAAAAGATCCCATGGCAATATTTCGAAGAAAAGCAAGGTAGTTCTCTCGGTGTCCTGGTGACCATTCATCCATCAACCAACACCACTGGTCATTTATCTCATTGCTGTTTGTGGGACCTTGCTGTGCACAAATTGGCTGCTGCATTTCTCTACATTACAACAGTGATTACACTTCCAAAGTAATTAATTGGCTGTGAAGCACTTTGGGATACAATGAGGTCATAAATTACATAGAATTTACAGCAATGAAACAGCCCATTCGGTCCAACTGGTCCATGCTGGTGTTTGTGCTCCACACGACCCCACTCCCACCTTATGTCATCTCACCATAACAACATATCATCCCATTCCTTTCCCTCTCATGCACTCATCTAGCTTCCCCTAGAAAGGCATTATATAAAAGCTAGTCCTTTTTGTTCTTTCTTCTAATTCCTCTCCAAGGCACCCAGGATGGAGACAGTAATGCTTCCCTGTCTTGTCCAAAGCTCAGGGTTGAATCATAGAATCATAGAAATTTATAGCACAGAACGAGGCCATTCGGCCCATCGTGTCTATGCCGGCTGAAAAAGAGCCATCCA
Source organism: Heptranchias perlo (assembly GCF_035084215.1). NCBI lineage: Eukaryota > Metazoa > Chordata > Chondrichthyes > Hexanchiformes > Hexanchidae > Heptranchias > Heptranchias perlo. The sequence continues at coordinate 41,087,749 of NC_090349.1, forward strand.
ACCTAATCCCACTTTCCAGCTCTTGGTCCATGGCCTTGTAGGTTTTGGCACTTCAAGTGCATATCCAAGTACTTTATAAATGCGATGAGGGTTTCTGCCTCTCCAGACCCCCACCACCCTCTAGGTGAAAAAATTTCTCCTCAGCTCTCCTCTAATCCTTCTACCAATTACTTTAAATCTGTGCCCCCTGGTTATTGACCTCTCTGCTAAAGGAAATAGGTCCTTCCTACCCACTCTATCTAGGCCCCGCATAATTTTGTACACCTCAATTAAATCTCCCCTCAGCCTCCTCTGTTCCCGAAAAAACAACCCCAGCCTATCTAATCTTCCCTCATAGCTAAAATTCTCCAGTCCTGGCAACATCCTCGTAAATCTCCTCTGTACCCTCTCTCGTGCAATCACATCTTTCCTGTAATGTGGTGACCAGATCTGTACGCAGTACTCAAGCTGTGGCCCAAATAGTGTTTTATACAGTTCTAGGATAACCTCCTTGCTCTTATATCCTGTGCCTCAGCTAATAAAAGAAAGTATCCCGTATGCCTTCTTAACCACCTTATCTACCTGTCCTGCTACCTTCAGGGATCTATGGACATGCACTCCAAGGTCCCTCTGTTCCTCTACACCCCTCAGTATCCTCCCATTTATTGTGTACTCCCTTTCCTTGTTTGCCCTCCCCAAATGCATTACCTCACACTTCTCTGGATTGAATTACATTTGCCACTTTTCTGCCCACCTGACCAGTCCATTGATATCTTCCTGCAGTCTACAGCTTTCCTCCTCACTATCAACCACATGGTCAATTTTTGTATCATCTGCAATCTTCTTAATCATGCCCCCTACATTTAAGTCTAAATCATTGAGATATACCACAAAAAGCAAGGGACCCAGTACTGAGCCCTGCAGAACCCCACTGGAAACAGCCTTCCAGTCACAAAAATACCCGTCGACAATTGCCCTTTGCTTCCTGCCACTGAGCCAATTTTGGATTCAACTTCCCACTTCCCCTTGGATCCCATGGGCTTTTACTTTTCTGACCAGTCTGCCATGTGGGACCTTGTCAAAAACCTTGCTAAAATCCATGTAGACTACATCAAACGTGCTACCCTCATCGACCCCCCTTGTTACCTCCACAAAAATCCAATTAGGTTAGTCAGACACGACCTTCCCTTAACAAATCCATGCTGAATGCCTTTCTAAATGACGATTAATTCTGTCTCTCAGAATTGTTTCCAATAATTAGCCCACCACTGAGGTTAGGCTGACTGGCCTGTAATTACTCAGTCTATCCTTTTCTCCCTTTTTAAACAATGGTACAACGTTAGCAGTCCTCCAGTCCTCCGGCACCATGCCTGTAGTCTGAGAGGATTGGAAAATGATGGTCTGGCCAGAGCCTCCGCTTTTTCCTCTCTTGCTTCTCTTAACAGCCTGGGATACATTTCATCCGGGCCTGGCAATTTATGCACTTTCAAAGATGCTAAGCCCCTTAATATTTCCTCTCTCACCATGTTTATCCCATCCAATATTTCACACTTCTCCTCCTTAACTACAATGTCTGCATCGTCCCCCTCTTTTGTAAAGATGTGGAGATGCCGGTGATGGACTGGGGTTGACAATTGTAAACAATTTTACAACACCAAGTTATAGTCCAGCAATTTTATTTTAAATTCACAAGCTTTCGGAGGCTACCTCCTTCCTCAGGTGAACGATGTTCGTTCACCTGAGGAAGGAGGTAGCCTCCGAAAGCTTGTGAATTTAAAATAAAATTGCTGGACTATAACTTGGTGTTGTAAAATTGTTTACTCTTTTGTAAAGACAGACGCAAAGTATTTGTTAAGAACCATACCCACATCTTCCACCTCCACACACAGGTTACCTTTTTGGTCTCTAATAGGCCCTACTCTTTCCTTAGTTATCCTCTTGCTCTTTATGTATTATGTTGCTGTGGTAACTTGAACTGTTCTAGCCTATAGCAACATTCACGTAGCCCTTCTGCACTCATGATACAGCTCCTGCACGATCCACACTACATGGTAGACCTAGGCCGCAATCTGAGCATAGCACATTCTATTTTTAGTACGTATCAAAGCACTGTTAATAATAGAAGGTTTACGCATTTATTTTTCCAATGTGTTCAATGCTGTTTTCAGGGAGGTTGTTTCAATCGCCCTCTGGCAAACAATGGGAACACATTCCCCTGAAAGCACAGTAACTGCACTGTCCAGTGAGTCACACATTTATTTAAACCTGGAGTGCTCTTGTGATAACTGCTCTGCCATTTGATAGTCAGTCTGGTACTGCTGCAGGGAATTAGAACAGTTTAAATTAAATACCCCTTACATTTAATTGCTTTAACTTGGTACCCGTTATTGCATCACATTTCCAATCTATTTGTATACCAGTTCAATTTATCTACAGTCTAGCTGTAGTTAGCTTGACTTGTACTTTACATTAAGAATTGCCTGTACAGTGTTTCTTAGGCTGGCTTCTACAATGCGTTTTAGGTCCCCTTGTACTGTGTTTTAATCTGGTTTGTACTGTGTGTTTTAGGTCCCCTTGTACTGTGTTTTAATCTGGTTTGTACTGTGTGTTTTAGGTCCCCTTGTACTGTGTTTTAATCTGGTTTGTACTGTGTGTTTTAGTCCGGTTTGTACTGTGTGTTTTAGTCTGGTTTGTACTGTGTGTTTTAGACCAATTTGTACTGTGTGTTTTAGTCCGGTTTGTACAATGTGTTTTAGTCTGGTTTGTACTGTGTGTTTTAGACCAATTTGTACTGTGTGTTTTAGTCCGGTTTGTACAGTGTGTTTTAGACCAATTTGTACTGTCTGTTTTAGGCCTGTTTGTACTGTGTGTTTTAGACCAATTTGTACTGTGTGTTTTAGTCCGGTTTGTACAGTGTGTTTTAGACCAATTTGTACTGTGTGTTTTAGTCCGGTTTGTACAGTGTGTTTTAGACCAATTTGTACTGTCTGTTTTAGGCCTGTTTGTACTGTGTGTTTTAGGCCTGTTTATACTGTGTGTTTTAGGCCCGTTTGTACTGTGCATTTTAGTCTGGTTTGTACTGTGTGTTTTAGACCAATTTGTACTGTCTGTTTTAGGCCTGTTTGTACTGTGTGTTTTAGGCCCGTTTGTACTGTGTGTTTTAGACCAATTTGTACTGTGTGTTTTAGACCAATTTGTACTGTGTGTTTTAGGCCCGTTTGTACTGTGTGTTTTAGGCCCGTTTGTACTGTGTGTTTTAGGCCTGTTTGTACTGTGTGTTTTAGGCCCGTTTGTACTGTGCGTTTTAGTCTGGTTTGTACTGTCTGTTTTAGGCCTGTTTGTACTGTGTGTTTTAGGCCGGTTTGTACTGTGTGTTTTAGGCCGGTTTGTACTGTGTGTTTTAGACCAATTTGTACAGTGTGTTTTGGTCCGGTTTGTACTGTGTGTTTTAGGCCGGTTTGTACTGTGTGTTTTAGGCCGGTTTGTACTGTCTGTTTTATATGTCCTGCTGTACCCCTTGCTGCCAGGCTGAGCTTTAAGCACTGGAATCTCCCGAACCTGTGGCTAGACTAGGCAATTGTGTTCTGAGCCTTCAGCACGATATACCCTATTCTTACAACATGAACTCTGCAGACAAAAACACTTAACATTGTACTTGGTAGCTTGACAAACTATTCCAACACAAAAGCACAGCTCCATGCTGACCCAGCCAGCACACAGCCCCACGAGAACTGACGGAAAACCACACCCCATCTCTGGAACACCCAGAAAATCCCATTGTAATTCAATAAAAGTTAATGGCAGGTTAAGTGGCATTTAGATAACAGGCACCAAAAATGCACGTTTCTTTTTAAACAAAACTAACTGTAACAGATAATTCTACTACTGGGCCTTACAGTTCATTACAGTAATGTTGTGTACAATGTGGATCAGATTCTCTCTTTCGATGCACTTACACTACAAGTGTGGCATCAGTTGCAAAGCAGTTTAACTTTCTACTGATGTTGCAGTTATAGTGTGAATCAATGGGAGTTTATTCCTCTGACATCACAGTGTCGTGCTTTGACAGCCTTTGTCTTCGTTTAGGTGTCAGCCGTGGCTCAGCCTTTGAGTCAGATGGTTGTAGGTTTAAGCCCCACTCCAGAGACTTGAGCACAAAATCTAGGCCAACACTTCCAGTGTAGTACTGAGGGAGTGCTGCACCGTCAGAGGTGCCGTCTTTCGGTGAGACGTCTGCCCTCTCTGGTGGATGTAGAAGATCCCATGGCACTATTTCGAAGACGAGCAGGGGAGTTCTCCCCGGTGTTCTGGCCAATATTTATCCCTCAAGCAACATCACTAAAAAACAGATTACCTCAGTGCTGTTTGTGGGATCTTGTTGTGTGCAAATTGGCTGCTGCGTTTCCTACATTACAACAGTGACTACACTTCAAAAGTACTTCATTGGCTGTAAAGCGCTTTGGGATGCTCTGAGGTCATAAAAGGCACAGTATAAATGCAAGTTCTTTCTTTCTTTCTGTGACCTGCCATTGAATTGAAGCAGCGTGAGATTTCCTGCAGGAGGGAGTCTCACTCCACCTTGCTTTGGAGTCTAAACGCCTGATTTGCACTTCACAAGTTTAGCATTAGTGTGGAGCTGAAACTGCTTTGCATTGATTCTAAATTTGTGAAAGGGTGATTTTAACTTTGGGCGATAGTGTAAAATGGGCGATATTGGATGGGTCTCCCGTTATACACCCCCCTCCCAATTTCCGCCGGGCGAGGTGTTTAACGGGCCATATTGCCCATTTTACACGATCGCCAAAAGTGAAAATGACCCCTTTAGTGTGAATGCAGTGTCACTTGTTACCGATATCAGTTGGTCAGAGGCAGGTGCTTTTTATAAAAGGTACACAGGGTGATGTGAGTCATCGATCAGTGTGGCCATGGCATGCAGTGAGACAATGAAACTGGAAGCAAGGCAGACTAAGCAGTTGGAAGCGTATGGAGTGGGCTTTTACCAGGAAGGGATTTGTATTGGTCAGTGGGCTACCAAAATCAGTTCACACTCTGTCCAAACTCGCGGCTATTTTTGACTCTGTTTCTTTAACTCCCTTGGCTTGTCTAAATATGACATTGTACGATTGTACCTCTTTACACTAGAGCAGATTGTAAAAGGAATCATTGAAAGGAGCGCACTTCTAAAACTCACCAACATTTCCTCATTACATGCACAGTTTTAAATGTCGGAAATGTAGTAACAAAGTATTGTTTCAGAAATCATCAATAAATCTCTAAAGTACACAAATTACTCCCCAACAACTCGACCCTTAACTTCCAGCCCGAAGTAACATCAAACGTTCACCTCAAGCTGGTAGCTGTCTAACCTACGCTGCTGTACTGCATGCTGTCAGTGATGAAAAGCATGCTGGGGGGGGTCACAAAAGTTCATCGCACGATGAAATCATGCTGGCCAATTCAGTCATTGAGTGAACTAATCTAATCACATTGTACAGGAGCAGAATATCTCCACAAGAGGAAACAGTCTGTTCCAAGTATTATTATTGTTTATGTTTAATAAGCTGAGATTTGAGTTCAGGCCCCCCCCCCTTTCTGATTGGGACTCCAGCTCTCCATCATGTCAGCTAATACCATGGAAATAATTTGCTATTTGTCACATCTTTGTTGATAAGGTTATTCTTAAAATGTTTTTGTACAATCTCGAAATATGTGATACCATTGCGCTATTACATAAAAAAGAATTCTCATTTCAAATGCCCTTGGACAATTCTGAAGAAGGGTTGATGGAGAAATTGATTGGGAGGAGATGAAATGGCTCCTCTATAACGTAGAGTAACAGAAAGATACCGGAACTGAGAGGTTATAACTATCGGGAAAGATTGAACAGACTGGGTGGGCCTCTTTTTTTCTAGAATAGAGAAAGCTGAGAGGTGACCTGATAAAGGTTTTTAAAATTATGAAGGGGTTTGATAGGGTCGACGTAGAGATGATGTTTCCACTTGCGGGGGAGTCCAAAATGAGGGGCCATAAATATAAGATAGTCACTAATAAATCCAGTAGGGAATTCAGGAGAAACTTTTTTACTCAGAGAATGTGGAATTTACTACCACAAGGAGTAGTTGAGGCGAATAGCATGGATGCCTTTTAGGGGATGCTAGATAAACACATGTGGGAGAAAGGAACAGAAGGATATGCTGATAGGGTCGGATGAAGAGGGGTAGGAGGAGGCTCGAGTGGAGCATAAACACAGGCATGGACCAGTTGGGCTGAAGGGCCTTTTTCTGTGCTGTACATTCTATGTAATTCTATGAAATAAGAGTCTATTATACCGTACAATAAGTGACAAGCGTTATACATAGAGCTTTACTGAGCTGTTTTATAGTAACAGTATATTCCTCTGATGGTAAGGTAGAGCTGTGTTTAAGTGGCATGTCCTTTTAAAGCCATAAAAATATAACTGTTGTCAATGCTGATGTTGTCAGTGAACGGACTTTGTGGATTGGCAGATGCTTATAAATTTCTGGCTCCAGATCAGAAGATACCAGTAAAATGATTGTCTTTGTTTTGTCTTATATTTTTTACACTCTGAAGTACATCATGTGAAGTGTAACAGATGAAGGCTAGACTTTTTAAAATTATGTTAGCACGTTTCCCATGATGTAATTCCGATAAAAATGACATCATGGTCAACCCTTAATAAATGCTGGTCTGACTGAATTAGGGTTAAGTTTGGGGTTAGATTTCTCTAATTTATAGAGCCCATAACCTCTCCATCACAAAGATTTCCTACTTCCACCTCCACCCCTACTCAACCTATCTGTTGCTGAAACCCTCATCCATACCAATGTCACCTCCAGACTCAATTATTCCAATGCTCCCCGACCACTCTCGTCCTCAAAATTAAAATTCTCATCCTTGCATTTAAATTGCTCCGCGGCCTCACCCCTCCCTATCTCTGTAACCTCCTCCAGCCCCACAGACCGCAACTTCCCAAACTCTCTGTTCCCCTGACTCTTATGCATTCCTCCCCTCCCCCTCCCTTCGCTGCACCATTGGCGGCCATGCCTTCAGCGGCCTAGGCACCACACTCTGGGATTCCCTTCCTAAACCCCTCTGCCTATCCACTTCCCTCTCCTTTTATAAACCCTCCTTAAGCCCACCTCTTTGACCAAGCTTTTGATCCCATAATATCTCCTTCTTTGGCTCGGTGGCCATTTTTATCCTTATGCCCAGTGATAGGGTTGCCAACTCTGGTTGGGTGTATTCTTGGAGGTTGCATCACATGACCTCCCACCTCCAGCCGCCCCCACACTCCCACCATTGGTCCATCCTCCGGACGCACTGCCTTCTATGCCAAGTGGAAAGCAAACAGACTCTTTGCTATCCAATTGGATGATTCTTGACTGATAGTCAAACTGCCTTTTCTCCCCATCGCTGGTATTTTTACAACTAATAGATGAAAATGTTCCAAGAAAATGAAAAAAAAAATCAATTTTTTTAATGCCCCTTTGATTTTTCTCCTGGGTTTGCTCACGGCTGTGTCCTGGAGGGTAATCTTCAATTCCTGGATTCTCCAGGGCAATCCTGGAGGGTTGGGAACCCCACCTGGTGAAGCGCGTTTTCTATATTAAAGGCGTTTTTTAAAATGCAAATTGTTGTAAGATATCAATTTGCAAAAATTTCAAATCCCAGTGCATTTGATCATTAATTCAGGACTTCAATATGAACGGAAAATATTTCTTGTAAAACTTGCATCTGATCCTTTTGAAACTTGCTGCTTTCTGAGATTCCATCAGCTAACTTGCTGATTAAGGTGTTGTCTGAATCCAGGCTCTGAAGCACAGCTCATTGGGAAATGTGTGGGTTGCAATTTTTATTAGAAGCTTTCTTAATGCCGTGTTTTACATTGAATAAATTTGCAATTAGTCACACAATTTAATATGTCGAAAAGATAAGAGGTGTCTGTGTTTCAGCAGCCTGAGGATTCCCAGTTCTGAAAATTATAGACAAATGGACTGTATGCCAACCCTTCCTTCCAGGCAGGGATTAGAAAACATCTCTACCTTGGCTGTCACCTATCAGTTGCCGTTGACAAATTTGGATTTTGGATTTAAATTTAATGGGGTAGAAATTCATCTGGGCCTGTTTCCCAACCTCAATCGTCAGGCCCAAGGCTGGCCCGAAATTGGGCCTCAGGCCTCATTTCAATCATTTGGGTGAGCTGCCAAAGCCTGTCGCGCTTCCGTAGGCAGAATGCCAACTTCAGAAGGTGAATTTCAGCCCACTTTCCTCAACGACAGCAGACCCTCGGGTAAATGCCGGGGAGGGGGGGGAGGACAACAGGAGAGGGGCGCCAACTGCAACCGTCAGGAGTGCTGTGGAGACGGGAGGAGCACCTCTGCTCCACTTAAAGATAAGTTTAAAGATTAAGCTTAACTTTTTGGTGGCGGCCACTTGGTAGGCCGCATTCGCATCTGGAAAACCTAAGGCTCGACATCTGCTCGGCTCAAGGCAACCCAATTTCCCTGAGGAGTCCTAAAACCGATATTAGGCCCTTCGTTGGCCTAACGTCTGTTTTAGGCGGCCGTCTGGGCACCCGAAAATCGTCCAAGGCCAAAGCCAGGTCTGACGATTTTCAGGCGTCTTGTAGCACGAGGCATAGCCCTGCGAAATTGATCATTTTAGCCCCTGTGTTCAGCCCAGAAAATGGACCCAACGATGACCAATTTCTACCCCAATGTTTTTAATTTACGTTAACGACTTGGATTCAATGCAAACTGGTCAAATTCACGGATAGCGGAAAGGTAGAAACTTCAGTTGAATCTGAGGAGCTGGTTTGGGAAGTATAAAATGAGTTGGAAAAAAATATGCGAGTAAGAGGGAAAGTACAAAGGAAAGAAAAACAAAGGTCGCGAGTAGTGCATGAATTGTGTCAAAATAACTACGGGTGGAGTTGAAAGAGAGTAGACAAATGCTCAACATTTCCGATCACTGCAAGCAACAATTAGCAAAGCAAATAGAATGCTGGACTAAGGAGTAGAGGACAAGTCAATGGAAGTCATGCTTAAACTGTACAGTGTTCTGATCAGGCCATGTCTTGAGGGCAGCATTAGGATCCGACCATCCGTGCAATTGAACAGGGCCCAAGCCAATCAGTCAAGCCAAGCAGATCTAGGGGAAGGATGGTTATAGCTGATCCCTGATCATTTTCTCAACTATTTTTATCTTACCTGTTACAAACGCTCCTTTTCACGATCGTACGTGTGTGGATCTGGCACCTGATTAAGTAGCATCATTGTCTAGCACGGAACGTAGTAAAAAAACGTCCCAAGGCGCTTCACAGGAGTGTTATCAGACAAAAGTCGACACCGAGCCACATAAGGAGATACCAGGACAGGCTTGGTCAAAGAGGTAGGTTTTAAGAAGCGTCTTAAAGAAGGAGAGGTAGAGAGGCGGAGAGGTTTAGGGAGGGAATTCCAGAACATTGGGTCTAGGCGGCTGAACGCACAGCGGCCAATGCGATTCCATCTGTTTTGCTTTCTCTGCCCGTGTCCAACTTCACCACCACAATCTGCTGATTGAGAATCGAGCACACAACCAGTGTGTCTACAAAAAGGCCCAACCGCAGCTTCCAAGACCTATTGGCTGTCCAAACAACTGAATTATACTCCTCATCTAAAATGGAAATATGTTCCAAACAGTCTCTTTCCATATTCCACATAATAGAAAAGTTCAATTAACTAATTTTCCAAGAAAAGGTAGACAGGAGCTTGTTTCCAAACCTTTTTTTTGTTGGGACAATTAGTTGCAGGTTTTAACTTGAGGGGAAGAAAAAATATATTAAACAGTTTTATATTCAGAAGGTCTGTTCATTTTAACAAATGGCAAAAGGTCGGATCCTTTTGAATGCCTTGCAATCTCCAGGACTTGAGCTATTTCTGTGCATTTGGTGTCCTGAAGCAATAAGGACTTGATTAATGGCTAAGTGCTCAATCTTGAAAACAGTTTGTGACTGACTAAGGACAAAAAAATATACAATTTTTAAATATATGGGGAAAAACTGAGAATTTACAAACCATCTACTAAATGATCTGGAAATGGCGCACAATAAATCAGAAACAGCCCTCTTAGCAACACAGAATGCTTTACATCCCCCCGTTCGGTCACTTTCTTGGTCAAACTGTTTGCAATTATAATTTTACAAAGTGGTTAAAATGATGCTGTCATATAAACAGCGTCCTGCCAATTACATGAAGCGAGTAACTAAGACTGAAAATAGTATCAGAATGTAATTAATGACCAACACTCTCAACGGCAACTTTTGGTATTTATATCGTGCGGACATTCTAAAGAGGTCTAGCAATCAGCTCCTTACTAAAGGTAATTGGCAAAAGAACCAATGGGCAGATGAGGAGAAATTATTTTTACGCAGCGAGTTGTTCTGATCTGGAATGCGCTGTCTGAAAGGGCGGTGGAAGCAGATTTAATAATAACTTTCAAAAGGGAATTGGATACTTGAAGGGAAAAAATTGCAGGGCTATGGGGAAAGAGCAAGGGAGTGGAACTAATTGGATAGCTTTCAAAGAGCCGGCACAGGTACGATGGGTCGAATGGCCTCCTTCTGTGCTGTATGATTCTATGAAAGGTATCACACAGCTGCAAAAAAGTTTGTGACTACTTTTCTACCTACCCACCCCATTTTCTCCTCCTGACCCTGCCCTCCAAAACGCACTCGGCCTGGGGTGCAGCTCCACAGGCAGCCACACTCTCTAATATCTAGTCCACATGGCCATTTTCAGTAGAACTCCCACATCTCCTCCAAGGAGCCGTTTCCACTCTTAAGCCAAACACTTCTTTTCCCCCTGAACATCTCTTAACTCTATGTAAAGCCCTGATCCATCCAAGATTTGCCTCCCACTCCCGTATCTTCTCTCACCTTTCCTCACCCCTGGACATGATACAAAATGCTTCTCCTCCAATTGGCAATGGCCCCCAACCTTTACAATCTGCCTTGTCTTTCTCTACGTTATCAATACTCAGTGCTGCTCTGAACGTTGCTTGTTGCTCCTTCTTAGCTCCACATATACTGCTCTACAAGCTCTTCCTTCTCCTTACATCCCCATTGTGTTACAATCATGAGTTAACATGATTGTAACACAATCTCCTATATTAACTCAATCCTACATTAACTACATTAATCTCCTACATTAACTCAATCTTTCCCAGGATCTCAAAACCCTTGGAATTCCTCACTTCCCTCACTTCTTCTTTCCCCCTACAACCTTTGGAGTTTTAAAACCTAAGATTGACCATCACCTAATCACTCCCTCCTGATTTAACTCATCTCTTTTACTCTTTTCAACCTTGGTGCTCTGCTCCATTAAGGGCCTGGGCCCATCGTGTTGATTGAGATAGCTGGATAACTTGCCACATTGAACGTAATTGAAACATTAAGGCTGAGGCTGTCGTGGACGCTGAACATTAGCTCTGTCCCCTGCCTCTGGAGTTACAGAGCTGTTTTAGTAAATCAGATGCAAAATGGAAAGAAAGAAAGAAAATAGACTGCCTTTCATGACTTCAATTTATCGCAAAGCGCTTCACAGCCAATGAAGTAATCTTTGAAATATAGTCACTGTTATAATGTCCAACTTAGTGTGTACAAGCTACACAGATCACGATGGCAGTATTGGTGCCATAATCGGTTTCAGTGACCACTGTGCTATAGTGAATAGGATTGATTTTCATATTTACTGACTTGGTCATTGGCATCACCTGGGTGGAGTGAAGAACGGAAAATCTTTCCTTTAATTTCAGTGAAAGGAGAATCAGGCTGGTTCTGTTCCAGGTGTGCGACCCTCCCTAAGAGGTTTTCCTTTCTGCCCTCCATCCAGGTAATGCTTAAGACCCAGACAGTAAAGGCGAGAATCTGCCCCAGTGTTTTTTATAAGGTTCCTCCATTACAGAACCAGGGTAGATCAAGATGAACACAAGGATGCGAATGAATAGAAAAAACAATTAGTCCCAACAAGCCCATCGCTTTTGGATGAATCAACCTCACTATATTCTTCAATCCTTGCTCTTCAAAAACCAATCTAATTGTCTCCTGAACCCTTGTATACTCTCCACTTCAATGTCTTTCACTGATAACTTATTCCACAGGTCTTTAACCCATTATGTAAGCTTCTGCTTGACCCGCCCTCTTGCTCCTACCTTTTAATTTGTGCCCCTGGTATTTGAACACTTCATTGCCTGGACCAATTCTGTCAATTGCAATCTTGAAAACCTCAACTCTGCCATTTTGGGGTCTCTTTTTTTCCAAAGACAAATGTCCAAAGCCTTTCCTCGTAACTTAACTTCCTGATAGCCAAGATGATTTTTGTATATTTTCTACCCTATCAAGGGCAAAGTGCCAGCATTACAACCAATGAATACATCTGCTTCTGGCTTTAAAAAGAAACTAATATGCATCATGGGTTTGGTTCCTGCCTTTAACCAGAATTAGTTAGATAGAGATTAAGTATTATTATCTCGATATTTTTTAATTTCACTAATGCTGCCCTTTGTTTTATTGTGATTTTAATGCTGACAGGTCAATAAACTTCACTTTTCTCTTTTAGACAGACTATATTAATCACTACAGTTGCAGACATTTTAATGGCTCCAATTAAACCACATACTGCCTCAGTGTTGTACAATATCTCTGCCAATATCCAGTTCACTAAACACTGCCAATTGTTCATGAAGTGTCTCCATCTAATTAAGTACCTACAAGCTTGAATAATAACATTCTGTATTCACTGTGTGCATGTATGGAAATGTTTGACTATCCACACCTACTGTCTACCCCAAGGCTTTTTTTCCCGTAATAATTCATTTTCATCAACCATTATAAAAACACAAACACATAATCTTGGCAATAGTCCCTGTCAAACGCTCTATCTTTCTGAGGAATTATATTGCCAACTGCACAGAGAGAGAGAGAGAGAGAGAGACTGTGTACACACATAGTCATAAAGCAAATAAACATCAGTTATATAAAGAATTCATATGAATCAGTAACAAACACAGTGTTTAGACTGTAAACTGCATATTGTCCTGTAGAATGTAAGAGCACAAAGAACTGGAGATGGATGAGGAGCAGTCACTAAAGCATTTCCTTACGACAGCAATGTTGATTAAATAAACACTGTGTTCAGTGTGTTGGGACAGACCAGAGGTTCCATCTCATTTATTTTTACAAACAAACTCAAATCTTAAGGAGACTTCAAAAAAAAAATAGAAACTAGAGAAGCATTGAAACTGCAACATATAATATTTGGCTAGCAACCCCGGTATAGGATGCACAACAATGTAAAGTCAAGAATGGTCCAAAAACCTGCAGGATAATGATCCTTTGTGCATGCTCAGTGTGTCTTAGCAATCGGGGACAGATGTAAATATAATGCAGGCCATAATCTTCAAAGCGAAGTCGTTTTATCAGGGGTAGGATTGCATTGAAGATTGAAGGTGAAGGGACCTGACAACGTATCAATCAAAGCACTCATGTCACAATCCAGGGATTGTGGGGTCAAGTGCCATTGATAGAAAGAGACGGTGGAGTCCTCGTAGACTCAACGCTAAACATGTCCAATCAATGCAGGGCAGCAATGGGCACGGTGTGCTGGTGCCGTGGTTATGTTACTGGCCTGATAATCCAGAGGACAATAACTTTAAATCCCACCGTGGCAGTTTGAGCATTTGAATTTTTTTTTAAAATCTGGAATTAAAAAGCTGGTATCAGTAAAAGTTACCATGAAGCTGTGAGATTGTTGTAAAAACCCAACCGATTCACTAACGTCCTTTTGGGAAGGAAACCTGCCGTCCTTACCCGGTCTGGACCGTATGTGACTCCAGTCCCACTCCAACATGGTTTACACTTAACTACCCTCCGAAGTGGCCTAGCAAGCCACTCAGTTGTATCAAAACTGCTACCAACAGTTCAATGAATGGATGTTGGACTCCAGGCTGTGTAAAATACGCTTGACTGGGTTATTCTAAATACATTAAATTTGGATATAAACTTCAATCAAATGGTGTCCAGTTGTATGGAAAAAGTGTAGAGCTGTTGTAGTACTGGATGTGTAAATATTTGAATGATGCTAAAATCAAACCTAAACCACCCTGACAAATGGTTTTCTTTTCACTCTGTGACGTAAGGTACATTTGGTGCTCTTTGTGTCTGTTTAGTAGATCAGAAGGACCCTGATCCTTATCAACATTAGCAACACCCCTGCTTATTGCTGCTTTTGACTGCCCCACCGCAATCTAGAAAAGCAGAAATCAATGCCTTAATCATGGATAAATCCCTAATAATCTCCCAATGCTGGGTGGTACAGTAGTTTTGAAAGCTGCTTGCAGCTGTCTGCCGATCGCCTATGCGTGCAGCTGGCTGGCTTCTCCGCTGCACCTGTGTGTTCCATGAGCCCTCAGCCTACATTAGGATGGGGATCGGATTCAGTCTGGACAAGATGTTTCTTATATCTGTTAACTAAATATTTGCCCAAGTGGTGCAGAGTATACAGTATGACCACTTTGCTCTTTCGGATGTCTGGGTTAGCCTCAACCATCTTAAGTTATACTGTCACTTGCGCATTCCCACAGCTGAAGGTAGCGGGACAGGTAGATAAGGTAGTTAAGGAGGCATACGGGATACTTTCCTTTATTAGCCGAGGCATAGCGTATAAGAGCAGGGAGATTATGCTAGAACTGTATAAAACTCTAGTTAGGCCACAGCTTGAGTACTGCGTACAGTTCTGGTCTCCACATTTCAGGAAGGATGTGATTGCACTAGAGAGGGTACAGAGGAGATTTACGAGGATGTTGCCAGGACCGGAGAATTTTAGCTATGAGGAAAGATTGGATAGGCTGGAGTTGCTTTCTTTGGCACAGAGGAGGCTGAAGGGAGATTTAAGTGAGGTGTATAAAATTATGAGGGGCCGAGATAGAGTGGATAGGGAGAATCTATTTCCCTTAGCAGAGAGGTCAATAACCAGGGGGCATCGATTTAAAGTGATTGGTAGAAGGATTGGAGGGGAGTTGAGGAGAATTTTTTTCACCCAGAGGGTGGTGGGGGTCTGGAACTCACTGCCTGAGAGGGTGGTAGAGGCAGAAACCCTCATCGCATTTAAAGGGTACTTGGATATGCACTTGAGGTGCCGTAACCTACAAGGCTACGGACCAAGAGCTGGAAAGTTGGATTACGCTGGATAGCTCTTTCTCAGCCAGCACAGACATGATGGGCTGAATGGCCTCTTTCTGTGCTGTAAATTTCTATGATTCTATGAAAATTGACAATGCAACTCCGGAGTCAGGCCTAGAGTTGCCAACTCTGGTTGGACGTATTCCTGGAGGTTTCATGACCTCAGTCCGCCCCACCCAGTCAAACAGCTTCTTTGTTCCCCCAGCTCCAATATTTTTATAACAAATAAACAAGTGTTCAAAGAAAATGAATAAAGAAACGTACCTTTTTTTTAAATGCCCCCTATGAGTTTTCTCCTACGTGTTTGCTCGCAGCAGTGTTGTAGAGATTCCTGGAGACTCCAGGATAATACTAGAGGGTTGGCAACCCTGGTCAGGCCCCAATCTGATCTCAGAATGCAGTGGTGTGTGACCCTCACCCCCTTCCCCTGCAGCTCTCTTTGAGGGAAGCTGTCTCACACCCTATCTCTGTAACCTCCTCCAGCCCTACAACCCTCTGAGATCTCTGCGCTCCTCCAATTCTGGCCTCTTGCACATTCCCGATTTTAATCGCTCCACCATTGGCGGGCGTGCCTTCAGCTGCCGAGGCCCTAAGCTCTGGAATTCCCTCCCTAAACCTCTCTGCCTCTCCACCTCTCTCTCCTCCTTTAAGACGCTCCTTAAAACCTACCTCTTTGACCAAGCTTTTGGTCACCTGTCCTAATGTCTCCTTATGTGGCTCAGTGTCAAATTTTGTTTGATAATCGCTCCTGTGAAGGGCCTTGGGATGTTTTACTACATTAAAGGTGCTATATAAATGCAAGTTATTGCAAGTTGTTAGGCTTGACACCCCAATTCCAGTGTGATGTCGTGGTCAGGGTTGGGTTTAGAAAGCTCTCCCAGGGCCAATGGGGTCCTCGTGCACTTTATTGGGACTCTGTGCCAGCAAGGTCCCATAAGCAGATGTTTAGAGAGCTGGCGCTCCTGACTATCAGCTGGGAGCAGAGCTATCCATCCAAGTATAACCACACGTACACAGAGAATCTCTCCAACCTGCAGCCAGTCAATGACACAACTGAGAATTGCACCCTGCACCTACCGGTCAGGAGCCAGTGGCAAAATATAACCGCAGCCCACCGGTTAAACCACAGAATTTTCCTTTATCAGGTTAAGTTGTCAGTCATCTCTGCTTTGCATTTCACAGTTATTTTATTTTTTATTCATTCTCGGGATGAGGGCGTCACTGGTAAGGTTGGCATTCGTTGTCCATCTCTGATTGCCCTGAGAAGGTGGTGGTACCGTTTGATACAACTGAGTGGCTTGCTAGAAAGAGAGAAAGAACTTTCATTCATATAGCGCCTTTCACAACCTCAGGATGTCCCAAAGCGCTTTACAGCCAAAGAAAAACTCTTGAAGTGTAGTCACTGTTGTAATGTAGGAAACGTGGCAGCCAATTTGTGCACAGTGAGGTCCCACAAACAGTAGTTTGAAAATGGCCAGATAATCTGTTTTAGTGATGTTGGTTGAGGGATAAATATTTGCCAGGACACCGGGGAGAATTCCAATGATCTTCATCGAAATAGTGCCATGGGATCTTTTAGGCCACTTCAGAGAGCAGCTAAGAGTCAATCACCTTCAGGGGAGAAGGGAAGAAAATTGGAGTGGGTGAAAAGAAATTGCAGAGATAACAGGTCGTAACCAGTCTGTTGTGACTGGCTTTTTCTTGGTGCTTGTAGGGAGTGGGAGTAGATTGTTTCCAGTGTGGTTGTGCCTGTTTGTGAAGGAATTGTTCGGCTTTAAATTGACTGGTGATGGAGTAATTGCCAAATGGAATGCTTCCTATTTTTTGTCTATTTTTATAGGAACATAGGAACATAGGAACAGGAGTAGGCCATTCAGCCCCTCGTGCCTGCTCCGCCATTTGATAAGATCATGGCTGATCTGTGATCTAACTCCATATACCTGCCTTTGGCCCATATCCCTTAATACCTTTGGTTGCCAAAAAGCTATCTATCTCAGATTTAAATATGTATATATAGACTGGAGTGTCAGTCTGGATCAACTCCTGGTTTGGTCCTCAAACTCACAATCTTCTGATGCAGAGATGGGAGTACAACTAACTGAGCCAAGCTGATACGTAGGGTAGCTTTTGTGAGGCGTGACTCCCGATGTGAGGCCTCACTTGATAGGACCAAAACTTGGATCAGAGGTCAGCATGTGATGCTCCTGATTAATATTCTCCAAATCTTGCTCTAAGTTCATTGCCAGGAGTGGAGCCGCTTAAAATCACATCAAATTAAATAGAATGTACAGCACAGAAACAGGCCGTTCGGCCCAACTGGTCCATGCCGGCGTTTATGCTCCACACGAGCCTCCTCCCACCCGTCTTCATCTAACCCTATCAGCATATCCTTCTATTCCTTTCTCCCTCATGTACTTATCTAGCTTCCCCTTAAATGTAACCCTATTGTTCACAGATGTTCACTGCCATGATGCAAACGTGAACTTAGGTGTTACATTTTTGGGTCTCTTCTGCCCTTCTTACTCTAGATAGTCCGGTTTCCATATTTTTGTAGGCGAGTCCTTGCTCCCTACATCTTCACTGGCTCTGATATCAAGGTCAGTTTTATGGTATGCCCAGGACAACAAACAGGAAATCATTCCCTAGATTATTTTAGCCGCTGGATCAACTCTGTGCCTCCATAGAATTCTCCTCACATCTTCAGAGAATATCATAACACCAGACCTCACTTTATGCTTAAACATGAACAATAGATGAGCAAGTGGACTAATAACAGTAATACAATATATATATTAAAAATAGATTTTAGACCATGCTAACACCTCAAAAAAAAATAGTAAATGGTTCACAAACTCTATACTAAACGGTATATTTTATAATTGACTTTTATATATGCAGTTATTCTTATCTTCTAACCAACTGTGGGAATTAAATGGTCTGACTGGTATCTTTCAAAGTTCCAGACCGACTCAATTATGTGAAAAGTCCCCACTCATAAACACTTAAACAACAGTTATGGATTTCAATAACTGTCAGCAAAATTTAAAAGGAGCTGCCAATCATTCACACAACTGAACCAAACACACAGCCTTGTTTATGTTTGATTTATGTGTCTTGGTTCCTCACTCAAGGCAGTAGCCTTGGAGACAGCCCAATGAACCATTGCAACATTTCTGTTGAGTTGGGCCAGAGATATGATTTTGAATGCAGCTGGCCTTCTTAAACTCTTGCAACACTGTGACTGAGTTAAAGGGACTACTACTAAACTGAAATGAATCCAAGATGCTTCATTTGTTTCGCAGTAAGTTTGAGTCACACTTTACTCATTTCCTGATCTGAAGCATATCAAGTTGGGAGGTCCTGAGCACAGGATCTGGCATCAGGCACGGTAAGGAAACGCCTGAGGGAATAAAGCCCAAAGTAGGTGATTTCCTGGTGGTTGGTTACAGGAAACATCTGTGGTGACCTGACAGCAGCAACAACGACAATAACTACTTGCATTTATATAGCGCCTTTAACATAGGAAAACATCCCCAAGTGCTTCAGAGGAGCGATTATCAGACAAAATTTGACACCGAGCCTCATAAGGAACTATTAGGACAGGTGACCAAAAGCTTGGTCAAAGAGGTAGGTTTTAAGGAGCGTCTCAAAGGAGGAGAGAGGTAAAGAGGCAGAGAGGTTTAGGGAGGGAATTCCAGAGCTTAGGGCCCAGGCAGCTAAAGGCACGGCCGCCAATAGTAAAGCGATGAAAATCGAAGATATGTAAGAAGCCAGAATTGGAGGAGCGCAGAGATCTCAGAGGGTTGTAGGGCTGGAGGAGGTTACAGCGATAGGGAGGGGCGAGGCCATGGAGGGAATTGAACACAAGAATGAGAATTCGAGGCATTGCTGAACGAGGAGCCAATTTAGGTCAGTGAGCGCTGGGGTGATGGGTGAACAGGACTTGGTGCGAGTTAGGATACGGGCAGCAGAGTTTTGGATGAGCTCAAGTTTATGGAAGGTGGAAGATGGGAGGCCGGCCAGGAGAACATTAGAATAGACGAGTCTGGAGCAGCCTATACACCAGCCCTCTCGTCTCCATCTGTTAGGCCAGAGGGAAAAAGAATAGGGCACGGAAGTAAAGGAATTCCCTGAATGACCTCCTAAAAATAAAATGAAAAAAGATAACGTGAGTTTATACAAGGAGACCCACTTTCTTGTTTAACTGTGGGACTGTATTTCTTTGCCGGTGTATATAGAAAGTTAAACATGGGTATTATTAATGGAATGGTGCAGACTATATGGTGATAGATTGTAGTGTGAATAAACTGCATGGTGTTTGGGAAGCCTGAGGGAAGATTGTGAATTTAGAACAGAGGTCCCAAAACATTGGCCAGTGCACAAGTATTTTTATAATGCATCTTTTGTTTTGTGTGTTAGAAATGGTGAGATGAGGAGAATTTTTTTTAATGCAGCGAGTTGTTATGATCTGGAATGCACTTCCTGAAAGGGTGGTAGAAGCAGATTCAATAGTAACTTTCAAAAAGGGAATTGGATAAATACTTGAAGGGAAGAAATTGGATGGCTCTTTAAAAGAGCCAGCACAGGCACGATGGGCCTAATGGACTCCTTCTGTGCCGAAAGATTCTATGGCGTAAAACAAACACATTGTGTGTTAGCTGCGCTGCTGGTGGAGAAGATTTGCTTCAGCCTTTTCCTCTCTCATTGGAAGTCAGAGGAGCATGAGTGCGCATGCAGAAAGTCAAGCTGCCCGAGGCAAGCTGCAGTTCACTGTCCTCCCACGCTCTCATTGTCTGTCAGTGGGAGCACATGTCAGGATGTGTTAGGACATCCGCATTTCTGCAGTGTGTGGCTTTGTATCCCTTTTACTCTGAAGAGTGTGTCGGTGTACTTCACCTTGTGTGTTCTCTCACACGTTGTTTTTGCCAAAACACTTCTTGACAGTTGAACTAAAGATTAATTTGTCTGGTCTCATGTGGGATTTTTCCCACATTGTTATCTTAAATATTTGTGTCTTTGGCATGGATCCGAAGACTGGATTTAAGACAATGCAAACACTTTGTCAACCTTCTATAGTCAGAGTCGATGCAAAGATGTTCTACCAACATGTTGTAACATATGGACAGTTGGAGTTGGTTTGGAACAGCTTTCAGGCCCGAAATGGCTCACTTCTAAACCCATATATGTTTGTCTTTGACTACAATAGTTATCAATTGCACTTCTATATTACTCAGATTTGACAGGCTGTTTGGTGAAAAGGAAGCAAAAGTCGAGTTTGGCTGGAAGAGTTCACACCCTTAATTTGTCTTAAATCCTTCCCAATCTTGGCTGGACCTTAAGACGTCCTCCACAGAGAAAGGGAGGGAAAATTGGAGAATAAGGTTCCCCAAGAGCTTCTCTCAAGCACTAGCTAATGGCTGATCACAGGATGGCATTGGCAGATACCACGGAGAATATTCCTGGCCGACCCTCCAGCTCAGGAATGGTACGTGGCAGTGAGAAACCAAAAGGAGGAGGAGAGAAACATAACTGAAACACGGGCGGTGCAAACAAATACTGAGTGGAACTGAAATTCAACAAGCGAAAGCTCACGACTAATCTCTACCACAGAAAAGCTTCAAAACTGGAGATGTTAGAAACACATATTTAAATGATTTTTAACCCAGATTATTAAATTAGGAATTGGTGTTGGCTTAATTGGCAGAGAAACGTTTATTGTATGATCATCCTTTGTCTGCTTTCTTAGTGAAGGTGGGTTAACACCTGTGTCAAGATGGCGGACAGTGAAATGTACAAGCGGAAGAAACCTTCATCCACGAATATCACTAATAGAAATTTCTAGGCTTACGTGATCTGCAAAGTAGAAGGAGTTGATCATTTCGCATACATTTAATGGCAGCATTGGTTTTGTAACACCAAGACCACTTTGAGTATTTTAAACACACTGGGGCCCATTTTAAGTGTTCCCCCCCGCCCCACCTCAGCTGGCTTACACGGAGGAAGCACAAGTCTGAAAATGGCGTCAGGTCACTTACCATCCCCGGTTTACGCCAGCCCTCCGACCGCCGCCATCTTTGGCAAGATGGAGCAACTGCCCGTGTCAGGCGGGAGGCGCCACTTGTAATCTGCAGATTGGGGATTCTACGACATACATAGGACCCCGATTGCTATTGCGGCTACAACGGCTTCGTGCGCACTGCCCATTGGTACCGGCATTGATCCGCCTAACCAATAGCTCCATTAAAGAGAATGGTGAAGGCCATTCACCTTTGATTTTTGTGGAGACAGGAGAAACAGGAGCACTTCACAGTTTTATTTTAGTATCCAGCATTCAAAGTTTTTTCTTTTCTTTGTGCAATGCTATATTGTACGATAATATTAAAATCCTATTTTAAAAAGAAAGACTTGCATTTATTTAGCGCCTTTCATGACCACAGGATGTCCCAAAGTGCTTTACAACTAATTAATTACTTTTTGAAGTGTAGGCACTGTTGTAATGTAAGAAAAAGCAGCAGTCAATTTGCGCACAGCAAGATCCCACAAACAACAATATGGTGGTGTTGGTTGAGGGATAAATATTGGACAGGACACCGGGGAAAACTCCCCTGCTCTTCGAATAGTGCCATGGGATCTTTTACGTCCACCTGAGAGGGCAGACGGGGCCTCGGTTTAACCTCTCATCCAAAAGACAGCACCTCCGACAGTGCAGCACTCCCTCTGTACTGCACTGGAGTGTCAGCCTGGATTATTGTGCTCAGGACCCTGGACCACAGAACCATAAAACCATAGAAAAGATACAGCACAGAAGGGGGCCATTCGGCCCATCGTGTCCGCGCCGGCTCGAAGAACAACCAGGTGCCCATTCCAATCCCACCTTCCAGCACCCGGTCCGTAACCCTGCAGCTTACAGCACTTTAGGTGCAGGTCCAGGTACTTTTAAAAGAGTGGAGGGTCCCTGCCTCTACCACCAATTTGGGCAGCGAATTCCATACACCCACCGCCCTCTGGGCAAAAAAGGAGTGGGACTTCAACCCACAACCTCCTGACTCAAAGGCAAGACCACAGCTAATACTGATTTTAAGACATAGTTGAGTATCACAAACCACCATTTAAACTGGCTCTCACTGTCGGGTGTTCATCATGTGGAAACCCAAGGCAGGGCCTCTGCATTACACCTTCATCTACACGGGACGTCAATCTGAGAATCTAATCTTCTGCGGTTCCCCAACACCGCTGTCCCAATATGGCAGCTCAGAGACAGACTCCAGGATCACTCCAGCTTCAAGTTCACATTGCAGTAAGTCCTGGATTTCAAATTAGGCCAAGAGCAGCAGCACAGGTAACTCCGAGTTGATATATTTCAAATATATTTTACACAACTGCTGTATCCTGAACCTCTATCAGCACAATTTACTCCACTTAAGTGCTGTTATGCACGTATTCTGTTTTAAATTTTAATTTCATGTTAAATGTGCAATAATGGGAGCAAATTATTTGCTCAACATTGCAAACACAATGAGGTGAATTTTTGTCTTCAGTGTGATGGTAGTAAGGTGTCAGTTGTGGCTCACTGGGTAGCACTCTCACCTCTGAGGCAGGGTGTTGTAGGGTTCAAGTCCCACTCCATGGATTTAAGCACATAATTTAGGCTGACACTCCAGT